>NC_142346.1:42316251-42631251 GCF_054954075.1 Amborella trichopoda | reverse complement strand
TGTCTTATTGTGGAGTTCTGAGTCATACGAATATCAATAAAAACTCTAATAGCAAATGTAATTGTCTTAGTTGTAGGATGACATAGCATTTTTTTTTTCTTTTTATTGCATCACAAAGAGAAACACTGCATGTTTCATATTTGTTTATTCTGATCTGCTTCTTTCATTCGCTCTTAATGTAAGCCACTTTGCTATGGAAGTTTTTGTTAGTATTTTTTTTTCACTCCACTTTGGTCTTATTTAGTGATACATAAAATTTGCCACTTTGCTATGGAATATTTTGTTATTATTATTATTTTTCACTCCACTTTGATCTTATTTAGTGATACATAAATTTTTTGGTTTCAATTATTGAAAGATTCAGACAGAAAACAGTAAGTTTTTGTTGATATTGGGCCAAAGCTGTGAGGGTACTGGCTGCATTGTCTCCTAAAATCTATGTTGCTTGGCATATCTTTTGGTAGAGTCTCTTGCCAAAGAGTCTCTTAATTAAACATTGCCCTGTTACAAGTGCCATAATTTATTGGGTTTGTTTGTTTTCTTGCTGCGTGTAAATGAGCAATCCAAGTTTTTTCTAGAGCTGCTAAATGTATTTATTATTATTGTTATTATTTTTTGTATATGTTAACATTGTATTAAAGTAAAAAAGGAGTTACATTTTCCCAAAAAATTCGCTATCACAAGCTTAAGCTCTATATACGAATACTCCCAAAGGGGTGCAGAAAGAACTCGTGAAAGAACTATGCAATGGCCTTTCTTACAAAAAATTACAATAACATAACATTAAGGGCCATAAAAAATGAGCCATCAAAAAAAATCTGCGAATTATCCATGCATGCTGTGTCCTTAGCGAGGGTATCAGTTTCCTGGTTTGATTCCTGCCAAATATGCTTCCATCTGACGTGCATATCCTTGCAAAGGTGATTGATTTCATCAAAAATGTGAGCTAGAGTCCATGGGAAGGGAGAAATTTTAGACGCCCAACCAATAACATTCTTTGTGTTACCCTCAATGACAATTGGGGTATGCCTAAAGGGGAGTAATAGCCTAACCCCTTCCAGTAAAGCGAGAGCTTCAACGGTCCTGGAGGCGGCATGTCCAATAGTCTTGGAAGTAGAAGCGATAATGGCACCAGTGTGGTCCCTGATAAGTGAGCCAATTCCCGATGGACTGGGGTTACTCAGAGAACGGCCATCAAAGTTGAGTCTAAGGTGTCCCGTGTCGGGGGGTCTCCAAACGGGAGCCCGAGGAGTACGATTAGGGCTGCTAAGTGTATTTATTGTAAAAAAGAAAATTCATTTATCTTCCTTTTGGCAAAAAATGTAAGCAAGTTGTCTCTCTAAATTCAATAGATGTTTTGCACCCAAGTAATGCACTTCTATGTTTCATTTTGGATACTTGATACACAGAAAAAGGCTGTGACACTGATTTTTTTCCCTTTGGAAAATGCTGAACTTCTCTTAAATTGATCTGATTTCAAATGAGTTGTTACATATCTGATGAAAATTTTAATTGAGATTTGAATTCCATTGGAGGGCGACAAAATTGACACTGTCTAATCTAGGACTTGTATCTGTTTAATGATGTTGGCACATAACAGTGTAATGACAGTTGCTAGTAATCTCTGTTCATACAAGTTTTGAACAATGCTTTTTTCCTCAGCCCTATTGACATATATTTGTGTCATTTGTTCGCTATTGCCATTTTAATGCACTCTTTGCATGTTTGAAGTAGGACGTGGTCTCACTGATCTCGGTTAAATTTTATACCAAGTCCATAAATATTGATAAATGAAGTGAGGATCAGATCGGTTTAAGGGAAAGGGATCGGGACATCGGTGGCTCGGGGGCAAGTGCCTCAGCATAATGTCCCAGTCTCCATTCCCACTGTTACCCCACTGCAAGGGGCAAAAAAAGGATCAAACTGGTTCGGTTATCTGTTCTATAGAAGTTGGAACTATGACTTTTAAGGTTTTCATGTCCCTTTATGCCATGAAGATCAACAAACTGAGGCTATTTTCCTACTTAGGCAACTGATTTAGAAGTTTAGAGCAAAGGGAAAAGACCCCCATATGGTCTAAAATTTATTGATCTAGAGAAAGCTTATGATAAAGTACCTCGAGATTTGATTTGGCGGGAGTTGGAAAAGAAAGGGGTCTCCAGACGCTACATCGACTTGGTGAGAGATATGTATGATGGAGTGCTAACTACTGTTCGAACAACTAGTAGAGAGACAAGTGAGTTTTCAGTAACAATAGGTCTGTATCACGGGTTAGCATTGAACCTGTACCTCTTTGTTTTTGTTATGGACGACTTAACTAAGTATCTACAGGATGCGGTACCTGGTGCATGTTGTTCGTAAATGATATAGTTTTGATTGATGAAACCTGAAACAACGTCAACACAAAGTTAGAACTTAGGAGGGATGCTCTAGAATCCAAAGGTTTTAAAATTAGCCGGACTTAGACAGAGTATATGAAATGTAAGTTTAGTAAAAATAGGAGTAGAGACGAGGAAGTAATTAAGATTGACAGTCAAGAAGTACAAAAAAGACCACACTTTCGATATCTTGAGTGGGTAATTCAGGAAAATGGAGAGATTGAGGAAGATTTCGCACACAAAATTAGAGCTGAGTGGGCGAAGTGGAAATGTGCAACTAGAATTTTATGTAATCGTTGCATACAAACAAAATTGAAGGGCAAGTTCTATAGGACAGCTATGAGACCAGCTTTGCTCTATGAGGCGGAATGTTGGGCAGACATAAAATAGTATACCCATAGAATGAGTGTAGTGATATGAGGATGTTGAGATGGATGAGTGGCAAGAGAAGAAGGGATAGAATTTTGAATTGAATCCATTCGGGAAAATTTAAGTGTGGCACCAATCAGAGATAAGATGACAAAGAATAAACTTCGGTGGGCTAGCCATGTGTGGCGCCGACTCAGTACAACACCTGTTAGGAGGTGCAAGTTGGTTTAAGTGAAAGGATTGAAAAAGGTAAGGGGTAAGCCCAAAAGGATGTCGTTGAAAGTAGTCCGAAAATATATGAGGACTTATAGCCTCACTGATGGTATGGCACTTAATAGAGTAGATTGGTGGACTAGGATTCGTGTAGCCGACCCCAAACAATTGGGAAAAGGCTATGATGATCATGATGAAGGTTTTCATGTCCCTTAATCAAGGAATTTTTTTTAGTACATGGGTTCACAAGTTATTTTTTTCCTTTTTGGATTAGAAATTTGTAAAGTTTTATCAATTGAACAAAATAGTTATGTCCCACCATATCGTACAAACGAGCTTTCCATGACTCGCCCAAGTCCATTCAGTCTTGGGCGAGTTACTCAGACTTGCCCTATTGGCCAGGCCAAGTAGGGGCGAGTTCCATGGCAACTTTCCCCACCACCCTTAGAAATGTAGTAAAAAAAAAAAAAATATATATATATATATATATATATAAGAAAAGAAAACAATGTAGAAGAAAATGGGAAACACCACTATATTTGTTAGAAATAAGTTTTTAAATGACTTTGGTAGTTTTTAAAATGATTTGAGAACTTCATATTATTTCCCTTTTTTAAATTTTTTCTGAAATATTCAAAGTCTAAATCAAAATTTTCAATAATCCCTATTTTGTATATCTTTTTCATCTTTTTAGTTTTTTAATTCTCTATATTACCTCTTTCTTCTTCTTTTTTTTCTTATTTTAACAACTTTTATTTTTTTTTAACATTTTCTCTTTACCTTTTTCTGGTTGTATGTGACTCGGCTGAATCCACCCAAACTTGGCCAAGTTACTTGGCTCGTGCCTTGACCGAGATGAGTTTCTGAACCTTTATAGAAACATACGAGTGACAAGATTGGAGAGGCTTCACTTGCTTGACAAAGGAAGTGTTTTGCTTACTTGGATAGTCTCGGCTCTGAAGCAGAAAAATAGAAACTTGGAAAACTCATGTTGGCTGTATCAAGCTTAAATTTTAATGTGAAGGAAAATCCTAGCTCATTTGGTCCTCTGGTATTCAAGATACTTTGGTATTCAAACCATGTTTTATGTTTTATACATTTGTAAAGGTGCTTGAGGGAAATAATCTATCAACTATTTTTCTGGATTGAAATTGATTCAGCTACTATTCTTGTTCGGTGAGATTGGGCAATGGCTTGAAAGCTAAGGTTGTTACCTTTCTTTCTGTATATTTTGGTTAGTGTTAGGTGTTACCTTTCAAAAGAACAAGGAAAAGGTTAGACTGTTGACAGTGGCATCACCACATCAGTGGCTTGAATACCACATCAACCAAACTGTGTGTGTGTACACACACACATACACATATATTGCCATGGCCGATACCAAGCTGGGCATATGCCGATCCCAAGCCCGAGAAAGGATTGTTGTGTTAGGTTGGTTGCCAGTATAAAACTTTTGCCACATCTATTTGTATTAAGCCTCGACCAATGGCTGAACAGGATTCGTGTCGCCAACTCCAAGTAGTTGGGATAAGGCCCAGATCATGATGATGATGATTCTTATTTTTTAACAAAAGTTAATTTTCCGAAAATTTACTAACCAAAATTGATTATCAATATAAAAGAGGAAGATTTAATCAGAGAGGTCTTTAATTTGTAGTGGAGTAATAGGATGTGCACCAGACAATTTGCCGTTGGAAATAAGACCCTGCTCTTAACCTGATCCAGTTTTTAAATGAGATGTGAATACTATTGAGGAATTAGTACCTTGTTTTGTTTACATAATGAAGGACATGCTTGATGCTTTTCACTGTTCCAGCAAACAAAGATGAGTGTTCCAGCAAACAAATCTGATAGAGAAAGAAGAGCGCTAGCCAACACAAGCCAAATCACACATGAAAAGAAAGGAAGAGAAAAGAGATATTGATGAAATACACAAGGGAGAACAGGAGAACAGGCATATGCACGTAAGTCACAAAAGAAAAAGAAGAAAGAGAAACAAATGAAGTGCCTGACAGACGGAAACATGTGCCAGAGAAGCAAACACGAGAATAGCAAAACACAAAGAAAGTAGGAAAGCATAGTAGGTATAGGGAATCATAGCATTCTCTGATAACTGTGATTGCACCCTCACCCCCAACCCCCCCAAAAAAAGAGGTTCAGCAATGATATCAACTCAGTGCAGGAGCCAAGTTTGTAGCCATAAGGGCAACCAACTTGAAATTGGTTTGCAAATTGTTTCTCGATCGAGTATATCTCATTTAATATCTTAGGCCCATAATTTTTTCCCTATTCAGTTTCTTATGAATTAATCTTATGTACTTATTTTTATTGGTATAAAGGATTGAGGGGATTGTATCTAATTTTTTATTTGAATTGAATCATCTTAAGGTTTTCATGCACCATACTCGTAAAAGACAAGTTTTGTTAGAAACAAAGTATGGAAGTTCTTTTCCATTTGAAATAGTAAATTTACAAGAATCCTGACAGACCTCCCTAAGACTCGCTTTCAAGCATTGTTTATTTGGGTAGTAGCCTTGAGATAACTTTTATGCGAAATCTAGACAATTATGGTTGCCTTTTTGGGTTTACATTCACAAAATTGCAACCATTTTGTGCCTTGGCATATATTAGTAATAAAATGTCGAGTCTGAAACACTTCTCTGAACAAAGCATATATCTACTTATGCTAACATTCTTGTTGTTTACCAATAAAGATAAAAAAAGAAATATAAGGTAGTGCTGGTGGTTTTATTCATTGTTCTTTACTTATATTTGCACTCTTATTTCTGAATGAAATCAGTTCACCAATAAAGAAATTGAAAGGTCTTGCTGGTGTTTTTATTCATTGCTTTGCACTGAATGATATTGTGATTTTTCCGCGATCTCTTGCAGGCTTTAGAAGTTATCCGGGAACTTCAGAAGCACTTTCCTATAAAAAGGTCACCCATGAGACTTCAATTAACTGTCCCTGAGAAGAATGCACCTCCTCTTATCGAAAAGCTCAGTACATGGAATGCTCACATTGTTTCAAGAGAAGATTCAGGAAATCAGCTCACCTTGGTATGCATACAGTAAAAAAGATGAATCCTGATTTACATAAATGGGTGATAAAAATTATTAAATACTTGGCTAAAAAGTGATTCTAAACTCTGAACACGTGATTTTCTCCCTATGGGGTAATCTTCATCATCCTTCCATAAAAAAGTTTTGGACATAAATTATCCGTCTTGTAATTTACAACGATTCTTGTGATAATTTGTCAGTGTCACTTTGTGAAAAATAAGGAAAAGCACACTTAATATGCATTGATCTGTGACACATTGTTGAGTGGTGACACCACCTTAAGGAGGCACTAAATGTATAACCATGCATTTATGCCTATGTCTTACATATCATTTGCAAAGTGACTTTGACAAATGAACCTACTCAAAACAATTTAAAGCGGGGGATGTGGGTAATGCTCAATTCTTTTTGAAGTAAACCACTTAGAGAGGTCAGTAAAGTCAATATCCTTGTGTATTCGTGAGAGAGAATTGATTTTAACTAGTGCTCTGTATGTCATGTACTCCAGGTTTGTGAAATGGATCCTGGTTTCTTCCGAGATTGTGATAGCTTAGTGAGAAATTGCCAGGGACGATTAGAAATACTTGCTGTTTCAGTTCATTTTGAGGGGGATGCCCATGTTGATAATTATGATGACCAAGATAAGGCCACCCTGAGTTCCACAAAGGAGAGTGATTCTCCTTCTTCACTGACTGAAAGATTGCAGCAACATGCCATATCTGAGAGGCCAGCCTCTAGAGAGAAGAGCGAAGATCAGGTGAAGCAACAAAGGTGTGGTACTTGTAATGCTTTCGTTGGAGATTCAAAGCAGTACAGAGACCACTTCAAGAGTGAGTGGCACAAGCATAATCTCAGGCGCAAGACAAGGCAACTCCCCCCTCTAACTAAGGAGGAATGTGAGACCGACGTGGAAGTAGGAGACCCCAATTCAGATCTAAAGGATTACTCCTTTTAATGTGACAATTGACGCTTACAAATAGCAAAGTGTTGATGAAGAAATGGGTATTCATAATATTTTTCCTGTATATTTATGCATGAGTGCATGCATTATTTGGAAAATGTTCACATGCATGTGCGTGTACACATGCATATATTTGTTTTGCATGCATGTGTATTGAAGAGAAGTTGGCACAAGAGGTTTTGCTTGCAGTGCTATAAGATTGACTTAGATAATAATAGAGTTTTCATTTTTTTTTTTTTAATTTCAATTTTCCCTTTCAAGCCTGTGGAATATAGTGGCATTGTGAAAATTACAAATTGATTTGATGGTAAATTGTTTTTTAGGTTGGCCATTGTGGTGATATTTTGAGATGAAAAGTTTTTAAGTTTGCAGCAGAGGGAAAGTTTTTAGTTTCTTAAAAGTTGTTTATATGATTTGAAATCTTTTGATAGTGAGCAGGTAATACTTTGAGCATTCAAAAGTAGAAGACTTTATATGCTTTGGAAATGCGTTTAATTTGGCAACTTAACTAGTTTTGTAGAGTGGTGTATTTAATTTAGTGTTTTCCATTTTTTAAACAATATTTTTTCTTGAAAACTTAGCAACATACAAGCGTTATTTGTTTGTGTAATTTATGCTGTTTACTTGTCTAATTCGATAATTATTTAGGTTATTTAGGGTAGCGTTGCGTATGGGTGTGGTATTGCTATTACTAAGCTATTTGATAACAAACTTCATAGTTTGTAGGTAAATAGTTGCATAAAATTTATAGATTCATGTGAATACTCATACAAATTATGCGGTTTATTTGTATTCCTGAAATTACCAGCAAAACCAACAATAAGAAATGGAAACGAAATAAGCACGTAAAACATTTTTGAATTTCATATTTGAAGAAAGGAGGAGTGGAACTTTTTATATCTTTGTACTTCATTTTTGGAAAAGGGGGAGGAATTTTTTCTATTTTTGTACTTCATTTTCGATAAAGGGAGAGGGGAATTGGTAAGGTTTAAATAAATGGATCGGCGATCTAGATCGGCCACCCCAAAACTGTGTTGGATCGGTGGATTGGTGATACTGATTGCAGAATCGATTGGTTTCAGCCTAATTTTTTTTTTTTTCAAACAATCACGATAATTTCTCAAAATCTAGTATTTTAAGTTTTTAAAAGAAATAGTGGCAATTACATTATAATTTTTCATTATTGTGTCAAAAATATGTAAATATTGAGAATTTGTTTCATGTTAAATACTTGTTATCTATTAAATTCTTTTTTATCGTCAAAATATAGTTTAAAATGCAACATGACAATAAAGTGAATTTCTCTAACTTAATTTTTTATTTTTTTTGTATTAACTTAGGAGTTTTGATTTTTTAAGAAGCTGTGTAGAACAAATTTAGTGGAAGAGTTGTTAGTAGAGAGAGAGAGAGAGAATTTTGAATATTCTTCACCCGATAGGGCATCTAGTTTCTTCCTTTCTTTTTTTTGGAATAAGTTCATTGACTTTCAAATAAAGGAAATTTATCAAATTACCTATGGTTGACAAATAATTTAGAACTTTTTCCATATTTCTTTTATTAAATTTCAAATACCCATAGAAAAAACGCATGATCTTGAAATGGTTACAAAGGCAAAATGTTAAATACCACATCCTCCATTTTGATAAATTTCTATTCAAATAAAGTAATTCAATTTACTTTAAGAAATCATGACATTTAACGTATGTAATATCCAAAATTTTCCATCATTCACTCGATGAAAACACAGTTATTATCCAAAAGTCCCCAGCTTATATTTTCCATCCTCACCATTGATTTCCAATGAAATTAGGCGCCTCATCGGGCAGCTTTACAGCGCTCAGCGTAGTGTGACATGCATTGCGTTTTGTTAGTCTAAGAAATGAAAGCACCTCCCTCAGTAAATATCAAACCTAATATGGAATAAAATCATAACTATCAGCACCTCAGAATGGATTTTAAATCATATCCATTAGCAAACCCTATTTGCATTGAAGCCTTCCCACGTTTATTCTTTATTTTTAAAATTTAATTCATAGTTAAGTTTTCCTTGTGCAAGCTTACGAGTTTTTGGCGCAGACAAGCTGATGCCATGTTTTTTTGCACTGAATGTACAAAAAGGCTATTATTCTTAATATAAATAAAAGAAGATATTTTACTAACTGATCTAGCTTGGCTAGATTTTCCAAGAAGAAAAAGCGGAATTGGAAGAAGAATCTAAAGGAACTGTGAAAGGTATAAACTGTCAATCCTCAACTAGCAGACCTTAACTGCAGCCCTGTGAATGTCTACAACAGGGAGCTCGTCAAGATCTGACAGTAGATAACCCGGCTGTGTACCACATATCCAATGCAGTCTTCGTGCATATGCTTTCCCTTCAAACAATATGAAATACTTCTATAGAAATTTTAGTCAACTTCTAAGAAAATCTGTTGAACCTTTATTGAATGTAAGCATGCATTGGGCACTGAAGAGCATGCATATGGAACAAATGTTTGTGGGATGAATTACACAAATTATTAAGACATACATCAGCAAAAAATCATTAAACAATTGCAATATTGAGATGCAGAACTTCATCTCTTTCCATATTCCCTCCTAGCTTGTTTCGCAACTCTGATAAGTTCTGTCAAAGATGGAAGAGGCCGGGGCACTGGAACATTCATGGCCCTATATAACTTCCTAAGGCTCGGATCAAGAGTCCTGGAGGCACCAATGTTAGTGATCCTCTCTCTTGGCCCAATCCCGCCTTCATGTCTCAAATACTCATTGCTTGTATCAGCGGTGGCCTCATTCTCTTTCAAGGTTACATCTTCTTTATAAGGGACCTTCTGCAACGAATCAATGGGCACTGTTCCAGGAATCCTATTTTTGTTTACTGAAAGGGTATCCTTCTGTAGGGGACGGGGAGGCGATTCTTGAAGGCCCATTCTTGCTTTTCCAAAGAGAGTAATGGGTCTGCTACTGAGTGGTGGAGAAGACAAATCCACGATCTCTTCCGCATGATTTCTGGTGAAATCATAAGTCTGTGAAAACCGTTCACTTAAATTTGTTGAGCTGGTTGTGGTTGAAGTAGAGGTCATTAATTCATCGTCTAAATTTGTGGATTTTGCCATGATGGAAGTATAATTACCCAACTTTTTATCCACATTTGTTGCTCTGGTCATGGAAATATCAGATGTCTTCCCCTCTTTAACTAAATTTGCAGAGTTGGTCATGGTGGAATTACAAAGCTTCAACTCTTTATCAACATTTGTGGAGATTCTTAGTGTTGAATCTTGTTCTTCCAGAGAAACCACCTCTCTTGTTAACTCATCACTTCTGGATAATGCACATGAGCTTAAAAGAGTTGGGTTATCTGCTCTGATGTCAAGAAGCTTCCACAGCGGGTCATTGTCCATTATAGAAGACAAGGAACAGTTCTTTCTTACATAGTTAAGCTCCATGGCCCTAAAATTCGGCGTGGTGGAAATGACTCTTTTGGGTTGGAGCCTTTTCAGGGCTAGTTCAAGCTCTTCCCTGGAGGAGTGCATACAGTAACAAACATGCCATACCCCAAATTGGTCTCTCTCTGCTTCTTTCAATCTCTGCTTGCATTGTTTCATATTATCAATGCCCTCTTGACATGCGTACCATTGGGTGGATGGTCGGATAAATAGAGGCTCAGGTTGCATATTGTTTTTTGCCTCTATTAGCTTCACCTGTGCCTTTTCATACAGTCGGGTTGAATATCCTTCACATACCTGATGGTAGCAATTAACAGATAAGTATCCTTGAACGCATTTCAATCGTTTTTATTCGCCTTCGTGTGCACTCTCTCTCTTGCTCAAGAATACTAACATTTTAAGCTGTACAAATTTACACAGATACAGTAACTTTCGAATTGTTGCAATAATACAAGCTGTACCTGGAAACGTGAAGAGGAATCTTGACAGAGGATGTGGGGTGCCGTGATGGAGAGAATTTTGGAAAACTCAGGATTGATAGAATCATCTACAAATATCTTGGATCCAAATGTTTTTGATACCTCAATAAGGATCTCCTCCTGTCCAAGAAGATCACAAGCCAGATAGACAAAGGGGGCATCTGGGTGCTTCCATATGCAACTGATGACCTACAACATAGATTTATATACATTATGAAGTGTTCGATAAATATGCACCAAGTTTCATCTGCATCTAGGATAAGGATATGAGGGATTCTTTAGAATTAGTGAAAATTAATTCTATGTGAGGTTAGTACTAGGAAGTGATGGAAGATAAGGGCCTGTTTGGATGTGCTCATTATCATTGATAATTCACTACTTCAATAAATTTAATCCAAGTAACAAGTTAACTATCGTTTTGTCGGACATTGTGCTCATCACGAAGCAATAAGATATAAACTTATAGGCAGTTTAATAGAAAATTTTTTTGGCTGGAAATAACTAAAAATAGCAGGAAGTCACTGAAAAGTCAAATATTTACTGATTTACATGAGCAAAACACTACAAAACACCTATAGGTGAAGTTCTACAATACTTCACCTATGACTTTATCACCGTTTAAAGTTTATCACATGATCACAAATGTCTGATAGTATTTTAATTTTAATATTTTTTCAACAAATCATAAATGATCTGAAATTTTGTAAGTGTGTGCGCCTTAGTGAGATGCACATGAATAAAATATGAAACAAACAATTTGAATGACAAAAATTATGCAAAATACCCCTATAAAGTTTCAGGGGTAATTTTGTTATTTTATTTTAAGACTCTTATGTTTTTAATATTTTATTTTGGTGCGACTTGGTCATATGTACACATGCCCCAAATTTTAGATAAATCTGATTAGTACAAAAATTATAAAAACTCAAATACTACCGGACAACTGTGACCGTGTGATGAACTTTGGTCGGTGATGAGGTGTAGGTGAAGTACCGTAGAACTTCACCTATAGGCGTTTTGTAGATGCTTCCTTTACATAATATTATGCATAATACAAAATATGTACCAAACGGCTAACAGAATAACATTATCAAGAGTTATTAATTTCAGATAAGATAATTGCGGATAAAACTAATAGTTATCCAAATAGGCCCTAAATTTTATACTATCAATAAAAAAATAAAAACAAATGTCTCTTGCCAAAAATGAAGTCCAGGAGTGTAAGTAAATCAAGAATAGTGTCCTAGAATCCTCTAAACTGAAGTTGAATAATACTCCATGAGGGGAATTTAAGCATATAGCTACCCGATTAGACGATATCAACTTCTAATAAAGTAAGGAAATGGAAAACATAGCCACATAACCCGCGAATTGCAACAAAATCATTTGGTGTTGGTAGGACTCATAGTTCCCCATTCAAGATTCAAAGCACGACATCATAATTTGGTTCAAACAGATTGTTATAATTCCCCATAATTAGTTTTGAATAATATTTTATCTTAAATCAACTCAAACCACTAAGCTCAAGTGTCTAATTGATATGCTAACAAAGAGAAATTGCATCAAAGAAAAAACATTGAAGTCAGAACTGTGTACATCGGAAGTATAGGGAAGTACACCATACTGTAATGGTAATTTAGGATACATTTCATTTCTCATGAATGAATGGGTGGAGATTAAATCACCAAGGATTACCCAGGTGGATGTCCCTCTGGGTTGCGCTGCAGTTAATCACTATCCACACATCAATGGGAACTGAGGATGGATGTCCCCCTTGAGTACCATATACAATAGTCCCGTGGACTACAGATTACTTTCACTAGGAATTATTTGAAATAGTACAGCAAAGGAAAAATATTATGTTGAAAATAGAATGGGCAAGAACCTGTTCAATAGCAGCTTTCTTGCTTGGAATCCTTGAAGGGTATCTCGCAAATGTGCAATCGAGGAATAAGTAATCCAGACATCCAACAGATTTTCTCCCTGTTTTGGTTATATACTTGAGTGGTAAATATTCTAGGCAATTGTAAGTAAGCCTACAATCACCGGTATGCAGAATACTGCCAAAGTCACCCTCGAACAAAAGCATGATGGCCCCTGAGTACCCATGCCACATTTGACATCTGTCAATAAAGTGTTTGCAATAGCTGGAATAAGTCTAAATAACATATTAGAAAAAAATAAGCTGATAAAACAGTGAAAGAATTTTGTAACTTTACCCATTATCAGGAAAGCTTATAAGAAGGTCACAAGCAAAAAACAAATTGATTTCACAACTCGCTTGCTTCATTAGAATGCAAAAGGTACAATTTATAGGCCTCGGGAGGAAATCTTTGTTGCTCCTTTACATCAAATTGAATAAAAAAAAAGGTACATCAAATCCTATTAAAAAAAGAGTAAATGAATAATAACACCTTTACATCACCTCAAAAAAGCTAATGAATAGTAAAAAGCTCAGGAATAGTAAATTTTATATCTTTTCAAAAAAAGTAAATGAATAATGTCTACTATTCAAAAAATATATGCATAGTTTCTGCTATTCAAAAAGTAAATGAATAGTGAAAAGCTGAAGAATAGCAGAACTATACAAAAAGTAAAAGTCACTTCAATGCTTTATGTCTTATTCGAGTGGACAATTGTACTCTTAGTCATCTTCAAGGACATACACATTGTCTTCTTTGAAGTCCTCCTCAAGTTCTTTGTCTGTTTCGATTACACTCTAAGCCATATGGATTTCCTTATTCTAAAAAATTGCCCTGATCTGTCTAGGTGCTTTGGATGAGTATTGAGAAGGATTGCGAGCCTTATTATAAATTTATAAGGCTTAAAAGATCTTTTTCTATACGCTTTTCAAAATCTTGGGATATTATAGGTTTCTGCTGCTTCAATATTATTACATCCTCTGGCAGTTTAAGAGCATTTATATTAAAACATAATTTTTTAACTTCTGATCGGGTAAAATCAATCATATCTTCTAAGACTAGTGATTTTGGCCCGATCATAAGTTAAAAAATAATGTTTTAATATATATGGCTCTAAACAATTAACTTCATCAAAAAAATAATATAAATGCCCCTAAACAATTTCCAAAAATAACTGCCAAAGGATGTTATAATATTAAAGGAGCATATCCCAAAAAATGATCTGTTAAGCCTTATAAATTTTATAAAAAAAATAATAATCCAGCTCCTAGAGGACCTTGTTTTTCTTGTAGACAAGATGGTCATGGAGCCTCTCAATGCCTATCTAGAGCACCTAGATAGATCAGAGCAATTTTTCAACATAAGGAAATCCAGATGGCATAGAGCATAATAGAAATAGAAGAAGAACTTGAAGAGGCCTTCAAAGAAGAAATGTGTATGTCCTCGAAGATGATTAAGAAAGACAACTGTCCACTCGAAGAAGACATAAATCATTGACGTGACTTTTACTTTTTCCATAGTTCTATTCATTTACTTTTTGAATAGTAGATACTACTCATTTGCTTTTGGGTGTGGTTCCTATAAGGTTGCAACCTTAAACAATCCAATTAAGGCGCACCTCCAAATTTTATCATAACGTATAATTTTCGTGTAAATAATTCTTAGGATTATCTCAAAATCTATTTTCATATCTAATTATAAAAATTTAAACTCCAAAAATGGTTAAAATCAAGTAGATCTCTAAACATATGAGAAACTTAAAAATGGACGGTGTAGATAATATGTTGCTAGATGCATTATTTCTTGTACTTAAAATCTGTGTTTTTTTTTTTTTTTTCATATTCATACATCTCGATGTCCAGATGATCAATTAGTAGATGGTTTTTCAACATTAAAACTACATTTTCCGATAGATTTTTTAGTTTCATTTTTAATTCTACATTGTAAAGTTCCAAGCTTATATAAACTTTTTCTTTTACTTTTTGAATGGTAGATACTCTTCATTTACTTTTCTTGAAAAGATGTAAAGTTTACATTTCTTTAGCTTTTTACTATTCATAAGCTTTTTTGAGGTGATGTAAATGTGTTACTATTTATTTACTTTTCCTTTAATAAGATGTAAAGTAAGATTTGTTTTATTTAATTTGATGTAAAGGAGGAACAAAGATTCCCTCCTGAGGCCTATAAATTGTACCCCTTGTATTCTAATGAAGCAAGAGAATTGTGAAATCAAAATTGTCTCTTTAGTGATATTGTTTTCTTAATGCATTAACCCGAAAGCCCGACTATCCTTAGTCCTGTTCCTAAAATGAGTGAGTTCACGGCAGCGAGGTACTGCTCATGGTGGCTATTGGGGTTGATTTCATCACACCCAGCAGGCCTATAAGTCTGAGTAAGTCTCTCAAGCACCCTGATAGGATTCTTTCTCATCTTTTTCTCGTAGAAATCACCCATGTAGGAGGGATCTGATAAGGTATTTTTGTCCTCTCATCTCCTTCCCGTCTCTTCTTTCTCTTTATAAAAAGAAAAATACAACTATGGAATCTTCACATCTATGATCCACCCAAAAAATTTTCTATATCTCTTTATTCAGTTATGTAAACAGAGATCGATAGACATAAAAGCTATATCAAGAAATACAATTGAGTTATCCTAGAAATCCAATTGAAGGGTGTCATATGAGATAAATAAGAGATGTTGTGCATGAACCTTGAATTCATGGTTCATATCTATATGCGAAAGGGAGAATATATAGGAGTGTGAGTTCTAAATTTTTCACACATATTTTTCCTCCAAATTCCCTAAAAATCTCTCTCACCTTTTCTCTTTATAAACCCTTATCCTTGACATCTTTTTGCTAAAAAAATCACTTCAATTTGTTATATAAATCTAATGATAAAGTTGCCAAAAGAATCTGTATCTCCTCAAAAATCTTTTTTAATTTTAAGGCTCTGAGGGTATAACCCTTGATAGAGTAGAATAGTGGACAAGGATTTGTGTAGCCGACTCCAAATAGTTGGGAAAAGGCTATGATGATGATGATGATGATCCAAATCTTGATTTAGAAAATTGTTATGAAGAAGAAATAGAAGGGAATGACAAAAGAAAATGTAATAAAAAATTTAGAAAGGTCTTTTTATGCTAATTAAAAATAGAACTACAAAAGTAGAAATTTCTTTAATAGTAATTAGCTTGTCTAAACAAGAAAACACAAAAAAGAAATTAGAAAATATTTTGTATAAAATCAAACAACTATTAAAATAATATTGAATAATCAAGAATGAAGGAATACAAACATTACTTCTAAATAAATATTAAAAACAACCTTCTATCCAGTCATTTTAGCAGGAGCACTATGCAACGCAAATGCCATTTTGCAAGTATTCCAAGAAAGGGGTCAGGTGTTTGAAGAGCTTTGAACGTATAAGACAGGGAGGGTGGGGAGAAAGGAGAGAGGATTATGAGCCAAAGATATGCGTAGCATAGAAGCTCTGGAGGGAAATCATGAGTTGAAGACTGGGGATGATCAAACAAACTCCACAAGGGCATTAAGAATTACACAAGTGAAATGGGGAAGGGACTAATGCTATTCTAGATATCGCAACACTATCTGAAATGAACTCCCAAGCATGCTTTTCTACTCTAGAGCCACAACTGTTTTAGTAATAGTTGGACTGCATGTGTGAAACATCTTCTAAACATTCAGTAGACAATGAACAAGAGATGAAGTGTTGTGAAGCATCAATGATGCAGTGATGGAAAGATTGATATTATTTCAAAGATCAAACCCAAGTGGAAGGCACCTCAATTGAACAACTGAGAGGACCAAAAGGGAAAGGTCAAAACTTTCCAAAGAGTATTTCCTTCCATTCAATTCCATGGATGTTTACTAAAAGGGAAGGTAGGAGGCATGAAGGAGTAGGGTCTTTGGTAACTTCACATAGTAGACAATTGGCATGTGACATGGTATATTCAAGGATTAAGTGAGGGTTAGGGAACATAGGAATAACTAAAGAAAAAATCCTCACTCCTCAACCAATTAGTTAGAGAAATTAGCAGAAGCTGGAAAAGTGGCTAGGCCTGTCCTTTGATACTTCGCAAGAGAAATCAACGATGATCGACTTTTAATGTTGAAGACACAAGAGTGAGGATGTAAAGTTGAGGAAGAATAAAAGCTTGAGAGAGAAAGAGAATCTAGTACAGTCAATTAATTACAATAGAACAGGGACTCAGCAGGCTGACAAGGAGGATAATGGACAAATACTGTATTAGAAGAACATAAGAGATGCAATAGTGACTTGAGAATCAAAACCAAGAAAGGTGGACAATTTAGTACTGTGATATGTGAAAGCTCGTGAGAGTACTCGGATTCAGTAAGAAGCCACATGACCCATGATTTGCAGGAGACCACCCATTTGACCAGGTTCTCCTTTTGAAAAGGCAATGGCAGCAGATACACAAAATTCCATAGCATAGATCCACCAAGACTAGAATCATAGCATAATCCTAAGAAATAAGAAAAATGTTCTAAAAGCACGATTGATTAGTTACCTCATAAAAAACATGAACAAGAATCTTAAATTCAGGACAATAATTCAAGAGATCTTATGAACAAAAATCTCAAATTCAAAACAACAAATTCAATATATCTTCCTTCAGTCCATATAATTCAATGAAACTTTAAATACGTCCTTACCCAGTTCGCATTATACAAAACAAAAAGGAAATTAGTATAAAAAAATATAATCTTCACTTGGTCACGTGGTTCAACGTAAGTTACAATTCGTCCTTACTCAATATGCACTATCCAAACAAAAGGAAATTAGTAAATATAACTTCAAACTGCCAAGAAAATCATTCTTATTTCCAATAGCTCTGATAAAAATCCAGAAATCACAAATTTATAGAACATATGATTATAGGAGTGATACCTCATCCTTGCAAAATGTAAAAGAAAATAAACCCACAAATATAATCGTCTGAAATGCATTTGAATTAAGGCAAGAACCAACAGAATAAAAAATACCTGGGCAATGGTTGGCATCGAAAGCGGTGAAAGTGAAAGCGCAACCTGGGTCTTTGATTTCCACCGACTCTCCATCCCTCAACTCAACAAACCAGGTTTCTTCGAGCTGTAAAATACCC
Organism: Amborella trichopoda; assembly: GCF_054954075.1. NCBI lineage: Eukaryota > Viridiplantae > Streptophyta > Magnoliopsida > Amborellales > Amborellaceae > Amborella > Amborella trichopoda. The sequence goes on along the minus strand of NC_142346.1, from coordinate 42,613,278 downwards.
ATTAAAGAGAGAAAGATTAGCCAATCAATACCAGATACAAAAACCCAAAATCAAAGCCCACTCAGAAATGAAGAAAAGGGATATTGCGAATGTAAAGAGAGAGAAATTCAGATTAAGAAACCCCCAAAACAGATACAAAAAACCCAATTTCAAAATTAAACACCCAAAAAACAGAAAAGAAAAAATAAGAAATGGCATGCCTGTGGAGTTTGAAGAAGGACTAAAAGCTTGGTTATGTTGGTACAGTAGATGGGATAGGAGCCATGGTTGGCGATTCCAATGATGTGGTCTTTGTGGGCATGGGTAAGAAAGTGGTAATTCTTCGTTATCGATGATCGGTTCCATGTATCCACTGAAAATGGAAGGCCTTTGGGGAGAGGCACCGCCATAGCTTTACAGGAGAGAGAGAATGAATTTGGAGAGAGAGAGAATGTGGATTTGATCTGTACATGGAGGTATACATAGCTTGCAGGGGACGAATGAAAAATTAATTAGCTTTAAGGGGAGGAATGAAAAATTAATTAGAAGTCCTCATAAGTTTAGCGAATGACATGAATGACCAAAGAAAGAGGCCATGGAATGGCCCGACCTGGATACGAGTCTCAAAATAAAATAATGAATCTTTTAAATAAAAAGCATGCCATCTATTTATCATTTCAATTTAAATAATTTATTAAGGTACTTATGAAAGATTAGTAATTTGATATTTTAATCATATTGTTTGATTTAATTTTAAGATACCCATCAAAATACACATATTCGCGATTAGGAATAGTTACAAACATATAGAATATAACGAGTAATTGTTTCATGCGGGATGGATCTCATTTGTACATTACGTGGTTCAGAGGTATGAAGCATCTCTATCTCAAAGATGAATGGAAATAGGTGGATCATCTAAAAACAATTGTAACTAACGGTTCAAATGTTTTCTTAATATAATTATTATTTATATTTTTACAATTTATTTAATTTTTCATATTCATAATCTCTATGTTAAAGATTATATATTCTCTAAAAAATAGGATCAAATTATATTTAAAAGATATATTTATTGCCAAGTCTATATTTATAAATGTGTGGGCTTTGCTGCATGCTAACTGTATCCAAATATAAAAAGGTTATGCTAGAGTAGTTATACATATGAGTATTTTCTTAAGGTATTTAATATTTTTTACATATTTGTTACATTTCGCTAATTATATAGTAATTTTTTTCATGTCCGTTTGTGTTCTTTCTTTTCCTTTTATCATGTTCTTTTGTTTGTTGTTATGTAACTTCATTACCTTAATGAAACAACTACTGTGTACTTTTTTCAAAGAACACTGTAATTTTTTTTCTAGGGATTAATCAAAAGTAAAGTAGAAATTCTCAATAGAAATAGAAATACTTATTAATTATATTGAAAAATGATATCATCCACGCAAGCTCCGACATCACCTATTTGGAACAATTAGTGATTCTTAACTACTACTAGAATGACACTAATTTCATATAAAAATGTATATCTTATTCTTCGTAACAACAAAAAATGTTTTTACTCAAAAATTTTGTTTTTCAAAATAAAAATCAATAAATGTCTTACAAAATAAAAATCAATAAATATCCAAAAATATTGAGTATATTAAAGAAATACTCACGTGTATAACTACCTTAACGTAAATATATTCTATAGGTATTTTGCTAAATTTACCTTAAGGTAAATATATTCTATAGGTATTTTGCTAAATTTCCCTTCAAACTTTAATGAATGAAAAACGTTTTAAGTTTCAGGTTTTATAAAGTACTTCGAGATTTCTTCTCACGCATAAGTGCCTAACTTTTTAAAATATCACATCCTTAATATGTTAACACGTAATATCACAGGGCAGCCTGTACTAGGGATATTATCAAGTATATTTTTTCTCGTTAGAACAATAAAGATTAGGGTATATCCATTAATAACATTAAAAAAAAAGGAAAAAAAAAAAAAAGGCTTTTATAGCCGCATAGATGCTCTTTTGGGAGCTATTGTATTCTTATTCCCTCGGGCGCAAGACCTAATTTGAAGGATTTTTTAAAACCCAAAACTTTGGGATCTATTTAGGTGTGATTAGATGATTATTTTAATGAAAAAAAATGAATTTTGAGTTCTAAAACACATGGATCTTGCCTTCTAAAAATTTGTGGTGGTTCTTGTTCAATCTTGGGTTAATTTTTTTTCCTTTGAAGTCCGTTGTTAGGTTCTAGAAGTTACAACTCCATATCTTATGTCCCAAAAAAAACGAAAAAAAAAAAAAAATTCCTTAGCATGAGTTTTACCCTGAAGGAGCAAATACACAGCATACTCCTGCAGGAATAGCAATTTTTTTTACTTTATAGCCATTGACGTCCAAGGTCATAAACTTATAGACCGATGACGTGAGATGGAGAGACGATAGTGGGGAATTAAGTCATTCAAAAATAAGTTAAGGCTCACAAAATGAATGCTCTATATTTGTTTTTGAAGGGGACTCATTTTGACTATATCTAGGGTTCAAATTGAATTATTTGTTTGATGATTGATTATTGAGATAAAGAGAGTGAGTGTGTAAATTTTGGGATCATACAAATACCACAAAAATAGTTTTCTAGAAGTGTCGTTGCATTATACTATGATACAACTGTTTGTATTGGATCATTGCTATATATATATATATATATATATATATATATATATATATATATATATATATATATATATATATATATATATATATATATATATATATATATATATATATATATAATGATAATGAAAGCTCGAAGTAGATGTGAGAGACAAAAAACAAACTTGAAGTACTCCTAATAAGTACTCAGGCTTACAACAGTCACTCAAAAATTATAATCACTCAAACTCAGGCTTACAACAGTCACTCAGAAATTATAATCACTCAAACTTATGACAATCAGTCAGAAATCGCTCAAACTTATAACACTAGTTGTAACATGCAGAAGGAAATCCCTAGGTGTCTTACTTCTGAGGCTTGGACCTCGTTTTATAGAAAAGGGAGGGCGGATTCCAAACACTCTTAAGTCTGCACCGACAAGGTAAGATGCATTTTCTTTCACGTCAAAGCAAAAGGTAGGTAAAAGCAATTATTCTTGTCGTTTTTCAACAATGTCGGCAATAATGCTTCTTTTACTGTAGCAATAGTGATTGATGTATTGACAGTATTTTTTACCATCATTTTTGGGACACATGTCCCGAATGGTGAAGAAGTCGTATTGTCCCTGATATTTTATCTAATTAGTTGAGAAAATATCCCCATACAATCATCTTTATTTGGAGGTTCCAGATCTTCGGTTTCTGTATCATTTGAGGACCTTGGTTTTTTAATTTCTACTTCTTCATCAAGGGCAAAGAGTAATTTTTTCCTGAGCTCTGCTTTTGACAGAGTGGGATTTTTTTGTTACATTAGAGCAATGTAGTCGGAGAATCCCATATTCTGATTTTGGTGAAGAGTTTGAAATTGCCTTCATACAGAAGAAAGCAAGCTCAAAAGATTCAAATATCTCCTCAACAATCCCCTTTGAACTATAATAGTCCAAACCCTGATAAAACTTCATTTCTTGATACAGCTTATATCTCGCTGGTCATAATCGAAAATGAACACAAGGAAAAAGACCATGTTGAATTAGCCGTCATATATCTGCGCCATCATCTACATCCTAATATGGGAAAAAGATGTAGAGCTTGGTACGAAGCTATTTTAATGAAAACCGGGTCGGTGTCAATAGTACGCCACTATAGAAATAATGACTCGGAAATAACATATTCAAAATTCCAAATACATAAGATCATCTCTTATAATGACTGGGGCTTGAATCCCTTAAAACCAATGACACTAATTACAAAAGGATTTAAAATCAAATCCTATCATTATTTTGAATATATTAAGGCATGAGACGAAGTTTTTGCCTACCAGAATACAAAAAATATACACAGCTGGTATGTACAGTTTAAAATAACTGAGCCAACAGAATTTCCAAACTGGTTTAAAAGTTGGTTCCTGCTATATGGATCATTAAGTCAAATACTTTCAGAAAAATTTCAAATATCACAGAGAAAATTCTCTGAATATAATAAAACTAGTCTAAATTGATACTACCACATATATTTCATGGCCCTATATCAGGTTCCCTGGATTCTAAAATGGTCCTATCAAGTTTCTGAAGATGATTTAGACCGGTGGGGAGTACAATCCTTTTATTAGCTAGATCGAAGGATCTACTTTCAAATCTCCATTGTCCAACTCTCTCACATTTCAAATGGTATAAAGATGTATTTTATTCCAGACTGCTATCCAGAGAAGATAGTAAAATTGACTATTGGAAAAAAAAATTCATTGCTGGACTTCCTCATTTGTTTGGAGAAAAAGTCAATATAAGATTGAAAAATAAGCATGGAGGAATTATACCTTATTCTGTGTACACACTTGGAGAATTATCAGCAGAAATATGTGTTGAAGGGCTTGCTTTATGCACAGACTTAAAATTAAAAAGGCAATTGAAGAAACAAAAAATGACTGGGAAAAAAGAATTAGGAGATTTTTGTGAACAATTCTGCTTTAATACTATACCTACTTCCAAGCTCTCTCACAAACAGAAATTTAGAGACTCTAGAGATTCTAGAAAGACAAAATCTAGATATCTAAAAAAAAAGAAAAATATTTTTCCTAAGAAATTCTTACAAGATCACCGCTTTAAACAAAAGGAAAAAAGAAAAATACCAGTTTGCTATAACTATGGAAAAGTAAGACATTATAAAAATAAATGTCATGTGAAAAAGAAAATAAATGCATTAGAAATAGACATTGAAATAAAAAAGCAATTATTTGATATCCTCTTAATTAAAAGAGATGATTCTGAAGAATCTTCTAACTCTGATGAAGAATGCTCATCGGAGAAATAAATGATGAAGAATTGATTTTCTCCAATTCAGATTCTGAAACAGATTCTGAAGATATAAATTGTCAGTGCAATTTTTTGAAAGACCTAAACTTAAATACTCTGACTAAGGTATAAAATCTCATAATTGACCTAATTGATAAAATAAGTGACCCTGAGGTTAAACGAGAAGTCTTAATTCATTATATCAACATGGCCAAAGAACCTTCAAGTTCTCTTGCTCCTAAACCAACTCTTATTACTACTAATGAAGATTACAGCTTTAGTGATATTCTGAAAAGAGTTCAAAATAGAACTCAACACTAAAAAGAACCTATAATTCATGATCTAAAAAATGAAATAAAAGAGGTTCGAAATGAACTGATAACTCTAAAACCAAAGTACAAATTCTTGAAGTAGCAGCCACTAAAAATAAAAGTGGAAATGAGGAAGAAAATCCTGAAATTTTTTTTAATAATCTAATGGATTATTATAATCACAATATGTTACCACTCGAAATAGAAGATACACTCCCAAAAGTAATAGACGATTCATAAACTTTCAATAACTGTAATATGTTAAGGAAATTACAAGATTATAAATATGTAAACCTCCTGGATAAAGTGATAATCCAAAGATGGTTACCATTATAAAGATAGTGGTACAAAAGGAATTCACTTTTCAAACTACTGCTCTTAACGATTCAGGAGCAGATCTAAACTGTATAAATAAAGGACTGGTTCCAACCAAATATTTCAGCAAAACAACTCAGGTTTTGAATACTGCTGATGAAAGTAAAATGATAATAAAATACAAACTATCTGATGCAACAGTTTGCAATCATGATGTATGTTTCAAATTTCTTTTTATAATGGTGAAAGGATTATCCAAGCCTATGATACTTGGAACTCCCTTATTAAACATGTTCTATCCCATTAGAATTGATAATACTGGGATAAAAGCTGATATTGAAGGATATAAAGTAAAATTTGACTTCATTGATAAACCAAAAATTCATGAAATAAATAGCATAAAAAATACGATTTCCACGAAAGAAAGATTTCTCTTTCATTTAAAAGAAGATGTTAAATATAAAACTATTGATGAAAAATTAACATCTCCACAAATAAAAAGTAAAATCAATAAATTCAAAACGATATTAGAAAAAGAAGTTTGTGCAGAAATCCCTAACGCTTTTTGGAATGGAAAGCAACACATTGTGGAACTTCTTTATGAACCAAGCTTTAAAGAACAGAAAATTCCAACTAAAGTCAGGCCAATACCATGAATAGCAAACTCTTAGAAATTTGTAAAACTGAAATACAAGAACTCTTTGACAAAAAACTAATCAGAAAAAATTCTTCACCCTAGAGCTGTGCAATTTTTTATGTAGAAAAAGCTTCAGAGATTGAAAGAGGAGCCCCGCGCCTTGTTATAAATTATAAACCCTTGAATAAGGCTTTAAGATGGATTTGCTACCCTATTCCAAATAAAAGGGATCTCCTTGATAGATTAGTCAATACCTGTATTTTTTCAAAGTTTGATTTAAAATCAGGATATTGGCAAATTCAAATCTTGGAGAAAGATAAATATAAAACAGCTTTTAATGTTCATTTCGGGCATTTTGAATGGATTGTAATATCTTTTTGGTTAAAAAATGCCCCTTCAGAATTTCAGAACATTATGAATGACATTTTTAATCTATATACTAAATTCATCATTGTCTATATCGATAATGTACTCGTATATTATGATAATAGTGACCAACATTGGAAACATTTGAATATATTTTTTAAAGCTATAAAAAATGCCGAACTAGTTGTTTCTGCTAAAAAAATAAACCTGTTTAAAACAAAAATTATGTTCCTTGGGCATAATATCTTTCAAGGAAGGATAATTCCTATCGATAAGGCAATTGAATTGCTTCCAGATTTCCTGACATTATAAAAGATAAAGAAGAATTACATAGATTTTTAGGATGTCTAAATTATATTTCAAATTTTTATAAAGATTTAGCTTTAGATGCTAAGCCTTTATTCCAGAGACTAAAAAGAATCCTCCAGATTGGATTGATGAACATACCACGGCAGTCAGAAAATTAAAACAAAAGGCCAAAGAATTACCTTGTTTAGCTTTATCTAATCTTACAGCTTTTAAGATTATTGAAACCGATACTTCTGAAATAGGATTAGGAGGTATTCTTAAACAGAAAATCCTAAATGAAGAACAACTTATACGCTTTACCTCTAAAGCTTGGAATCCGGCACAACAGAAGTATTCTACTGTTAGAAAGGAGGTCTTAGCAATAATACATTGTGTCACAAAATTTCAAAGTGAACTACTTAACAAAAAATTTCTCATACAGACTGATTGCAAATCAGCCAAAGACTTTTTACCAACCAAATTTTGGCTCGATGACAAGGTATTATTTCTGCTTTCGATTTTGATATTGAACATATTCAATGGAAAAATAATCATCTTCCTGACTTTTTTATTAGAGAATTTTTGCAGAGAGGGAAGGAGAAGCCAACAGCCAAGAATACATCCAATGGATATAGTCCCTAGCTCAAGAAAAGGCCTAACTATATATAATAGCCCAGGAAAACACCTGGCTGCAAATAGTTCTAGCCTAGGAAAATCCCTGACATCCTCATCAAATCCGAATGCTTTAATAAGAAAGTAAGCTCAAGAGATTCAGATATCTCCTCAACAATCCCCTTTGAGCTATAATAGTCCAAACCCTGATAGAACGTCATTTCTTGATACAGCTTATATCCTGCTGATCACAATCGAAAAGGAACACAGGGAAAAAGACCCTGTTGAATTAGCCATCATATATATGTGCCATCATCTACATCATAGTATGGGAGAAAGATGTAAAGATTGGTATGAAGCTATTTTAATGGAAACTGGGTCGGTGTTAATAGTACACCACTATAGAAACAATGACTCGGAAATAGCATATTCAAAATTCAAAATACATAAGATCATCTCTTATAATGGCTGGGGTCTGAATCTCTTAAAACCAAGGGCACTAATTACAAAAAGATTTAAAATCAAATCCTATTATTATTTTGAATATATTAAGGCATGGGACGAAGTCTTTGCTTACTAGAATGCAAAAAATACACACAACTGGTATGTGCAGTTTAAAAAAACTGAGCCAACATAATTTCCAAACTGGTTTAAAAGTTGGTTCCTGCTATGGGGATTATTAAGTCAAATACTTTCAGAAAAATTCCAAATATCACAGATAAAATTCTCTGAATATAATAAAACTAGTCTATAACGAGACTACGACATATATTTCATGGTCCTATATCAGGTTCCCTATATTCTAAAATGGTTCAACCAAGTTTTTTAAGATGATTTAGACCGGTGGGATTATATTCCAGAACTACAAAAACAAATTTCAATTAAATTGTGGGACAACTATAAGTATGATGCTCTAGATCCCGAGAAAATCTATATGAAGGCAATTCTGAACTCTTCACCAAAATCAGATATGGGATTCTCCGACTACATTGCTCTAATGCAACATAAAAATCCCGCTCTGTCAAAAGCAGAGCTCAGGAATAAATTACTCTTTGCCCTTGAAGAAGAAGTAGAAGTAAAAAAACTAAATTCCTCAAAGGATACAGAAACCGAAGATCTGGACCTTGCAAATGAAGATGATTATATGCGGATATGTCACACCCCAAGAATTTACAGTACTGTTATTCCTGAGATGTGACAGACAAAACATATATACATCTATTGATAGGACAAATTTACAGTGGCGAGGTCTTACATAGTAAGTAAAGAAAGCTAGCACAACAACAGTATCTTCCAAGGTTGATCTTGACTAGCACTCAAAATGAATCCGTAGTTATCCTGAAAAAATGTTTACCATAGTTTGATGAGTTTGGCTACTCAGTAAGTGATCATCATAATCCTAAAAATAATCATGATTGAAAGATATCAATATTTTTCAAAATGAGATCTATTAATAGAAATGCATCAACAATTTCACTTTCAATAAGTGCATAATTAAGTATAATCCAAGTAATTGAAATGCTTATAACACTTTTAACGACAATACATAATTCAAAGGATTTCACAAAATACCCTACTGGCGTCCCAAGAGGTCACATATATACCCCATCAGCGTCCTGATGGGTCCACTTAATCCCTATCGGCGTCCCAGATAGGTCCACTTAATCCCTGCAGGTCCACTTATACCTCACCGGCGTACCGGATGAGTCCACTTAAACCCTACCGGCGTCCCAGATAGGTCCACTTATACCTCACCGGCGAACCGGATGAGTCCACTTGCATACTTAAATTATTTCTAAATCTCTTTAAACATTCGAAAGCAGCAATATCATGTACTCAACATATCACTGAAACCATTAATATGAATTTCCCTTAAACCATTAATAACAGTCACTCTCTATAACATTTCAAAAATAACCAATCAAATATTTTGGGCTCAAATTTAGAAAGGTAGCAGTTTGTAAAGGCATTCTAGCATAATTGCCAATTTAATATGTATAGAAAAACTCTTATAAAAATTCAAGAATACGGAATTATCACAATTTATGGAATATCAATTCACAAATAAACATTTTACAACAATACTATAATCAATTGCAAAAATGTCAATTTTTAAATAATACGGCAGTCATTTGCACATGAATTTTTTAATGTCTAAATATTCAAAACAGTCGAAAGAAATATCACAATTTTACTAAAAGCAGAAATATCACATTTATTTCTAACAATAGACAAGAAAAATAAATAAATTTATTTTTCTAATTTACAGCATTCAAAATTTCTAACATAGATAAAATATCACAATTTTTATTAAAAAGATTATTTTTCAAGATAATGAGGTCACGTGCGCATAAAATTTATCGCGCCTAAAATTCATGATAATAAGCAGAAATAATTATTTCATTTTATTTTTAAAAAGAATGGATTATTTTTCGAGACAATGAGGTCACTTACACACAAAACTGATAAAATAAAGATCCTAGACGGAAATATCACTATTTATTAAAAATAGACTATTTTTCAGAAAGACGATGTCACTTACACACAAAACTTATAAAATAAAGATCCTGGACGAAAATATCACTATTTATTAAAAATAGACTATTTTTCAGAAAGACGATGTCACTTACCCACAATTATTTGAGAGGGAGCTTCCGATAAAAATTTTTGGTTCGAGAGAGAAGTTCACTGTGTTTCGACCAGAGAGAGATCTCAAAGTTTTGTTTTAGGGTGGGAGTGCTCACATCCCCTATTTAAATTCTTATAACGTATTATTATATTATTTTCTTACGCTCTACCTCATACCTGAGGTGTCGCGTTAAAAGCAAATGTTTATCGTACGAAAACCACGTCCGCTAAAGGACGCTGCCAGCTGCAAGCAGCAGGAGGCAAAAGCGGGGAAAGGAAAAAGTAAAGGCAAGCAAATGTTAATTCAAAGCAAAAGTTTTTGAAAACAGTGATGGTCCCCAAGGACCATCATACTCAAACAGAACATCACCTATTTATAAACATATTTTCTCCTTTTTTCTTTTTTTTTTTTTTGAAATTTTAGGATTGTTACAGGATATTTTCCCAACTAAATTAGATAAAATAGCAAGGACGGTACGGCTCCATCACCATTCAGGACACGTGTCCCAAATGATGGTAAAGAAGACTGTCAACACATCAATCAGTATTGCTACAGTAAACGAAGCATTATTGCCGACACTGTTGCTATAGTAAAAGAAGCATTATTGCCGACATTGTTGAAAAAACGGCAAGAATAATTGCTTTACCTACCTTTTGCTTTGACATGAAAGAAAAGGCATATTACATTGACGGTGCAGACTTAAGAGTGTTTGGAATCCGCCCTCCCTCTTCTATAAAACGAGGACCAGACCTCAGAAGTAAGACACCTTGAGATTTCCTTCTGCATGTTATAGCTAGTGTTGTAAGCTTGAGCAATTTTTGAGTGATTGTTATAAGTTTGAGTGATTATAATTTTTGAGTGACTGTTGTAAGCCTAAGTACTTATTAGGAGTACTTCAAGTTTGTTTTCTGCCTCTCACCTCTACTTCGAGCTTTCATTTTGTTTTCTGTCGCTCACCTTTACTTCGAGCCTTCATGTAAGTGTCTATCTCTGTTTTGTTTTATACTTATATTTAAATATTACATATGAATGTTACTCTTTCTTATTATTATTGATTTCTTTTCTGCTATTTTTGCTTGCTTCCGCTACTTATGGTATCAGAGTCGAGTTTATTTAGTAGAAAACTGAACCAATTTGTACATTTATCTGGTTAACATACCTAAAGTCGTTGTGACCCAAAGACCATCGTGAGCTAGGAAGGCTGTAAGGTGCATGGACTGTTTCCAGTTGACTCAGGGAAAGAAAACCAAGATAAAATGGAAAATTTGTTTAGAACACTATCAAATAGAACCTCTTCTGATAGTTCTAATAATAATACCCTACGAGTGAATAATAGAGAAGAAATAATAATTAATAATATTGAGAAACAATTGCAAAACTGGAATATCCCAAATGTCCCTGCAAATGATATATATAAAAAATGAACATTTGAGTTTAAAAGTAGTTTTTCAATAAAAACAATTGAAGAAACTCTCTCAGTTATGGAAAATCAAGATAGCTTTCAACTCTTTTCAAATAGAATGATTGCAGATCATATCAAAAAGGGCTATAACTATCTTTATTTAGGTCTTGTACAAATGACAGTAAAACCATTAACTAGTTAATGATTAAATAAATCGGTTTTACTATGTCTAAGAGATAGTAAACATAGAAGATTCAGTGACTCTCTTTTAGGGATCGTTGAGTCGAGTGTCTGTAATGGACCCATATATTTCAACTACTTTCTAAATTGTTATGTGTCCTTATCCGATCCAAATTTATTAAAAGTGCTAACCTTTAACTTTAAACTCAAGGTTTTGACATGGACCCTATATCCTAGAATTTGGCTTTTGTTTATCGAATTTGTTATAACGTCAGGAACACTCTTTGTCCTAATGCAAGATTAATTGATAAAAAGGGACAAACAATATTTTTTAAAACAAATATGGAAAAATCCAACCTTGTTACACTTAAAGCTATATGCTGGAAGCAGGTAAATTTACCTGAAAATTGGTCTCTACAAATTGAGACTCGTTTACATATTCCCGAAAATAAAGAGCCTGAACAAATAATTGAATATCCAAATGGAAAAATTGAAATTCAGTTTCCATCCCTTAGAAGAACTAGATTGAGTGTTCCAAATACCGTTTTAGCTCCTACGCTGCATACCAGGAATACTATACCTTCAACTTATACTCCTTCTAGAAGTCCGACTTCTTTAATACCTCAATCTAATTATGAAAATGCACATGATAACAAAATCATTTTAGAAGGATTAAGAAAAAACGAAAAACAAGTACAACATCCAGTTTATACTGTAAATACTCTCAACTCTTCTCAAACTGAGCCTGATGAGCCAACCATATCTGAATTTGATTTTGAAGTTCTGACAATTCAAACCCAAGATAAGTTTGTCATAGATAAAGAATGGGTAAAAAGGGATTTTTTGTCTGAAGAAAATAAACAAATAAGGGAATGGTTAATCAAAGGATTCAGTGAAAGACTAAAAGAACTCTTTCATAGTAAATTCAATAAATTCATGATACAACATAAAACAAATGTAAATTTTTTTAAATGACTTAGGTATATCCTCAAAAAGGAAGGAGTAGAATACGCAGAATTTCAAGATAATACTATCCAGAATATTACTAATGTCCAAAACACCTTTCAAACATTTCATGCAGTTAAAGGAGAAAGCATTGAAGCTATCCATCTTTCTGAAACTAGTCTAAATCTAAAAAGAGAAAAACAAGACATAAAAGCTTCACCTTTCAAAATTGAACCAAAAGATTCTGATAACCAGATGGCTAAAATTGAAGTCATACCCCATATAATAGAACAAAATAATTATACAAATTTATTCCTACAAACTATAGAGAAACAAACCAATAGAATAGAAAACGTCTTAAATAAAATAAAACCTCTAGAAAAGAAAGAAGATAAAGAAAAGAGTACAGTTTTATTCAAACCGCCTTCGAGTATTGCCGCAGGAAAATTTAACCTGCAAGGAGTTAAAAAAAAAGAAGATAATAAAGAATTGGTAGATGAGCTGATAAAAAGATTTGAAAAATTAGATATTAAAGGAAAATCAAGTAATGTCCAAGTACTTCAATAAGACAAATTTTTTTTTGATCTTGAAATATCTAAAATAGAAGAAGCTTTTAAACCAGAAAGCTTGGAGCTTAATAGGATTGACTACGAGAAAAGGGATTATGGGAAAAGGACTAGGCCTGTTCCCCCAACAAGAATGTATTATCCTATGCCCACTCCTGTAGATCTACAAATAGAAGATGACCTTATTACTACCTCAGTCTCATATTTAAGACGATCTATAGTAAATTGGAATTAGATGGGATGTTTGAGAATCAAATTCTCGATCGCGTGAACATATGACTATGTATGTCACCGCATGTAAAACAAATGTAAATCAATACCACGAAATTGCTAAAGCCATTATATGTAGCTTTACTGGATGGCTTAGAAGATGGTGGGATTTTCATATGGACGAAGAAGTAAAATATCAAATCTTAAATGCTACTAAGCAATGGGCCGTTAAAAGTGAGGTAGGACCAGGATAGGTCTTTGATAATATTACTGTTGGAGATGCAGTAAATATTCTTTCTTATTATTATTGATTTCTCTTCTGCTATTTATATCAAATATAACCGCTTCTGGTAGTTCTAGTAATAATACCCTACGAGTGAATAATAGAGAAGAAATAATAATTGATAATATTGATAAACAATTACAAAACTGGAATATCCCAAAGGTCCATACAAATGATATATATAAAAAAGGAACATTTGAGTTTAAAAGCAGTTTTTCAATAAAAATAATTGAAGAAACTCTATCAGTTATGGAAAATCAAGATAGCTTTCAACTCTTTTCAAATAGAATGATTGCAGATCATATAAAAAAGGGTTATAACTATCTTCATATAGGTCTTATACAAATAGCAGTAAAACCATTAACTAGAGAAGGATTAAATAATTCGGTTTTACTCTGTCTGAGAGATAGTAGACATAGAAGATTTAGTGAGCTAAGGACTATATCCATTGGCTATATTCTCGACTGTTGACTTCTCCTTCCCTCCCTACAAAAATTCTCTAGTAAAAAAGTCAGGAAGATAATTATTTTTCCCTTGAATATGTTCAATATCAAAATCGAAATCGGAAAGAATACCTTGCCATCAAGCCAAAATTTGCTTGGCGACGAGATTTTGACATCTTTTTCTAAAATGTCTTTGGCTGATTTGCAATTAGTCCGTATGAGGAATTTTTTGTTATAGGTCACTTTGAAATTTTGTGACACATTGTATTATTGCTAAGACTTTCTTTTTAATAGTAGAATACTTCTGTTGTATTGGATTCCAGGCTTTAGAAGTAAAGCGTATAAGTTGTTCCTCATCTAGGATTTTCTGTTTAAGGATACCCCCTAATCCTATTTTAGAAGTATCGGTTTCAATAATCTTAAAAGCTGTAGGATTAGATAGAGCTAAAACAAGGCAATAATTTAGACATCCTAAAAATCTCAGTTCTTTTTTATCTATGTCATGAAATCTAGAAGCAAATTCAATTGCCCTATCGATAGAAATTATCTTTCCTCGAAAGATATTATGCCCAAGGAACCTAATTTTTGTTTTAAACAAGATTATTTTTCTAGCAGAAACAATTAGTTCCGCATTTTTTATAGCTTTAAAAAAAATATTCAAATGTTTCCAATGTTGGTCAATATTATCATAATATACGAGGACATCATCAATTTAGACAATAATGAATTTAGTATATGGATTAAAAATGTCATTCATAATGTTCTGAAATTCTGAAGGGGCATTTTTTAACCCAATAGGCATTACATTCTATTCAAATGCCCGAAAGGAGCATTAAATGTTGTTTTATATTTATCTTTCTCCAAGATTTTAGTTTGCCAATATCCTGATTTTAAATCAAACTTTAAAAAAATACAGGCATTGACTAATCTATCAAGGAGATCCTTTTTATTTGGAATAAGGTAGGGAATCCATCTTAAAGCTTTATTCAAGGGTTTATAATTTATAACAAGGCGTGGGGCTCCCCTTTCAATCTCTGAAGCTTTTTCCACATAAAAAGCTGCACAGCTCTAGGGTGAAGAACTTTTTCTGATTAGTTTTTTGTCAAAGAGTTCTTGTATTTCAGTTTTACAAATTTCTAAGAGTCTGTTTTTCATTTGTATTGGCCTGACTTTAGTTGGAATTATCTGTTGTTTAAAGCCTGGTTCATAAAGAAGTTTCACAATGTGTTGCTTTCTATTCCAAACGGCGTTAGGGATTTCTGCACAAACTTTTTTTTCTAATATCATTTTGAAGTTATTGATTTTACTTTTTATTTGTGGAGATGTTAATTTTTCATCAATAGTTTTATATTTAACCTCTTCTTTTAAATGAAAGAGAAATCTTTCTTTCGTGGAAATCGTATTTTTGATGCTATTTATTTCATGAATTCTTGGTTTATCAATGAAGCCAAATTTTACTTCATATACTTCAATATCAGCTTTTATCCCAATATTATCAATTCTAATGGGATAGAACATGTTTAAGAAGGGAGTTCTAAGTATCACAGGCTGGCTTAATCCTTTAACCATTATAAAAAGAAATTTAAAACATGTATCATTATTTCAAACTGTTGCATCAGATAGTTTGTATTTTATTATCATTTTTCTTTCATCAGCAGTATTCAAAACTTGGGTTGCTTTGCTGAAATAGTTGGTTGGACTCAGTCTTTCATTTATACAGTTTAGATCTGCTCCTGAATCGGTTAGAGCAGTAGTTTGAAAAGTGAATTCTTTTTGTACCACTATTTTTATGATGGTAAACCATCTTTGGGTTATCACTTTATCCAAGAGGTTTACATATTTTAATCTTGTAACTTCCTTAACATATTGTAGTTATTGGGAAGTTTGTAGATCGTCTATTACTTTTGGGAGTGTATCTTCTATTTCGGGTGGTATATATATATATATATATATATATATATATATATATATATGTAATGATACTATAAGACCCTCCCACACCCATGAAAGTAGGACCCCAAGGGATCACCATTAAATTTTGACACAAATCTCTATAAAATATATCAATCAACCCATTCACGCAGGTCCCATAATATCATTATTCATATATATAAATATATATATATATATATAGGAGGATACTACAAAACACCTGTAGGCGAAAATAAACAGTGATTTTGCCTACTTTCATCACCATCCAAACTTTATTGCATGGTCACAATTGTCCAGTATTGTTTCATTTTTTCATTTTTTTTACTAATCGGAATTACCTGAAATTTGAAGTGTGTATACATCTTAATGAGGCGCACCTAATAAAAATATGAAAAAAATAATTCGTAAAATATAAATTGACCAAATACCCCAACTATTTTGATCAATTTATATTTTGTGAATTATTTTTTTCATATGTTTATTAGGTTCGCCTTATTAAGATGTGCACACGCTTCAAATTTTAAGTAATTTGGATTTTAGAATAAAAATGAAAAATGTAACACTATCGAGCAACTGTGACTGTGCAATGAAGTTTGGATGGTGATGAGGGTAGGCGAAATCACTGTTAATTTTCGCCTGTAGACGTTGGGAAGAGTTTTCGTACAATAAAGTTTGGATGGTGATGAAAGTAGGATTGTTCATTTTCACCTATAGGCGTTTTGTAGTGTCATCATATATATATATATATATATATATAACGATGATTTCATGCAACTGTTGTGTAGTAATATGATGCAACAACCTTAAAAAACCATCTTATGGCCATTTGTTTGATCCAAATTTTGCAATATACAATCTTTTCATTCTAATGAACAATCACAAAAAGAAAAAGAAAAAATTGAAAACATAACATAGAAAGTATTTTTTTAGCCCAATTAACACAGGCCATTCATTTTGGTGAGATGCTTAGCTCTAGGCCTTAGAAGGATTTTTTTCATTTCAAAATTTTTTTGATGCCTTTATTATCATTAGATGAACAATGTTAAAAAGGAAAAAAAAATATTTTTAGTTTATAAATTATTTTTTTCATATTTTTATTAGGTTCGCCTCACTAAGATGTACACACGTTTCAAATTTTAAGTAATTTGGATTTGTAGAATAAAAATGAAAAATGAAACACTACCGGGCAATTGTAACTGTGCGATGAAGTTTAGATGGTGATGAAGGTGGGCTAAATCACTATTCATTTTCGCCTATAGACGTTGGGAAGAGTTTTTCATATATATATATATATATATATATTATATATATATATAAGGTTGCAACCTTAAAATGTAGAATTGCAGATGTACCTAAAAAATCCATCAAAAAATATCGTTTTAGTATTGAAAAATGATCTAATTCATCATCTCGACATTGAGATGTATGACTGTAAAAAAAACAAAGATTTTGAGTCCTAGAAATGGTGCATCTTACAACACATTATCTAGACCGTCCATTTAAAAGATTTTCATATGTTTATAGATCTACTTGATTTTAATCATTTTTGAAGTTAAAAACTTTATAATTAGATATGAAAAAATATTTTGAGATAATCTTAAGAATATTTTAATCAAAATTATATGTTATGATAAAATTTGAAGGTGCACCGTAAATGGATTGTTTAAGGTGCGGTTTCCATAAGGTTGCAACCTTAGCACCTTTAAATTTTATCATAACATGTAATTTTGTTATTAAAAATTCTTAGTATTATCTTAAAATCTATTTTCATAGCTAATTAGAAAATTTTAAATTTAAAAAATGGTTAAAATCAAGTAAATCTATAAATATATGAAAATATTGAAAATGGACGGTCTAGATAATGTGTTGCAAGATGCACTATTTCCGAGACTCAAACCTTTTTTCGTTTTGATATTCATATATTTGAATGTCGAGATGATCGATTAGGGTTTTTTCAACATTAAAACAGCATTTCCAATAGATTTTTGAGATGCATATGTGATTCTACATTTTAAAGTTGCAACTTTATATAAACTTTTCCCATATATTTATATATATATATATATATACATTCAAATGGGAGTGATCAGCTTCCATAGGAAGCTTGGGTCCTTTCTTATCTAAATTAAATATTTAGTGGTGGGGACTTAATTGGCAATTAGCGTTCTAAGTATAACAATAAGTGTAGAGCCTGCACCCTATGATAAAATAGTGTTTTAAAACTCGGTGATTTCCTATCCAAAGTGTCTATTTAGATGAGAATTGGTTAGGATCAAATCGGTTCTAAGGTGGCACGAGTTTCTGTTCAATTTTTTCAAAATCTGCCTTTTAATGTGTATTTTATTTTTTAAAGGTTATATAATAGTTTTTTAGGTCCCATAGATCCCCACCTTTGCTTATTTTTATTTTTGTTTTAGTTTATCTACTTTCTATTAATTTTTTGATCACCAATTTGGATAACTAATCTAGATCGTCAATCCTTCAATCCGACGTACCCGACTTCGCATTGAGAATCATGTCAATTGAGACGAGGAGCCACTTGGATTTTAAGCTAGAATCGGCGATTCGGTCAAATGCATAGCACGAGACATTTATATACCGTACCCCAACAACGACCCGAGGAAAGAACGATATTATAAAACAAAAAACCACAAAAAATAAAAAGCAAAAAGTTTATTTAAGGTTCACCATAAAATGTAGAATTAATCATTGAATTTATCATCTCGACATCAAATTGAATTGACCATCTCGATATCGAAGTGATCATCTCGATATCGAGATGTACAGATATAGACGAAAAAAGATATTTCAAGTCCTATAAACAATATGTCTTGCAACATATTATTTGGACGGGTTATGTTTCAAGATTTTCACATGTTTATAAATCTGTTTGATTTGAACTATTTTTTAAGTTCAAAAGATCTGGCTGACTTGAACTATTTTTAAAATTGAAAATTTTATAAAAACAGATTTTCGTACCATCTTAAAAAAATTTATACCAAAATTACGACGGGAGGTGCACCTTACTTTGATTGTTTAATGTCTTACACACACCACATCCAAACAAAATAGGAAACGCAATTTCCATGTGCCGAAAATCAGCATCCTAAGATTGAAAGAACGAATCCAATTTATTGAAGAACAAATCCAACTGTTTAGAACAATGGTTTAAAAAACGGATCGGTGACCCCGATCGGGCTTCCAAAAAATCGATCCGGATCGGCAAATCGGCTATCCGGATCGGGAATCGGGTGAATCAGTCAGAATAAAGCTTAAAAAAAATTCAAAAAAATTATTAAAATTCATTATAAATATTTTTTTTTAGGAATTCAATAAAAAATGAGGGTACTCCATTAAGAATTTTCATGTTTTTGAATGAAAATGCGAATATTGATATGTTCTTTCCCTGCATGAACCGCCATTCAGCATTTAATTTACAGTATTTCGTGCTCATCCCTACACTGTTGCTGTTGGGACTCGATATGTGAATAATATGGCTGGGATAGGGTGGCCTCAGAATCATCATCTCTCTCATTTTCTCTTTGAATAATATGGATTAAAAAAAAAAAATAACAAATTTTCAAAAAAATCGATCATGGATTAAAAAAAAAAATCACAAATTTTCAAAAAATTCTATCATGGATTACAAAAAAAAATTCGATCATGGATTAAAAAAAAAAAATCACAAATTTTCAAAAAATTCAATCATGGATTACATAAAATTCGATCATGGATTACATAAAATTCGATCATGGATTACATAAAATTCGATCATGGATTACATAAAATTCGATCATGGATTACAAAAGAAAACAAGCAAAAAAAAACAAAAAATTCAATCGTGGATTACAAAAAAAGAAAAAAACAGTTCGATCATGGATTACAAAAAATTCAATCATGGATTACAAAAAACTCTATCATGGGTTACAAAAAAAGCAAAAAACAAAAAATTCAATCATGGATTACAAAAAAAAAAACAAACATTTCGATCATGGATTACAAAAAAAAAACAAACATTTCGATCATGTATTACAAAACATTCGATCATGGATTACAAAAAATTCTATCATGGGTTACAAAAAAAAAAAAAAAAACAAAAAAAGCGATCATGGATTACAAGAAAAGAAAACAAACATTTCGATCATGGATTACAAAAAAATCGATCAAGTATTACAAAAAAATCTATCATGGATCACAAAAAAAAAAAAAAAAAAAAAAAACCGTACGGACTCGCCAATTCACTGTTCGGACTCGCCGATTCCGTACAGTAAATCGGCGAGTCACTGGACGGAATCGTCCGGTTCTCTCTAGAACCGAACGATTTCCGATTTTTCAACCGATCCGGTCCCTTTTCGCGAATTCCGAGTCGAACCGGGCGAGTCCGGTTCGACTCGGCGTTTTTTAAAACGCTGGTTTAGAAACTAAAAAAATGATTTTATTTTCCTTTTGAAAATACCGACACGATGATTATAAATTGAAGTAGTACTTCTAAGTAGGTCTTTTACTCGAGAGAGTGAGTTTATTGCGCATAAATATATTACGTCAAAAAATTAAACCACAACAGCAACTTTGAATTTGTTCATTCAAAACAAATTTGAGCATATTAGAAGGTTTTTTGATTCAAACATTATCAAGGTTTTAAAACTCAATCGAGTCGACTCGAACAGGGGCCGAGTTACTCAAGCTTGGGGTGCATGCTGAGCCGTGCAAGAAAAGAATAGATATTGTACTTTTTTACTAGATTATTGTATAAATATGTTGCATAATTTTGATGTTTTTTTACCAGGATTTTTTAGATCACGTGCTCTAATTTTTCCCCTTCTCTTGATTTTTTCTGGACTATTTTTTACATTAAATCAAAATTTCCCAAATTCTATTTTTATATATTTCTTATCTTTTTTAGACTTTCAATTACAGTTTAGTTTGCTTTTTATTATTTTTTGTTATCAAAATAATTTTTGCAATTTTGTTCATAATTTTTAGCCTTATATGACTCATGCAGTACATCTGAACTCACCTTGAGTTACTCGGCTCAGGCAAGGATTGAATACCAAGCTTTAGCCAAGCACCGATCAGTTTTAAATACTAGTTCAATGGAATTTTTTGTTATCATTTAGATCATAGTCATTGGAATCAGGAGGCATAATCGGATCGGAAACAAGAGATCATAAAACGCTAGAAGATTCGTATAGTTCAAGCGATGTCTGTAAAATACATATGTTAGGGGTTTAAATCTCCACATCTTAGGGATCCGGATCCTAGCCTTTTAAAGATCTCAATCCTGGAATCTCGATCCTAAACTCTCAAGAATCTTGCTCTCAACATTAAAGTATGTATGGTATCCGATTTTTTAAAACATCCAAAATTTTAAAAGAATCTTTTATTTAACACAGACTTCTATGATGGGATATCCGCATGACGTGGGTTGACATGACCAGACTCTCTCTCATCTTGAAGCGGGTTGACAGAGTCAGATCGGACTGATTCACCATGCTCTCTCTCTCCAAATCAGGTGTAACCAAGAATTTGACCTCAACAAGACTCTCTCCAAAACTGGTGTAACGTGAATTTGACCTGAACAAGTTCCATCTCCAAAGCTGGTCTAGTCAGGAATTTGACCTGACCAAATTACGACTAGACTCTTTCACCATCTCTCTCTCTCCAAAACTGGTCTAACCAGGAATTTGATCTGAACAAGCTCTCTCTCCAGAACTGGTCTAGTCGGGGATTTGACCTGAACAAGATTACGACTAGACTCTTTCACCATCTCTCTCTCTCTTGCTGCAAGTCCAACCCAAATTCCATTCCAAAAAGGGTCTAATATCCCTAGATAGGTAATTGAATAACTTATACTCCAGTCAGTCAAGCTCTCTCTCTCTCTCTCTGAACATGGATCCGTGTCCAGAACCACTTCTTACAAGTTCTAAGCCCAGCTTTGTAAACATAGATACATATATATACTCGAAACGTCGAAATCTAAGCTCACGCATTTAAAAATAAGAAACTTGCAAACATAAAATGAACAGCCTACAAATTACAATACCCATATTAAGCAGTCAAAAAAGAAGTTAACAGAACACCATTTCAAGCAGTAGTGACCACCATTCCAAGTCTCAACAAAGAGACTAATATCACAACTCATTACAGTGACATCCCCACCCATCTTTAAGTGGTGTGCTTTTCTGTTTATTCTTCTTGAACAGTAGAGAGTGAAAAACCCAAACAATTCCTCTCTACTAGTATGGAGCGATAACCAAGACGATAAATGAAAAAATGAACCATAAAATGCAAACTGTTCATCAATACAACGGCTTGTACACGTCTCGCATACTTGGAAGACCATCATGTGTCTGCATGGTTTGAGTGCACCAACGAGAGAGACTGGGCAAAGGTTCAAGACGTGACTGATTTAAAATTTCGTTACCACCCAATAATTTTTGGCTAGTTGGATGATGAGGGGAGAGCAAAACGTTTAGGTGGGTGGATCCAAATTGTCTTAAAGGGCTCGTGGAGGGAGAAACAGGCAAGGACATGTTCCTTCTCGATATGAAGTGGTCTCTGCAGAAAATATCAGAATAAGCCTTTTCTTGCATAGAAAGAAAAACTCAATAAGAATGGCAGAGTCATGAGTAGATTCACATTGAAGAACGAGAATTAACGTGCACACATATATATTTCAAACTCTGCAATGGCCGGCTCCAACCCATTCATGCCGGTCCTAAGCCCGGATAAAAGAAGAGGGTTGTGTTAGGTAGGGCAGCTAGTATAGAACTTTGTCAAATCTTTTCATGAATTAGCCGATCCCAAATAGTTGGGATAAAGCTAGGATGATGATGATGATGATGATGATGATATATATATATATATATATATATATATATAGTTATCTTAGGGTGATCACACTACGGAGTAATTTATCATTGTACTCAACAATTTTGAATGCTTTTATACCCTTGTTTTGTATACATAGCATTTTTTTTAATAAGGGTATTTTTGGTAATTAGGAGTGTGATGTCATCCATATGAAGTGTGACATCACCCACATAGAGCACATTAGTGGCATTTAATGCTCTATGAGGGTGATGTCGCACCCCATGTAGATGACGTCACACCCCTCTTAATTACCAAAAATGCCGTTACTAAAAAAAAAAACTCCATATACAAAACAAAAGTATATATGTGTCCAAATTTTGTTGAGTACAATGATAAATTACTCCGAACACCTTAACATAACCATATATATATATATATATATATATATATATATATATATATATATATATATATATATATATATATATATATATATATATATATATATATATATATATATATATATATATATATATATATATATATATATAGAGAGAGAGAGAGAGAGAGAGAACCTCGGGAGCTCATAAGACGCTCGGCGTCCTCCTGAATTGTGGATAAAATGGTTTATCTCATACTCAGAATTGAGTGAAGAATTACTTTCTTGAGTGAGAGGGAATTCCACAGCTGTCTGCATACAAACAGGAGGCAATGCACTATTGGTGTGGGCATCCTAAAAAATTTCCATGAGCAAATAAACCCAAAAGTTCAATTTTTAGAGTCGTACATGTTGGAATTAAACACGGAAATAGCAGATGAAAAGGAACCCTTGTAGAATCTTCATCCATACTCCATCATGCAGATTTCAGGAAATAACATATTTAAAAGCTATAATTTACAGTTTATTTGGTAGTACATCACACATAGCTAGGAAAAAGGACACAGTAGAAAACAACACCCCAAATCTATTCTAGTAGACAGTTTTGTAGTCGAAAAACCTTGTTAAGGCTTTTGTCATATATCTAACCCTTAGGGTTTGTAAAGGGCACCCAGTATTGGGAAAGCCTAATTTTTCTTTGCTCTCACACTTGTATCCCTTATAATTATCAATAAAATAGTTGACTTTCTCAAAAAGAAAAACCTTGTTATGGCTTACGGCTCTCAGCACCAAGGACTTTCTAAATGTCTAGCAGAACATATTCACAGCATATACTACTCAACAGACATAAATTGAGAGAACTAAGAAAATAAACAAAGAACCATGAAAAAGGCAAAAGGTACAAATAAAAGGGGAGTATCATCTTTTAGAAAACATGGATTCAGGTCAGCACTCACCAGGTCCTGATACTGAGTCACATTTGTCAGACTCAGCTGATTCCGTAAGAGACTGGGCTGAGTCCAACAAAAAAACTAATAAAATAATGGGAAACAACTAAACTGGTGAGCGAGTGCAAAACGCTCGTCATAAGTGCGGGCAACATTGCAACACTTTGCACATGAATGGTGCACAATGAGTGATTTGTGTTGTGCACAGAAAGCATAAATAAACCAGATGCACATGACGGAAATCGACAACTTTATTGCTATAAAAAGTAAATACAAAGGGGGACCCAGATTCCACAGCACTCGGCCCTCTTGGACCACGGCACTCCAGTGGTTACCATGTGTATGGTTCCGAGCTCTGTAGGGTGCCGAGCCTGAATAACTTGGACTCCCCCAAGTTCTTCTCCAACATTGATTTTTAATGACAATTTATTTTATTTTTTTTAATCAAGCTGCTCTCAAAAATGAAAAATGAGCATATTAAAACTTGACATTATTGTGTATCATAAGACTCTTCTATTATATATAGGTACTAATTAAAAAGAGAAAAGAAAGAAAAAAGATTTTGTCCCTATATCATCATTTGTATACCTTTGCAGCTTTAGCTGAAGTTTGATCTCTAACAAAAGGATGGTCTAGGAGTCGGGTTGCAGTTGGACGTGCTGATGGATCTCTCTGCAAGCATAATCTCAAAAAGTGTTTGCCATCTTCAGAGAGATGATAGGGAATTTCTGGGATATCTTTGCTATTTGCAATTTTAAATATGACTGCCATCTGTTATTTCCAAAAAACATAGTATAGTTAAAACAAAGTATCAGAAGCTTCAAAGTGTTAAATAAAATAAAAGAGTATTATAGTCCCATAGTCATCACTGTCAAGTAAAATGATGGGAATAGACATACAGAGAGAGAGAGAGAGAGAGAGAGAGAGAGAGAGAGAGAGAGAGAGAGAGAGGAACCCAACAGAACAGGACATAGACACTAATGGTGGCTATGAATCTCTCCGTCAGTATCATTTCATTGGATGAGATGGCCCAATGGGGTATGATGTTATATGGTCCTTAATACCCCTGGTAATCTTACAACAATTTAATCAAAGAGTTTGAAAGTAGTATAGTATATATTCAAACATGATATAGCAGGAGAAAGCCTTCCTACCCCCTCATATTGGCTCCAAGGTGGTTTTGATGTTGCCATTTCAATTATTGTGCACCCCAGACTCCATATATCCACTGCCAAGTTGTAACCATTACCATGCATGGTAACCTGGAATGAAGAAAATCACACATCATAAGGATACAAACAGTTCTTACGTTCTGTGGAAAGAAGAAACTAGTGTGCAAACTTAGTGCATAAATGATAGCTTGAGATGAAAAGCAGAAAAGAAAAAGAAACGTGGCCTCTACCTCAGGAGCCATCCAGTAAGGGCTTCCCTTGAAAGACAGCAGAGAGGAGGTTGCACTGACCTGGATTCAAAGAAGGACATTCATGAATTACATAAAGTATATATAGAATTTGAGTTCCGTATCAACAAAATGCACAATATGACACTTCTGTAGCATTTATTACTAGCAAATAGATAAAAATCAACCATTAGCATTTTTTATAAGGCTTTATATTAGAAGGACATTCTGTTTCATTATGAAACCAGTTCAAAGTGACATATCTTCCACTAGAAATTGAAGGAAGCAACTTAAATTTCTAACAACACATATAAAATGTGAACTGCTAAAAAAAGGAACTATGATTTGCCCTGCTAAATTGATTCTTCAATTGAAACAGAGATGTTTGTCTCAAAAAATAATAGCCAAAAGATAGGCAGAACAAGAGCGTAATATTTGGGGACCAAGAGTATTTCTAGGTCATATGTTCCATATGACACGCACAGACAATACAGATTCTTCCATAAATTGATAACATTAAATATGTACAAATGCTGCAATATGCATAACCTGACTTCGTTTGAATAAGAACTTTGTATATGATCCATCAAAGGTAGCGTATACAATTAGTCAAAGTGGGGAGAACCTGAACCTTAGTGTTCTTTTTCTTACTAGGAAGACAAGACTTCCTCATTTCTTTCCTGGGTAACTAATCCTGAAACTTCAGTTCAAAACCTAAAGGTACGGAACTTGAAACGAAAAGTACTATACCAATAAGGACACATAGCTGAATTCCAGTAAGAGCTACTCGTGATAACGAGCAGGATGGAAATGTCGGAATATGGCAAATGCGGCCCACAAAGCAGCTTTTTGACAGAAATTTGGCAAATTTGCCACAAAGCAGCTTTTTGACAGAAGTTTGGCCATGTCTATTAAGGCAGTTGGTTCTCTTCAGATTGTAGTGGTGGATGTTTTCTTCATATTGCATATTTGCAGTTCACAGTCCTTACTTTGTACAGCTTAGTCCATAATAAAAAGTTCGGAAATTTATCAAAATACCCATGAATTTCACCTATATAGTTTGATTCAATTTCAAAATACCCATTAAGGGACACATGATTATGAATTGGAGTAGTTGCATATGTGTAAAATGATAAATAATGCATCTCTCATGGGTAATTTGATCAATTTCCCTAAAAGGTTTTCCTTTCCAAGAAAAAGAGAAAAGCAAAATATGCATAATATATTCAATACATCAAGTATTAACTTCATTTATTACCATAGCATGGATCTGGAAAATAAAATAAAAATTCCATAACTAAGAACCAGTTGAGAACAATCGATTATGATGAAATAACACTTTAAATGAAAGAATGGTCTTCTCAAACATAAAAGAAGAAAACTTGTAACTCAATTGAGGCCTATATAATATTCCCCAGAAATATCAAGTATTCTAAATTATTAAAGGCATAACAAATATGAAATTGCGGTCCAATATACAGTAGGAATTCTCGAGTTTGTTAAAGTCAGCACATGAAGAAGCGAGAGAAAGAAGAGGATAAAGTGCAAAACATTCTCAATGATGTAGAGTCCTTTAATGGGGATATATATTTGAAGTATTTGCAAGGTCCCATACTAATAAAAGATGACAAATCTGAGGTAAACAGAAGAAAAATACGGAAAATTATAAAAAGTTACTACACATGTACTGAAGAATATAAAAGCGAAGGGGAAGATATGTGAAAGACCACACAAGCTAATTATAACCAAAATGAAAGATGATAGAAAACGTGCACCAAAATTCGGAGCTTGCTAATAAACAAGTCTCACTGAATATGAGATGATGAATCTTATTTAATCTGATATCAAAATGCATCTTAAAGAATGAAAGAATAAAAAGGGGAGAAATTGAAAATGTTAGCAACTGTTGGTGTCCTATGAGATGAAAAATGAAAGATGAGAGGATCGGTAGAAAAGGTTTAAGCACTTTAGCAGAGTTCAGGAAATGTACATGCTTAGCCATGCCAAAGTCGGCCAGTTTGACATCACCATTAGGATCAACAAGTATATTTGCGCCTTTGATATCCCTATAGAATACAAACAATTTCACAATCAGCTAACTCTGCAGCAGTATATATATATATATATAGTGGGGTACCGGGGGGAGAGAGAGAGATTGGAAGTGATGCCTTAAGCAAATGTCACAGTGCAACTTAGATTAGAAAGTAGACCTGTGTAAAGTATTCCTTTTATGTAGATACGCAAGCCCTGAAAGAATTTGTCCAGTATAACTCCGAATTACGGGCTCCTTAAATGGACCATATTCTTGAAGTAATTTATATATAGAACCTCCAGAAACATATTCCAGAAAGATACATAGTGCATCTTCAGCCTGTACAAAGTGGCAAGAGCAACACCAGAATCAATTCTAAAACATGAAAAAATCCATGTGAACATATATAGGTTGATCATTATCCTATTAGTGGAGCACAAGCTATTAGAATCAAGATGATTATGTATGCAACTTATGAACAAACACATTTTCATTGAGACAGGTAAACATTACCATGAATATCGACGAAAACAATTTCAGTTCATCCACAAAACAATTTTTAGAATTGAATATTTTAATGTAACAGTGAAATTGAGTGCTTATGCATAGATATATTTTTATATCACACTTACCCATCAAAGTCTCATGGCATTTTAACAGTAGATTATATATAGTGCATAAAAGTGTCTGAGGAGGAACTACTGCGATGTTCATAACATGTTTACTCAAGCCAGTATAGCTTAGGGGAACCCTCTGATTTTTCAATTGTTGGAGATTGTTTTATTGGACTGCATTTTAAAACAAAAAAAAATTTCTGTCTAATTCAAAAAAGGAACAATGATCTTAGTCCAGATACAGACATTGATTATCCTTGAGAAGACATTGAATTGGATGAAGGCTTTTCAGCAACCATTCGCATCATCCCTAAGCAATCCCCTTAAAAACATTTCGCTGCCCTCATCATAAATAAGAACCTATCTATGAAAAAATACTGATATTTCACTATCATATCAAAAGTCAAATCTCCAAGAATTGTGGAGTCAAGATCAAAATTCTAACTATTTCAAAAAAGCCCCTTGTAGGATAAGCAACAATCTTCTCCATTTCTGTTAGTATAATTATGGAAATAATAATAATAATTTATTAAATGCAACTTGGGGAATCCCAAATATTCTTGCCATATCATAGTTCATTGGAAGGTGACATTGGGTCATCACCTTCCAATGAGGTAACGGGCAATGATGGGAAGAATGGAAGCTGCCCTTGAGATCATGTCCTGTGCACGGCAACCACTCAATGGATATTAATGACCCAATATTGCAACAGTACATTAATTTATGGTATATTTGCCCACAATTATATCACTTCACATAGACATAGCATGGTAGCAAGGAGCAAATAATGGAGATATGAGCATCAAACTAAAGAAACCAGGAATTAAGTTACCATATTTTAAAATGTACCCGATGGATCGAGGAGCATCGCACATACCATTTCGCTGCCATAGTATCGTACAATATTTGGGTGAGAAAGCTGGCTAAGCACAGATATTTCCTGGAAAAAAAGTAAGACATCACAAACTTTGCCTTCTTCACTGATAGCTTATCAAAATGCAAAATCATCCAAGATAAAGGAGCATGTATAGTTTCACAGTATAAGAAGTAAGAAGAAACCTGGCCCAACTGCCTTAGGCTTTCTTTGGAATTCCGATCATCAGAAATTACTGTGACTTCTTTTATTGCACACATTTGTCCACTTTCACTATACAATTAAAAAACACACCAAACAAATACCTTACAGAGAATTCACAAATAAAAAAAGCATAAATTCATAAGCAGTTATGGCATAGGTCTTACGCAACTTTTTGGTTAGACAGAAGACAACAAGGAAATTGCTCCAAAGAGCCCAAAGATTTAGGACTAATCAATGGATCTAAAAAGTCTCTTTGGCTTGAAGTGGGTGAGAAGCATATATTCTATTTGAAAATCCTTGACATAATGTCAAATATAGAGCTTCACCCACATCAAGATCCCAGTAACCCATTTTCATGCAGAAGAAACATTGATGTTCATGATCAAATAGCCTAAGTTTCAAATAAAGAAAGGAAAACATTCAATAATCCAATGGACTATCGAAAGCCTCAGTCTATTTGGGTCATTTCTGCCCCATGAAACAATGGATGGTGATGGAGAGAGAACACAACCCCCGTTTGTGATCATGTCCTGTGAAGTTGGGTGGGTCACACTCTCTTTCCATCACTGTGAATCTTTTTGTCACACTAAGATGAGCTCAATCAACTATATTTTCCATAAATCATCTGATATATCATACTCCCCCCAGAAGAAAAACCAAAAACAAAGCAAACCTATTATCCATGTTTGATTCTTCGCACAAGATAACCAAAATTACCTGTTAAACCCAACATAAACATGGCCAAAGGTCCCTCTTCCTAACAACCTTCCCTTCTTCCATCTTGAACCAATGCAATGCAAATTCTCAATAGCCCCAATGGCTCTGGGAGATGAAGTAACTGGAGAACTAGGTACACCCCGTGGAGAAGAGGAATTCGGAGAACCAGGAGGGAGAGGTAATGGGTGACACAAACCTCTACCTTCTTCTTGTTTTCCATTTGAGGATTCAAGACTTGAACCACTTGCACGTGAATGTATAGGAGATGTAGGGCCTCGACATCTCGATATCGGTCGACCCGGGCTTCTCGCTCTAGGACTTAGATGCAATGGATAAGCAGTGGATTGCCGAGTTTGCCTACCCCCCGAGCCAGCAAACTTTATCTCACTAGAAGTTCCGTGGGCTCCAGTGTGAGAAAGGTCAGGATTGTGTATATGAAATTCACCTCTTGGTGAAACCGAAAGGGCACCACAACTTGACATGAACTGGGAGCCATTTGTTGAATGTGGGTGGCCTTCTTGAGGCCTAATGCAATCAGGAACATTGGCAGAATATGGGTGGCAGTTTGATGTAGAGGGTCTCGAGGATTTACCAATTTGAATGTTCAAGGTCGGGGTTTCCCCATACCTTTTGTTCCAGCACAAGGAATTGTGGAGTCAGTCTATATAATACAAAATTCCAAGGTTGATAACATTGTGAGGTCAACACAAACTTATTTTGTTTTTTTACTAGGATAAAAAATTTCATTAGGCAAGAATTATTCAAGGATACTAAATATCACAGCTGATTGACCATAAATTTCCATACATCATCCTAGCTCTAACTAGCCAGAAACTTTTCATGACCAATGTTGAAAATCCACTCTATTCAAAGCAAACATGAACCTTTACAAATCCTGAAATACGCATGCATATGAAAGATGCAGCAAAGTAAGCCTTCACAAAGAGAATGTGACATGGATAGGAGGGAGCAATAATAGTATCATAACTTTCTTGGGGGAAAAAAATTCCAAAGTGCATCTAGGGATTTTTCCTAAAAACATTTTCATGCATCAGAGGCTGAAATGAAACATTGCATGACTAAATTACAATAAATAAATAAATAAATTTGATGATTTTGCCCTTGAGAAGTGTAATACTCAGGTGACTCTCTCATCCTTACCAAGAAAAACACCAAAATTGATTTCATTAGGTAGCAAAAAGAAGGGGAAAAATCAAATTTCATTCAAATAACATTTAAGGTCAGGAAAATTTTCAGAAGCACTGAGCTTGGCAAGCAAAACTGTAAAAGTAATGAATAAATCCATCATGCTTCTATCAATTTCATGTATAAAAAACAAAGAAATAATGAAAAAGATGACAGTTTTATATATTACCATAATCAAAGTACTGGAGCATAACACGGAAGTTCGAATGACAGTTTTATATATTCTCATAATCAAAATACAGGGGCATAACACGGAAGTTCGAATATTTCTTGTCGAAACCAAGTTGGCAGAGAGAGAGAGAGATAGATAGAGAGAGAGAGAGAGAGAGAAAGACCTTAGTGGAAATTAGCAAATTTCAATTGAACTGTCCAATTTAGAGAGAGAGAAAGTCCTTAGAGAAAATCAGCAAAACTAAACTCAACAACACAAAAAGAGAGTTTTCACCTGAAATTGGAGAACCCCCACTCAGTTGCATCCTCCGAGGAGCTCGAACAGCTATCGCTAGACGTCGTCGAGAGAGAGGACACCGAAGGACGTGGCAGAGGGTGCCCGAGCTTCGATCCCTCTGGTAAGAGCAATTCAGCCCCCCCAACAACACTCACATCTCTCCCTTTTCTCTGCAACTCTGAATAATCTCCATGAACCCCATCATCAAGAACCCCACGACTACTTCCTTGATCACCATTCCTCTTGCTCCTCTCTCTGTTATCAATTGTCCTCTGGCTGTTGTTTGAAGAAGAACTCTTCCCTTTTTTGGGTGAGGATCTATTCCACCAAGCAGGCATGTCAGTTCAGATTGGCTCAACCCCAAGAAGCTATGGCTGCCATCATTGAATCTGAGCCTTAAAGGGGTTTTATCTCTCTCTCATGTTTGATGAGAGAGAAACTAGTGGAGAGAGAAGATTTCCTTTGTGTTTACGATAAGAGAGACAAGGAGAGGGGGGTCAAAATGTACTTTTCCTTTGCCCCGATCAGAGAGAATGAACGAGATTTGTGAGGAAAGAGAATGTTCTTTCTGTGTGATGAGAAAGAATGAGATTTAAAAAGGATAAGTTTTTATAAGGCCTCAGCTTTATGAAAACAAAAAAAAGCCCCACCTCTTCCGAAAATCAGTTTTTCATTATGGCTCTAAAACATATTTCCAACCATGACAATAAATTTGAAACTCAACAAATGGTACAGATTTACGGAGTGTCAACACTTATTGTTAAGGTCAAATGGACATAGTTTATAACAATAGGACCCGGTTTCTATGTGGTCAATCTTATATTATAAAAATATGGGCTTGGTAGTAAATATATTTTTAAATATAATTTGATCTCACTTTTTAAATAATATATGGTCTTTAAAATGAAAACCATGAATATAAAATAATAAAAAATTAAAAATAATACTTACCTTAAAAAATATTTGAACTGTTATATTTGTTTTTAGATAAACCACGTATTTACATTCATATTTAAGAGGGATGTTTTATACCTCTAGATCACATAGTAAAGAAATATAGTCCAACCCACGTAAAATAATTTACTATAAAAATGTTTATTATTTTTAGAGCTTAAAATTCTAATTTTTTTTACAAGCATAATATTAAGGTCGGGATGACCGATGAAAAGAAAGTTTCCAATGGCTTGATTACAAACTTTCTGAATTATAAATGAGATTTTATTTATTTTTATAAGGCTGCAGCCGTATCAAACCATTTTTCTTCAAAAGAAAATGGTTGCACGAGTGTCTCTCTATGTATGCCCCTTTTCGCTCTCTTAACCTTGTGCACAGTGGGTTACATCTCAGAGAAAGGATAAGGGGAAAATAACCTTGGGCTCTCTATGAATGACAATTGGGTTCAAACAATAATGTAGATCGAATCGATCTTTAAGTAATATATTTTTTAAATAGAAAATAGTTATAAATAATAAAATAATTTAAATACTAGATGGTATAATATAAGATATATTGTTTTTAGAATTTGAAATGAGTTTGTGAATCAATACCAAAAATGATAATAGTAAATTAAATTAAAAGTAAAATTAGAAAAAAAGTAAAAATAAAATAAATGAGAACTAAACCCTCCAGGCAATCCAAATTAGCTAATTACCTGACAGGCTCACTCAGTTTGTTGATGGAACCGGGCAAGTTTATGGAACTGGTTTTGTTTTCTCTATGTATCACTGACCCAATTAGAAACCGGGTCATGCGACGATGCCCGGTCCGATAAATTTTGAAATACTCCTCTATGTATCATGGAGTTGGCTTGCGTGTTGCTGTTTTGTTAGTATCCTCCGATTGAACCTTTGATTCTTGTCGTCCATATCCAATCTGTACGGCCATCTCTCTCTCTCTCTAAAATAAGAATGTGTGTGCATGCATTTGCATCTCTTATGAGAATTGGTGGCATGCATCGTATCTTCGTTCGTGACTTAGTAAGTGGCCGTTTATGGTTTCGTGCGTCGTCTCTCTCTCCTTTATGTCACGGTCAAGTTCCCACTCCACTACGCATCATTATTTTGAGCTTAACAATTTGCTCTCTGCAATTTTGTACCATCACATGTTCTCTTTTTTTTTTTTTTCTTGTGTGATTTGGATCGTTTTTACGGGTGTTCGGACTGCGCCCTTTGCCGATTTATTGGTTACTTGGACTTGGCCCTTAATCGGTTTTTGAATCTGGTTTGATTTTTCGAACTTTTTTTTTTTTTGTTTTGGGCTTTTTGCTTATATTTATTCTCTCGTTTTTTTATGTATATGATTTCACTATTTTTCCCTTCTCTTGAAACCAATAATGGATGTATAAGTTTTTTCATTGTTCCAAAGAAAAAAGATAAACAGGTTTTCCTTCTATGATTATCAAACAATCATTGCTCATGGCTGTATTTGAACAGGTGGGGTTCCAAAAATCTCCTATCCTAGTTCTATACCTTTCCCTTTGTTCTTCTCCCTCATCTACTTCCTCCTTTTATCCTTCTCTTGTTTTTCTTTTTTTTTTTGTAGTTACCTACGTAATTGTATTGTCTTTCATTTTCTTTCTCCCAATGAAATTCTTACCTAAAGTTAAAAAAAAATAAAAAATAACGTCACCTCATGAATTTTTACTTAGAATTAAAAAAAATGACATCATGAAAAAAAATTAATAGTGTTAAATTTTAATTGATAGTCCATCTAACTATACCCTAACCTAATTGTACAGGACCTAAATACGCAGGCACTCAAGAAATAGGTGGTCATGGTGGTGAACACTACAAGACATTCTTATCCGGACCGATTCCGGATTAACCGGCCGATGGCCGACTTCCATTCATCTTTTCTAACACTGGTTAGGTTATTACTTTCCAGAAAAGACATGGTCACATCCACCTTTAGCTATGTTAAACTAAGTAGCTAAAAGCATGCCATAAAGTTCAAGACATAAATTATTAGACTTTCACAGTTATTAGCATGCGTCCAGCTAATGGCTATAAGTTCGTAACTTTCTTATTCTAAAAGTAATTGACCTCTGGTAAAGTTAACATTTTAATATTGAACAAAGACTATTTAATTTTTTAGACACAGTTAAATCCCACTAGTTAGCAAGTAAAAATTTAATTTTTGTTAAAAATACTCATTCCCTATTTTTAAAAAGGAATTTAGAATAGGAAAAATGGTTTGATAGGACTGCAGTCCTATCAAAATAAGTAAATCATCACCTTATAATTCATCAAAAATTGCAAGTTAAGTAGTGGAAAACCTTTACATCAGATCATCTCAACTTGAACATTATGGTTGTAAAAATAGAATCAGTATTCACATATATGCAAGATCTATTTTATTTTTTGAATTTCAAATTTTGGTGTTGAAAATTGATTTTAAAGCTATCCTAAATATTTAAGTTGCTAAAAATACTTTCTAAACAAGGATTTGAGATGAAACTTTACTATGTTTTCATAAAGCTCACCCTTTAGAATATTACATCGAAAAACCTCCAAAGTAGGTCATTCACCCGAGGGAGTATATTTACAGTATTCACCCGCGAGTGTACCTACCCTATAATTTATCAAATATGGCGCCACTCTTTTGAGAAACTTTATGGTCATTTCGAAAAAGGATTAGAGGGTATATGTTAGGGTTTTCAAGAAAAAAAGGGGGCCGGCAGATGGTTGTTGGATTGCGGAGGGAATGACGTGGCAGGGGTGGGTAGAATCTTCCTTCAGTATCGCGATCGTAAAGGACGAGAAAGAGTGGTTTTTAGAGAGAGAAAGAGAGTGGTTTTTAGAGAGAGAAAGCGTGTGGGTTGGATGGAGAGAGTAGTGTCGGTTCTCTCTCAACCTTTACACCGACCTGATGCCTCCTCCGCCACGCCACATTCCTCCCATTTTCACGCACTCTCTCTCTAAAAGTACTCTCTCTCTCTCTCACTGTTATATTCTCAATCGACCAAAAAAAAGAAGTTTATCTTCTCTCTCTAACTTTTTTTTTTTCCTCCCTCTCTCTCTCTCTAAAAAGTTAAGTTTGGAGCACGGGGATTTCCACGGCTATCACGAGGGTCACCGGAAAACGCCAGCTCCACACATTGTCACGGGGACTATTGGAGCACGGGAGTTTTTTATCGATAAAATTGTGAGGGAAAAAATTAGGGAAAATATCATTAATAGCCTCACACAATTATACAAATTTATTGATGAAAAAATTTATATAAGGTTGCATATTTATACTAGTGTGGTAAACCGCACATCGAAAATCTATGGAAGAGAATGTTCCAACATTGGAAAACCCTCTGATCGATCATCATGATCTTGAGAAGGTCGAGATGTATAGCTATACAAAAAAAAGAAAAAAAAAAAATTCAAGTCCTTAAGATAGTTTATCATGTAACAAGTTATCTGGACTATTTATTTATAAAAATTTTAAATGTTTATAGATCTGTTTGATCTGTGCTATTTTTAAAATTTTAAATTTCATAATTAGGGATAAAAATAGATTTTCAAACCATCATAACAATTCCGACACTAGAACTATATCTCCAAGTAAATTTGTGAGGTGCACCTTAATTCTACAATACCAGAAAAACACCTTATACAAGCCTCACCCATTTATTGAAGGGCTTGTAAAATCATATTTTTCAGATCTAGGGTATTTTCATCATTTGTTGATTTTGTATCTCCAGCCTTAAACAACTAGGGGTACTATAATTAGATTTGAGTTATTTAAACAGGTAAAATTACCAAAATACACCTTATTGTTCCGGTTCCTAACCTCAAATATAAATATTTTGAGTTTTTTTACCTAAATGTTTGTCAAATTTAAGAATTATAAACTAAATTTATTAAAGAGGTAGCTTCATGAAATGGAACTTAAAGTAAGCCCCTGCAATTATTATTTTGTAAACTAAATTGAATCCTTTAATAATATTTTTCTTTTCGGATTGTATGCCATGAGACCATTTGTTTTTAATATAGGGAAATCACAATCATTTTTAACTACTGGATGTGTCACAACATTCGAGAAATTTTATTTTGGACTTTGCATCCAATCAATAAAATATCCCCAACCATCAAATTTCACATCTAATGGTCAATAATGAATATGACCTCCTTGTATAAAAATAAATGATCTTATCATATACATTTGTTTTTAAAAAACCTTCAAAATTCTCTTCAAATGGACTTCTAAATAATATTAAAAGGTGAGGTTTGTATAAGGTGTGAACCTTATACTAGTGAAGTAAGGTGCACTTTAAAACTATGTCGAAAATGCAGCTTCAATGCTGTAAAGCCTTGCGATGACATGAAAATATATTGTTACCCCCAATTATGAAAGTTAAGGTTCCAACAATGGCGACGATCAAGTAGATCAATAAACACTTGAAAAATCTTGAAAATGGTCAGTCCAGATAATATGCTAGAAGATGAACTATTTTTAAGACTAGAAATCTCATTTTTTTCATATCCATGAATCTTGAGGTTATGATGATCGATTTGAGGGTTTTCCGTAAAAAAAAACCTTATCTAGTGGGTTTTTTAAGTATACTTTACTTGTACAGAATAAGGTTGACACCTTATATAAATTTTTTCCAATGTTAAAATACCTCTCAATTTGTACAAAAATATCCTAAAACTTATTCTTTGATTTGTAGAGCCGAGAACGGTAGCTAACGTTAGGGGGATCTACTCCATGCCACCCCCTTTGGGAAATGAATTCTTTTAAGTAATTCATACATAAAAGAATAGTAAATGATACCAAAATTATACATAAAAGAATAGTAAAAATTACTCAAATTGTAACAACATGATACATAAAAGAGAAGGCTCTTATTTAATAGGTGTGGGACCCCAAAAACTGCAAAATGGCTGCATTCTAAGGTGGGCGGCAGCCGTGGGTCTCCCCCTTTTCTCTCTTGATAATACCCACCAAACAAAATTTGAGCAATTATGTTGCAATCTGAATCGGACACAAGGACTAATATGTGTACATGGGTCCCCTGCTCAAAATCTAATTTTACGATGGGTTTGGACAATTTTTTAAGCATATATGATCTCTAAAATGTAGATCGTGAATGTTTAAAAATAAATAAATTTTAATAATAAAAATACTAATCTTTTTTTAAAAAATTTATACCATTGATTTCCGCTGTTTTAGAAGGACCACCAATTACCATCCATCTTAAAAGATGGATGTTTTATGCCTTGGGGATACACATGTAGATATGCGTCCCCCCGATGCATAAAGAACTTTTCCTTCTGAATAATATAAGGATTCTATGGTAAATAAAAAGTAGTTTTTACCGAATTCTTAATAAAACTTACTGTAATTTTCCATTACATTTTGTAAGAAAATTGTTTAATTTGTGGTTCTTATTTATTTTATTTTTTTGATATGTTAATGGTGGGAAATTCGTGATCCTTATATAGATGAGATGATTTGGTTTCACTTGGATTAGTATCATGGTAAAACCATTTTAGTGATTCCTGTACGTAGGTTAGTCAATCAATCAATCTTCTAGAGCTAGCAAAGTGCTGCCCTTAAAAACTAGGCCCTTCTTCAAAAACATTTAGCATGAAGGCTGGGCCACCATGGTCCAAGGACTAGGACAGAAGGGCTGGGCCAAGGCCACAATACGGCCGGCCTGGTTTAGGCCGCTATTTTTTATTTTTTACTTCGAGTCTATTAGGTTTGTCCGTGGTAGGGTCCTTTCAGCTGATCCGGGCACAAATAGGCCCAAGCAGGCCCTTGGCCAAGATTGGCCTAAACTAGGCCTACCATGTTGTCTGCGTTGCTCTCTCTCGCGTTAATGCTGACGTGAAACTAGTGAAAACATAGCTCTAGATGTACCATGAGAGCTATGTTACCACTTGTCCTACGTTAACATTAGCACTCCCTTCTCTCTCTCAAGTGGAGAGACTGAAGCGCTAGATGTCACATTTTTTGCACCCACTTTCTCTCTCTAAGTGGAGAGAATGATGCTTTGGATGTCACATTGAGGCATCCAACACTTTGATCATCAAGTCCATTATTGGACTTGGGTTCTTGTGTAAATCCAATTTATCATTTATGAATGCTAGGTACAAGTTTTAAAATTTTGTGCTCAATCGGGCCAAGATCAGCCTAGATTAACTCGACTTCTACATCACCCTTCTTCCTATTAAAAAAAAAAAACCAATCAACTTGCCAAGCCACTAGGTCGACCGAAGTTGGGTCCGAGTCTGTGTCCACCACCTAAACCTAGTGGGTTCGGTCAAATTTGTATATCTGACCCTGGTCCGAGTTGGGTCTAAATTGGGTTATTTTGAGTCCCGGTCGACCCAAATCGTTCCAATTGTACGTGTGATGCTTGCACACCCAACTACATAGCTTGTTAATGGTATTGGTAGCTTGTAGGAGAGTACTTTTATGGCTTCAGCAATATACATCCGCACCTCAAATTTTGTACCAAAAACTGGATCTATTGTCTCTACACTATCGGCGATTAAACATTGATGGATCTCAAACCCTTTATATTGCTAATCTTGCTACACTTTATGTGTCGAGGTCTGCATAAATTGCTAGGTCTATGCCTCTTACAAAATTTCAAATTTCATAATTAAAAGTGCAAATAGATCTATAAACCACAAACTTTCAAATTTCATAATTAAAAGTGAAAATAGATCTATAAACCATAAGATGTTAAAATTCGTGGGAGCATAAAATGGAGAGAGAAGAAGAGATAACACAATATTTACGTAGTTCAAGCTGAGCTATTCGAGATATGACCTGGAGATATCCGAGATATTAAAGGTGGCAGTGGGTCAGATGGGTCTGCGTTCGACTGCAGGCCCAAACCCGACCCGACATGAATATCAATTTTTACATTAAAAGAAAAGAAAATGTATATTTAACTCAAAAAAGAAAGAGAAAGATTACTTGGACCCAGTCCCTGACTTAGAGGGACTACTAAGATCCGAATGCATACCCAGACCCGAATCAGGTCAGAGTATTGGACTTGGACCTAACCCATCAAGTCCAACCCCTAAACCCATACCTGGACCCAGGTTTGGGGTCTACTACCGTTAGGTCTCTGGTCCATGGGTCCCAATGCCACCCCTAATAAACCATCCCAAAAGTCTTCTATTGCCTAGGGCTGCGGCGTGCCCTAGTGGAAACATCCTTGCACAAGTTATAAACACCTCTCTCTCTCTCTCCTCCCTTCTCTCTCTAGATAAAGTTAGTTTAGTTCCTTATGATAGAATTAGGAGTCCCCCTGTTTATTTCTTTTATATTTCATTATAAACTTACAAGTAGTTGTTGCCTCATGTTTAGCAAAATGTGCTCCTATTGTCACATTATTTACATGAAGTACTAATCATTAAATTAGTTTATTTGATTTTATGGTTGTAAATGTGTAATTTTTGTAGTGCACACATGAAAAGCAGTCGACTTCAATTAGTTGAGAAAAGATTTTGATGATGATGATGAAGCAGCCGACTTCAATTAGTTGAAAAAAGATTTTGATGTTGATGATGATGTAGTGAATAGGGAGAAAACCCAAATTTGAAAAAAAAAAAAAAAAAAACTAATAATCAATAGAAAATGATGCAAATGAGGAAAGCAGTCAAATTTCTACAGATTCCATCATTAGAGAAGTGTTATGTCATTGACCTTAGTAAACCAAGTCTAAGATAACCTTTTCAATGTGAAAAGTGTGGGACTATTGTCACTTCAAAACCTTCTCTCTTTTTGCTTATTCCTTTTCATTTTTATCTTATGGGTCTTTTGTTTGGTGGAAGTTCTATTTTTGAGAGAACTTTCACACATTGGATGCTCTGTCCAAGGGCAAGTGGGTATATATCTTTTTAGGTAATGCTTGTGCTTTTCTGAACAATAGCATTGACAATATATCCCATATGGGAATGTACTCGCATGTATATTCTACTTTCTCATATATCCCATATGGGAATGTGCTCACATGCATATTCTACTTTTTCATGAACCAAATATAGAAAATTGTGATCTCCCACAAAAATTCCTTTTCTTAAAGAGCCTTACCAGTAAAACTAAAGAAATCACAACATTGAGTATTTTGGTTAATGATAATTGCCAGAAGATTTCATGCTCTTGAGGAGCACATCGTCCTAGTCAGACCCACTTTAGAGTATTTTCATGATGCTAATTTTTGGAATGTAAATAATCAAAAAAAAATTCTAAATTGCATTGTGTATGGGCTTAAGAAAAAATAATGCCTTGAGATTGAATAATAACCATCCAATTTGTGAAGGGTGATATCTAAGTTTTAGAAAACTCAATATTCAAATTTTTTCTTTTAAATATAAGAGAAATGATCATATTGGACCCTCATCTACCCATGTGTGTAGGACCCCAAAGAATCACCATTAAATTTGACACAGATCTATAGAAAAGTTAAGTTCTACACTCATGTGATAACTTTTCTAGAGATCCGTGTCAAATTTAATGGTGATCCTTTGGGGTATTATACACATGGGTGGAGGAGGTTCCTATAGGATCATTACTCTAAATATAATTATTAGTGAAATGGTGGGCTATTTTGGGATATCTTCGTCCAGTGTAGACTATGGTCCATTAGATCATAGTATCGCAAGCGTCATCACTGACCGATCAATTGGTACCTCAAAGACCGAGAAAGGGCATGCTTAATTTCTAGAAAACGAGGTTTCACAACTTCTAGGAAAGTGGATACTCAAGTTCCATAGCTCCTTAACGAACTGACGGTATCTACTTTATAGCCTTAAATATAAGGCAAGTGCATACCGCAATATCCACTTTATTGTAAAACTTCCTCGCTATCAAATACGGGAGTGCTACAATATTGGAAGACGTGGTTTCTAAAACCGCGACTTCTAGAAATCGTACATACCCTAAGTGTCAAATGGAGCTAATCATGGACTCGATAGGGTATGAACCTTATGATCACACTACTACCATGATCATGTCGGTCATAGTATACTCCTTATAGCTAATGACTTTGTCGATATGTGGTTAATTACGAATTTGAGTACATTTTAAATCAGAAAGAGTTCCCATACAATGTCAATCTTATATTATAAAAGTTGTTTGATCATCTTGCCGTTTAAGATGTAGCGATATGTAAAGAAAAAATATTTTTAATCCTCAAATAATAATCTTGTACTACATTATCCACTACATTATCCAGACTGTCTATTTTTAATACTTTCATGCTTTAAGACTTTCATGTGTTTATTGTTCTACTCGATGTGTATCGTTATTTAATCTTTAAGTTTCACAATTATTATAAACCATATTTTCATACCATCGTAATAATTTTTTGACAATGGAGCTGCATTTTCTTTTTCTTTTTTTTGACAGGAACAATGGAGCTGCATTTTCTTACAATGTTTGGAAGTGAGTCCTTGATTGATTGAGATTGATTCCTTTAAGTAAATTGCTCCATTTAAGTCGAGCATTGGAAAACCTTTACATCGATAATATCGGCTTGAACATTATGGTTGCGAAAACAAAATTAGAATTTCAAGCTCTAAAAATATTGTATATTTTATCAAAGGGAAAAGTTTATATAAGGTTGCAACTTTAAAATCTCTAATTAAAGATGCACCTCAAAAATCCCTCGAAAAATGTTGTTTTAATGTTAAAAACCCTCTAATTGATCATCTCAATATCAAGACATATGAATATAGAAAAAAAAGAAGAAGAAAGAATTTGAGTCCCAAAAATAGTACATCTTGCATTATATTATCTAGACTGTCCATTTTCAAGATTTTCATATGTTTATAGATCTACTTGATTCTAATGATTTTTGGAGTTTAAAATTTTATAATTAATTATAAAAATAGATTTGAGATAATCCTAAGAAATTTTTACACCAAAATTACGTGTTATGATAAAATTTGGAATTGTGCCTTAATTGGATTGTTTGAGGTTGCAACTTCATTTCACGCTAAAAAAAGTGTTCAAAGATCTATACCATTTTTTGAATTACGAATTTTATTGTGGGTGTAGGAAATAGACTTTAGAATCATCATAGAGATTTCTGTTGCTGAAAGTGCTTTCTAGACAAGGATGAAGTGAGGCTTTATTTGGTTTCATAAAGCTTAGAAAATTCACCTTTAAAATAAGCAAATTTGTTAGTAAAACTTTTTGGGTTTGTCTATTGTGGTCCCTGGGAACAAATTTTACATTTGGGCCCGCAGTTAAAACTGCTAACGAGGAGAATTTGTCTAAACTAAAAGTTTATAGGATCATCTTCAAGATCAAATTCAGAAAAATAAATTTGATTTTTAGCTGAAATTTCCAAATATCTGATGCTCATCAAAAGGACAGTTCATATTTAGTAGTAGAGGGGATTTCTATTTATGTCAGTTTATGAGCTTCAAATCATTCTTTTTAAATACCTTACTTTGAGCTAAAAACATTTTCTGATATTTAGATTCCCTCAAATAAGCCTCCCTAGGTGACCTGCAGGACTAAATGTTCAATTTATGTAGCGCGACACCAAATCTTTTTATAAAGTTTAATTTCTCCATTATTTTGTCTTCTAAGTTTATGGTTCCTAGTAAAGCAAAGCATGTAGCACGTAATTAAAATCATTAACCACAATAGTCATTTCAATTAATTCAACTTATAGGAAAATTCATTAAAGTGTTTTGGGTAAATGGAAAATTCACTAGAGTTGTGAAGTAGTAATACTGTTCATCCGCTTATGAAGTTAAAAATAAATTTTAAAAGCATGAAAAATGTTAATTTAAAATACAAGTTACATGCTGTACATGCTCTAGTCATTACATACTTATATGAACAAGCTAAAGATAAGCACAATGTAACTCTTGAGATCCATGACAATGTAACTCAAAGTCATTTAGTGGATTATCAACAGGTTTTTTTTGTTTAGATTGCTGAGCAACAGGATTCGAATCGGAAATGATCGATTGGCTGCACTTTATCCACCTAACTAGTGACCAATTCTCTGTAATTCGCAATGCACCTTATTCCAAGAAGTGAATGAAAAAAAATCAGTGTCCATATGTTTGTCCGAAATGAAAAAAATTCCGCATCAAGAAATTAGAACACCACAACTCATTGAGTGAAATGAAGTTCAACTTCAGAAGTCATATAATTCAGATTTGCCAATCAAGCCTCTGGTTATATTTGTGTTGGCAGGGTTCCCCTTCCTCTTCTCCATTATGGTTGAATCCTTTAAGTCAAATGCTATGGTCGAGCACTGACAAGCAGCATTTATGATGTTTCAAGGATAGACTGGATGTGATCCTTCTTGCAGTATGCAGATGACACGTTAATCTTTGCAACACATCGGATGCCAAATAAATAACCTCTCGTTCTTTTTGAGGAGGTACTTAATTTTTAAGCTTATGAATTCAGCCTCAATAATCAAGTGGTGGAGGTTATGTGCCACTTCACTTGTTCATTTATTTATCAATTATTTCTGAAAATTTCCTCATGGAGAACAAGGCATGACTATGTTATACCCATTAG
This sequence comes from Amborella trichopoda, assembly GCF_054954075.1. Taxonomy (NCBI): domain Eukaryota; kingdom Viridiplantae; phylum Streptophyta; class Magnoliopsida; order Amborellales; family Amborellaceae; genus Amborella; species Amborella trichopoda. Next base: position 42,569,108 of record NC_142346.1, on the reverse strand, counting down.
TTTCATGTATTGTTTAACCAGTGTGTTTCTGGAACTCATTAAATTCCAAAGTGGCACTCGTGTTTACCTCTGTGACGAACAATACATATTGTTAGCTTAATCATTTGCAAGCAACCCACCAGCATTTGAACTATGTTCATGAAAATGCATTTGCATTTTTACTTTTATTTTTAACCAGAAACAAGTTAGCCCAATATTTTCTAAGGATTTCTGTTGTGTTCTTGATTTCCCTTTACAATTTCATGGAATTCCATCTATAAAGAAAGTGGTTTCTTGGCTCATTTGATTTCTCTTTTTGTCTAATTTTAGATTGTTTTCTATACGTATAATTTCTGAATTTTCTTTTGAAGTTTTTTTTGTTTTTTCCGTTTGATTGTTTTTTGTTACTGTAAATTTCTCTGTTTTTCATGAAATTCGGTTTCTTTTCTTATTGAGAGATTGTGTTTTCTGTTACTATAAATTTCTGAATTCTATTCCGCGATTTTATTTTTATTATCTCTGTAAATCTTCAAATATTCTCTTATGGAAACCTGCTTGTTTTCTTACTATAAATTGCTGAAATTTTAATCCCAATAAAAATTGCTGAAATATGGCCTGCTTCCAATTAGAAACAATAACGGTAGTTTATTTACCTTAATTAGAACAATAATAGTTAATTTACCGTAATTATCATCTAATGTCGTAGCGGCATTTTAAGTGGCTTACTGTCTGTTAAGGCTATTTTGGTAAAAAAAAAACTCGAAAAACAACTAATTCCTGTGGTATGAAAAAAACAAATAATGTTTTGGGTTTTTAGAAGAATGTAATTCCCATCTTGGGGCTAGAACTAAATAGAACTTTGCGGTTTAATAGTTAGAAATATTTTTTTCAATAAATATATTTCATAGGAAATAGATTTTTCCAGGCAATTTTTTTCGTGATCCAAACGGCCCTAAGAGGCGATAGAGGTTTTTCCATAATATCGAATATTTGAGGCTTCGCGCGAGAGAGATCTCCAATTTTCAAGGTTTACAGTATACTACCAGTCGTACATAAAGGTGTGGTTTGTATATGGCTGACGATCTAAACAATTCAATTAAAGTTCACTTTCAAATATTGTCGACAAATGTGGTTTCAATACTGAAAATCTTTGTGATAGCTTGAAAATATATTTTTAATTCTAATTATAAAACTTAAAGCTTAAAAAATAGTGTGGATCGAGCATATTTATGAAAACTTGAAAATCTTCAATATTGATGGTCCAAAAGTGTATTACAAAAAGTACTATTTTCAAAGCATGAAATCCATTTTTTCTCATGTCCATGTATCTTGAGGTGGAGATGATCAATTTGAGGATATTTGGGCATCAAAACAACTTCTTCTAGTAAAATTATTAAGGTACGCCCTAATTTGATTGTTTAGAGCTTCACACATATATAAAAATTTTCCGCACATAAATAACATGTCAAGTTATACACTAATAATGGACAAAATTTTCGGATCTCCATTGCCGAAGCTTCCGGGACCCAACGAGACTTCAAATTCCATCTTTCTTATTCTTGAGAAAAGCTTGATATGAATGTGTAAGGAGATTCCAAAATCCATAACAAATCTTCAACGCTTGGAAGTGCTTGATTTTATATGGGATTACATACAATGGGACCATTTATCTTTAATACAAAGCGGTCACAATTCCTTACATTAATTAGATATGAAATTTGATAGCTTGGATATGTCATGAAGTTCGAAAAGATTCCTTTTGAAGTTTGAGCTTGGTCAATGGATATCTGTAACCACTCAATTTAACATCCAATGGGCAAGATTAATGTGACCACTTTGTATCGTCTCATTCTATACTTATTCACAGGGGGAACCACATTTTATTTATCTTTATCACTGGACTTGGAAAAGCTTAATTACCGGTTGGAGCTTAGAGTATGTCAAGTTTGAGACACTTTTATGCAGAAGATTGTAAAGTAAGGGGTGGGTTCATAAGAGAGCCATTAGAATTCTCCATTGCAATTTGGCATGATAACACGTTTGGATTCTACTTAACCATGCTTTCAATAATTTGAATTAGAAGTTTTTATGTACTAATCTTGTTTTTTATATGGGACGTCTACTTCCACATCATTTGGATGGTAGAAGGGTGCACATGCACTCTTCCAATGGATCAAATTAAACACACCCACATATCACAATCACAAAAGAATTTTGTCATTTATTCATTTGAAGTTCGGAGTGTACATGTATTTTTAGATATGCACCAATTAAAAATAACAAAAAATTATTTTTAGAAATTATAAAAATTATTTTAAACAAATAGCTTGATCAAAATAACCCTAAATTGTTTCAGGGGTTTTTTTGTTTTTTTGTTTTTTTTTTTTTTCAAAATATTGGTTATTACTTTTATTTGGAGCACCATTTTAAAAAAATATATATGAGCAAATTTTAAATAAAAATAAAATACAAAAGTAGTTTTGGGCCTTTGGGTGATACTAGGTTCAACCTGAACCGTTGAAGAGTGTTTTGTGCACCCTTTAAGCGTCATGATCTTGTGGACACTGTCATCACCTTTTATATATACTCTCAAATGTATTTGCACCTTCCCTTTTTTTTCTTTTAACAATATTTGGTAATTTTATTGCTCAAAAAGAGATATTACAATACGATTAAACAAAAAGAACACATGAAAAAGATAAGGATTATAAGGCAACTCCTCTTTTCGTACAAGAATCCGCCACATCATTAGCCTCTATATAAACATGTCTACAAGTGACACACAAACCATTTCCAATCTCGACCAGAGCCAACCAAATCAATTCCAATATCTACGAGGTCTTGAGATATTATTACACTAGCTAATAACATTCAAAGAATCCCTCTCTATAACACACGGCTGCTGAAATCCCCTATCATTTAGTATTTTCATCCCTTGCAAAACTGCTAAAATTTTGCTTCATTTGTTGTTTTCTCACCACAAGGGCCAATAAAATATAGAATAATCTGTCCTCTAGAATCTCTCACTACTCCCCTCACCTTAACTGGTCTTGGTTTACCCAACGACCTACCATCAAAATTCAATTTAATGTTCCTGTCTTTCGGTACCTCTCATTGGCCTTTGAGCCTCACTTTGATTGCTCTTTGCATCATAAGATTAAGCATATTCACTTCTATATCCACTTTCGAAAGTTCAAATCCCTCCTTTGTGATTGAGAACCAACTCCGGTGTGCTGAATCCTCCTTGGAACCATCGTAGATTCCTTTGAAACACCTTTGAGGGCCCGTCTATTCCTCTCCATCCACACTTCCCATAGAACTTACGATACCCATTTTGTTAAAAAACTAACACCAAATGTCATATGTAAATGGGCAACGAAGGAACAAATGTATTTGCACCTTCCCTCTGCGCATGAGCAATGAACATTATTTGCACATTCTTGTTATTTAGAGAAAATGGCAATCTCGAGCACGAATTGATGGGGGCCAGTGTTTGAATCCAACGATTCACATTGGAAATTGCTGAAATAGATCGGAAATCAATAGAGACCAAAGTAGTTTTGAGAAGGAATTAGTACAGGCCCTGTCCCCATCCTAATCTCCCTTTCATGTATTTATTTTCTTTTTCAATAGTTGAGTTAACTTATTTTCCAATAGTCCAGAAACAAAAATTAATGAGCTATTGAAAAAATCAATGATTTAAAAAATGTTGGGTTGGCATGGAATCGCTGGTCTGACTAGGTAATCGGTCACCCATTCCGGTTCCACATATATATAGGAAAATGACTGAGTATAGAAGGGAATTGGTGGTTTCACACAATAAAACGACAATTCTCCACAATAAAATGGGATCCAGACCACCAATTCACCGATCCCGACTGGTTCACTATTTTTTCAAATGGTTTTTTGCCGGTTAACTGCTTTTTCCTCACAGTAAAATGACGATCCAGATAGCCGATTTCACCGATATAGATCGGTTTTTGAGGTGCCCGATTCGGGTCACAGATCTATTTTTCAAATCAGTGGAAAAAATAGAAAAAAACATGGGTGCAGTTGGCAGACAGATGCATCCGTAGCTATAGAGGTATAGAATTTTGATGTAAAATGTTCTTACGATTATCTCAAAATCTATTTTTATATCTAATTATAAAATTTTAAATTTAAAAAATGGTTAAAATCAAGTAGATCTATAAATATATGAAAATCTTGAAAATGGACGGTGTAGATAATATGTTGTAAAATGCACTATTTTGAGACTTAAATTTTTTTTATTTTTCATGGTCATACATCTTGATGTCGAGATGATCAATCATAGGGTTTTTCAACATTAAAACTACTTTTTTTGATGGATTTTCGAGGTACATCCGTAGTTCTACATTATAAGGTTGCATCCTTATATAAACTTTTTCAAAAAAACATATCATTTGGAAGAGAGAGGGGCAAGGAACAGAGAGAAGTCAGGAGACATGTACGAGTAGGAAATCAGGGCAATGGGAGACCTCAATTTCTTAATTGGTTGGGTATCAAAATCTGCACCGTCCAAATAAATAGACAGTGCTCACGGTTGCAACCCTACTTCACTAATTAGGGCTTTAGTTTTGTGGAAGTTGCATCCTTTAGTTACAAATAGAAAACATTACAAAACATTTTTTTTTAGGAAATATACATTTTGCCATTCGGTTGGAATGGATACTTCCAAAAGGAACATTAACATTATAACATACGTTTACGGAAAATGCTTTGCGCCTTAGCGGACGCATTTCTACATCTGTGTCCGTTGACGCATCATACATCAATCCAGAGGAATAACCTGAAAAATACTAGTACTAACCTAAAAAAAATCAATGGTCCAAACGTGTTCTTCAAAAACTATCATTTTTTTTAAAAAAAATTACATACTAATGCTTCCCATGCTAATATATTCCCAAAAAAACTAAATTCAAAATCCATCGCAAAAAATGGATTATAGAGAGAGGGTGCATATCTACATATAAGCGGCCAGCTCATAAAAACCGTTTCCTACATTCAGTGGTAGAAAGTAATTCATCATCACTTGAATGCAAGTGATGCCATATCCCATGGGATGTCATATTCCATATTAATGAATACATTTATTTATACCAAAAATTTCTAAAGGGCGAGGTTTGTAGAATAGGCGGTGGCTCTAAATTTTGCCAAAAGATGTACTTTTGGTGTTGAAAATCTTACGATGGCTTGAAAATCCATGTTCAATACTAATTATGAAATTGAAAATTTTAAAATCGTGCAGATAGAGCATATTTATAAATACTTAAAAAATAGATGGTCTAAATAACTCTCAATAATAAGTATCATTTTTAAGATTCAAAATTATTTCTTTTCTTAGTATCTATACCTCCTGAGCTAATATCTACACCTCTTGAGCTCAAGACGATCAGTTAGAAGGTTTTGCAACTTTTGAAGATCTTCTCCATTGGATTTTTGAGGTGCACTTAACGTCTATGTTATTATGGTTTTGGATAATATTAAAATTTAAACATAAAATATGGTACATCTTATAACATATTATCCAAATTTTCTATTTTCATCATTCCTGAATCCGTAAGATATGCACCACATTTTAAGGTAAACTTTCATAATCAAGAGCAATGGTAGATCTTGAGGGAATTGTACAAGTTTTAGTCAACCGTCCCACATTTGTTAAGGCTTTATATTTGTACTAAAGCCTAGGTCTCAATGTCAACCATAGATTTTGGGGACTTTTCTCTTCTCCATTTCACTTTTAGATAAAGGGTGAGGTTTGTATATGGTACCCTCCTTATACTCTTGAAATAAAGCTCACTTTTAAAATTTGCTTAGAAACTGGAGTTGGAAACTTTGTGATGGCTTGAAAATCTATATTTTTTGTTATTTATGAAATTTGAAGTTTCAAAAATAATGTAGATCGAATATATTTATAACCCATGAAAATCTTGAAACAAGATGGTCTAGATAATGTTTTTCTAAGTGTATTAGTTTTTAGGACTTGAAATTCTTTCTTTTATTTATATTAATATATATCGAGGCCGAGATGATCAATTTGAGGATCATCCAATGTTGGAGCAATCTCTTCTTGGGAAATTTTGAGGTACACCCTGCTACAATAATATATGGTTGCAACCTTCTATAAACTTTTTCTTTAGATAAAATAATTTTTATTTTTCTCCTATTCTTGTAATCTAAATAGATAACAGGGAACTCCCTAATATAACAAAAATGCAAAAATTCTTAATAATATTAAAGGGAAAACATCATTTAAGGGATTAAACCCTTTAACAAAATCATTAAAGGGTCGAAACATCCACTTGAAAATTAAATGTTTTATTTCTAAATTTTCATCTTACTCAATCTCCTCAAAATATATGGTCAATAATGGCCAACTTGCCGGTCTTTATGGTTGGGTAGGGGCATTTGAACAAGGATGCTCCCAACAGTCACATAACTTCAATATACCACATAGAGGTGGAGGTGGGGGCCATATATATAATTGTTTTGGTACACAATTTGTGCTACCGCTGTCACTTCAGCATTCTGGCTGGCTCTGAACCCAATAATTTATGCATCTTCCACCGTCTCTTGTAGTGGTATCAAATTCGTTTGGTTTTGGCCGAGGCCGAAGCTTTGAGATTTTAGACATAGACCGAAACAAAATGAAAGTTGGTGTTGCTGTTTCGATTAGATTCGAATATGTTTCTAGTTTGTTTCGAGTATACTTTGGTGTTGCTGTTTCGGTCGGATTCGGATATGTTTCAGATCCATTTTGGATATACTTTGAATATGCTTTGATTTTTTTTCGGCTAGTGAAAAAATAGCTATATAAAATTTTTTCATTATTTGTATATATTATATATATAAATAATTTATTTATTTATATTAAATTAAAATAAATTAAAATTTTTTTTTCGAATCGATCGAAACACCGAATTGCTTCATTTTGCTCATCAAACTAAAAAAAACTCCGAAGTGAATCGGACAACATTGCTCTCTTTGTCACTTCCTTTTTCAAAGTATTTCAAGTATTGTAAAATTCAAATATAAAAAGGATAAAAATAACTTAGGAAATATTAATTTTCGTACCAAAGAGTCCAACCACATGTGCACGTGGACTGTTACGTGGCTCCAACACGTACGTCACGCTTTTAGGAATGCACGCGACTCCTCATTGAGTGTCTTGTAGTGTGCCCCATTCTGGACATATTTCAGTTTTACAATGTGGCATTTCTTTTATTTAGAAATTTCAGTTTTTAGTTAACAAAATATTAATTAAAAAATATATTTTAGAATGAAATATTAAAAATTATATATATTTACCTATGTCAATTTAGAATCATTCTCCCTAAAATATTTTAAAACTTTTATTTTCAAAATCTAAAAAGAATCACATCCCTTTTTTCTTTTTTGTTTTTTAAACAAGGATAATTGTCTTTGTCAACCTAAGTCTATTTTGTAGGTCAATTTTATTAAGTCATCCATGTTTACAATTTTGAAACTCCTCATTTTCAGTCAAGTTTAGAAGTCGTCCATGTTTACGTATGAAAACTGTCCGTGATTGTATTAGTCAATATCGAAAATACCCATCTTTTTTCTCAAAATTTAAAAATATTTTAGAATATGAAATAAATTATTATTATTTTCTTATGAAGCAACCTTGGATTAGATTATAAGAAAGTTTTGATAAATAAAATTCATATTCATAATTAAATTTTAGTTTATCAATTTAATTTAATTTTCTTGTTTATTGTTATAATATATGAATTGTAATCAATATAACTGCATATGTGAATTACAGAGAATTTTTAATACAGGTATGTATATATGGTACAGACGTGTTCGTTTCTGGAGAAAATAGATGAAAAACACGAAGTCACTGAGCAATTTGCCCTTGAAACGTAAAATGATTTCGCCTCGCAAGACCATTCTGTTCAATTGCTTTTTCGGGTAAAGGTCAAATTAGTAATGTTTTTAGGATATCAAATTTGAGAATGCAACCTATTTAATCCAGCGACCAGCCTCACCATTACAAAAAAAAAAAAAAGGATAAAAGATCACACCAGATACACCGTCTGCCTCAAAAAAAAAAAAAAAAAAAGAAAAAAAAGAAGTCACAAGATTGAATAAGGACAGTTCAATTTTTCGAGGGTAATGAGTAAAACATTGTTTAGGGCTGGCACGGGGCTATTCTTGGGCAAGCCGGCTTTGGCACTAGCCAGGTCCTAGTTGTCACAAGGTTGTACAAGGCCTAAGTTGCCCTGGCCCAAGCTTAGCTCGGGGTCACGGCACGGCTGGGCCAAATACAATTCAAGAATAAAAATAAATAATAAAAAATAAAATGGCTAGGCTGAGCCGAACCATGTTGGCCCTTCTATGGTCCATACCTTGCTTAGCCCTTAAGCCACATTTTGCGGTCCCCATGGCCTTGTTTTGTGGGTTGGGCACCGGCCCATTGCGAGGCCTAAAGTGTTAAAACTTGAAATCCAAATTTTTGTTATTTAAAATAATATGGTATTCTTAGATGAATTCCAAAAATTAAAATAAGAGAATTCTCTCAAGTATAATATTGTCTAATTAAGATTTTGTGTAATTAAGTTAATATAAAGTATGTTAATAAACTGTATTTTTGTATATTTGGGTCTTAGACACTTATGAAAGATTATTTCATAATACTGCAGACTCTCTCTCTCTATTGATTTATCAAGAATATATAATTCAGACACTTATAGAAGATTATTTCATAATACGGCAGAACTCTCTCTCTTTATTGATTTATCAAGAATATATAATTCCGGTATAAATATATGATCAGTAACAATTAAAGATAAATATTAACGGTTATGGATAACTATTGACTAATCTTATTATAATCAAAAGACACATATCTATATCTCAATATGTATTCATAATGATGTATATCAATAAAAATAAATACATACATAAAGGTTTGAACAATAAGTTGTTCCTGATAGTAATGGAAAAGGCTTCACGTGAAAAAGTCTTCACTGACCAATAAAAGCAGTGGAATGACTTAACCAATATAAGTAGTGGAAAAGTATTCACATGCATGGCATTAGTCTTTGCTTGCCGTCAACACCTTTTAAGAAATAATGTCTTCTGATGCAAAGCACCTTGAAGTGGCTTTGCAAGATTTGCTTACAAAACAATAGGTGCAATTGTGGTCTTTTGATGCAAAGATTTATGGAGAAGATTTTGCTTGTATAAAAAAATTTCGACAGAGATTTGCTCGTAAAAATTACGTACGAGCAGCTTTGAATTGCTTGCAAGGAAATATGCTTTAAAATTTTAAAGGGGATTTGCATGCGAAAACACGCACCAGCTTTAAATACTATGAACAGATAAAAAAAAAAAAATAGGGAATTCTAGAGAGAGAGAGAATTGGATTTTTTTTTTTTTTTTTATTGTTGATGAGAGCTAGTGCAAAAGAAATTTTGTATATGATTGAGAGCTACGTGACGATGGACGAAGAGAAATTTGGACGTGGGAGAGCGATGGACGAGATGAGAAATTTTGGATGAGCTTTGTGTAGGGGTCAAACGCCCCGCAGGAGGACGAGATAGTTCTACCTACAAAGCAAAGCAAAGCAAAAAAATAAATAAATAAATAAATAAATAAATAAATAAAAATAAAAAAATAAAAATAAAAGTGGAGATATTGACTAGTGCGAGAGAAAGATAGGTTTGAACTTTTGTGTGTGAGAGAGAGGTGCTGATATATATATATATATATAAAAAGGTTTTGCTCGAAGATTTTGGAATTTTTTTTATACGAATCTTAGGTCTACGAGGGATGAGAGGAATTTTTAGAGAGAGACTAATTTTTTTTTTTAGAGAGAGAGATAGTGTAACTTGAACAAAAGAGACATGCAAAAGCGTTGAGTAAAAGAGACATGCGAAAGCGTTGAGGAAATGCTCTGATACCATGTTAAGAAACTGCATTTTGTATGTTTGGGTCTTAGGCCCCATGGAAGATTATTTTATAATGCTATAGAGAACTATCTCTTTATTGATTTATCAAGAAGGGAAAATATCTTCTTATCCCTTATTTTAAACTTTCATATCTTATGAGATCCAATAATTAAAAATATTACTTGTAAGTAAAATGCATCTATCTTTTCTATCTTACAACCTACTAAACCCCTTTGATAATAAATTTTGGATCCAAACAAATACTAAAATGATACCCTATTCAAACTCCATCTCTCTCTCTAAAACTCCATCTCTCTATCTCCGCTTCTAGGTGAGTTTACCAGTCAAGGGGTTTAGCTTGAGCTCGAACACGAGCATACCTTTTTATGTGTGTGAGAGAGATGGAGTTTTAGAGAGAGAGAGATGGAGTTTGGGTTTTAGAGAGAGATGGAGTTTGAGTTTTAGGAAGAGAGAGAGTTTTGAGAGAGAGAGACGATGATATGAGAGTGAGAGATAGAATTTGGGTTTTAGAGAGAGATAGAGTTTTGAGAGAGAGATGATGATGTGTGAGAGAGATAGAGTCATTTCATAAGTTGTTGAGGTCACTAATACATGGTCAAAAGGATTTATGGGGTTGAAAGATAAAAAAGATGGAGTCTTTTTGCTTATAAATAATATTTTCAATTATTGAGTCTAACGAGATATAGAAGTTTAAAATGGGGGATAATATGATATTTTCCCTATTAAGAATATACAATACATGTATAAATGTACGGCCAATAACACTTAAAGATAAATACCAACAGGTATGGCTAACTACTAATTAATCTTATCATAATCAAGAGATACCTACGGGATATATACCATACATATACACATCTCATTATGTATTCATAATGATGTATATCAATAAAGATAAACATACTCTAATAGAGTATGCTCCATTTGTTCGCAAAATCGCCCTATCTAACAGCTAACCACCCGGTTAGATCGGAACTTGGCCAGTGGCCGGTTTCAGTTTTGGGAGGTTACGGTGATCGACCGGTATTTAAATTTTTTTTTAAAAAAATGTATATAAATTCTCAAAAAGAAATAATTTGATTTGTGATAGATTTTTAAATATTCTTTACATTATGGTAAAGATTAAAATTTATTTTGATCATTAATACTCACTTTTATGTTTTCCCAACTTTTTTAGAGAATTTTAAAAATAGCCATTGGAAAATATAAAATGGGTCAAAATCCATTTTTCTCATTAATTTTCAACTTCATTTGAATGTGTTTTGTTTTAATCATTCTTTATATGTTTTTCATATTTTAGTAGATTTTTTTGGTATTTTTTTCAACACGTTTTTTACCGCTCGGGACTTGCCCAATTAGAGCGATTGAATCGACCGGTTTACCGCTTAGGCTGGTTAAACCGCTTCCAAGCCCATATACGGTTAACCATTCCGATTCGATTTTTCGAACACTGGTATGCTCTAGCACGAGCACACTTATTTGAAAATGCAATCCGCTTTAGGAAACGCGTTAATATTGTCCTTTCACTCTAGATATGCGTGGAGTCACTTTAAGGAGAAGAAATTGGAAAATGCGAATTATAATGAAGGTTAGTTTTTGTTTTTGGATGAGTCCCTAGTAGGAATTGCGTTTAGGATGTAGCGCAAAAAATGTAAGTTAGTGGGGATTTGGGCTCCTATTTCTTGGTGAAAATAGAGTTTGAGACCTTACCATAGGGCTTGGCAATACTATTGCCAAGGCTCCCAAGCCATTTAAACGAAAAAAAAAAAGAAGAGATAATTAGTGGGGATTTGGACCTCTCTACCCTTTGGTGAGAATGAAACTACCGCCAAAACCCCACACCATTCTTACAATGAATGTTAGTCCACTCAAGTTTCTCGTAATTCCTCACTAAGAATTTTCATATTTTGTTTGTGATTTTGTCAACGCTATTTTTTAGCTTTTTTTAATTTGTGTATTGTTTTATTTTTGAAGTCTTTTCAGATAAATTTGATGGTATTATAGTATAGGATTATATACAATGAGACCATTTATCAAGTCTTTTCAGATAAGTTTCATGCTATTATAGCAAGGGATTGTATACAATACGATCATTTATCTTTCATACATAGAAGTCACAATTACTGATAGCTTGGATGTGTTATAAAGTTCGAAAAAATTTTTTTTAGACTTTGAGCTTGGTCAATAAAATAACTGCACCCACCCAATATCACATCTAGTGATTAAGATCAATTGTGACTACCTTGTACCAAAGGTAAATGGTCTCATTATATCATTTCCTTAGCAATTATTACTTTTGACTAGCATAATTAGCATGTGAAAGCCTTTTTTAGTTTTTTTGTTAACTTTTATTTTCAATTTTTAAAATCAAATCTTTGGATAAAAAAAAGAAAAAGATTTCCAATGAGAGATGGATATGATTTTTTTTTTTGCATTTTTAAGCCTAGAGATTGCATGATAGGTGTAGATAATGTTGAAAGAATCGGGATAACCCAATTTTCATTTTGAGTAAATTGGGATATCTCAAATCCCACTTTCACCACTCAAATGAAATGACCAAAATGCAATATAATTGGGAAAAATATAGAAACAATAAAACAAGCAATATTGGAAATCATCAAAGCACAACACAAATGAAAATAGAGAAGAACACACACATATACGTAGTTCACCCAAGATGGGTCACGTCCATGGGCAAGACAACGAATGTGTATTCACTATCAAGAGGATTAATTACAAGATTGGGGTTATACAAAGTTACCTCATACAATATCAACATATGCTCAAACAAAGAACTTCCTATCATAAAACCATTTACAATCGTTCTCTTTTTTCGAATCACTGTAGTCACGAAAAAAATGCCGACAAAATGGCTCAAGATAAACCCCAATGATAGCGTTAGGGTTTCACAATAAAACTCTAAATTTTTCTCTCCCCAAAACTCTCACCTCTTACTCTTTGGTTTTCCCCTTTGAGGAATGATCATATAGGACCCTCCGCTACTCATGTGTGTAGGACTCCAAAAGTTTATTATTAAAGTTAGATCCCTAAAAAAGTTAACGCATGTAAAATTTGATTTTTCTATAAAACTATGTTAAATTTAATAGAGATACCTTACTGTCCATCCGATAAGACGAAAAAAGGTCCTCTTCTTTTTTTAAATATATCTCTTCAACTGGGGCCGGCACACTTTTTTCTCTAACACGCCAGAGCACTCGCGCTTCTTCTTTTACTTCACACCCGCGTGTCTGTGTCTCCATAAAGCCCCTTTTTAAGGGCCTCCGTGCATTTTGAGGAACGAAAATGCCCTTCACTAGCACGTGGAGTGGGATCATGGCATGTAGCCTCATCAGATAATTCCAAATTTTAGAAAGAAAGAAAGTGAAAACACTCCAAATTTTAAGAGCCACACTATTGCTTATTTGCATATATATATTCTACCTCATAATGGTGCATGCCAACTAATCGATAGAGAAGCCTTTCAGTGTCTCCAATTCGTAACAGTCATGTTTGGAATTAATCATACAAAAAAAACTCAGAGAAAATCCAATAGAAGCAGAGAGTCGTCGACGATTGCAGAAGAAATACTGGAAAAAAAAACTCTTGAGGAAAGCCAATAGAAGCTCGTAGAGAGAGATCGATCGGCGATTTTAGAGAAAGATCAGAAATGGCAGAAGCAGTTGTGCGTGTCCTTCTGCAAACCTTGAGAGAACCGCTTGTGAAAGAAGCCATTCTTCCCTTCGGAGTGCTGGATAAAGTCGAACGGCTCCGGAATGAATTACAGAGGATGCATGCCTTCCTCAAACATGTGGAAAAAATTGAAGCAGCAGAAGATGACATGACAAAAGTTTTGGCAAGGCAGATAAGAGATCTAGCCCATGAGGCTGAGAATGTTATTGACATGTTTGTTCATCAAGCTGCGCAGCTAAATCGAAGGGGTTTCATAGGCCGTTTAGCCAATCAAACTCTCTTGATGGGAGGGGGGGAGTTATTGGGTCGTCACAAGGTCGGTCCGAAGATTGAAGAGATCAACAACAAGTTCAGTGATATCGGAAAGGGTAGGTAGGCCAGTCTATGAACGTCCACAGAGCAACAATCAGGAGGAAGCCACAAGTTGTAGAATCAAGAGGTTAAGGGAGATGGGATGAGGAGAACATCACCTCTAGAAGAGGAACATGATTTAGTGGGGATCGAAGAAAAGGTGAATTCTTTAAAGCGATCATTATTGGAGGGGAGGAACAACGCTGCATGGTTTTCGTGGTCGGTATGGATGGTGTCGTTAAGACTACCCTTGTGAGGAAAGTCTACAGACAAGAGGATGTCAAGGGATGCTTTGAGGGATGCTTTGCTTGCAGAGCTTGGGTTTGTGTATCACAGAGTTACCGAGTGAGTGAGATTCTCCGCTGCATGATCGATGGGGGTCGGGCGTCATCAAGGGGTGTACAGGACATGGACGAACGAAGATTGAAGGAGGTTCTCCTTGATCATTTGAGCACAAAGAGGTATTTAATAGTCTTGGATGATTTATGGGATATCCATGCCTGGGTTTGTATAAGAGATTCGCTGCGAGATGTGAAAAATGGCAGTAGAGTTCTAATAACAACTCGAAATATCGGCTTGGCCGAGATGGTGGACAGGAACACCATCCATCATCTCCAACCATTGCCAAAAGATGAGAGCAGGGAATTGTTTTGCAGAAAGGCTTTTGTGAAGAATAATGGAGGATACCCTGCATTTTTAACAGACTTAGCCATGGCATTGTTAAAAGATGTGGAGGCTTGCCCCTGGCACTTGTTGTCGTTGGAGGTCTTCTGTCCACAAAACTTGGGTACAGTGAGACCATGAAAGTAATGGCATGAAAGAAAGTTCTTGAGGGCTTCTGCTGTTATCAGGACAAAGGTGAGGTCCCAATTTCTAAGATATTATCATATAGGTTATTTTGATTTACCGTATTACTTTAAACCATGTTTCTTATATTTATCTGCTTACCCCAAAGACTTCAAGATCAATATAGCAAGAATAGTACGGTTATGGGCGGCAGAAGGATTTATTGAGGAAAAAGGGAATGAGACATTGGAAGATGTGGCAGAGGACTATCTTGAAGAATTGGTAAGTCGGAATATGATACAGGTGAAAAGTGTAAGTTTGAGTGGACGCATCAAATCATGTGTTGTGCACGATCTTTTTGCGTGACCTGTCCTTAAAAATTGCAGAGGAGGAGAACTTCATGGGGGTTGTGACAGTTAAAGGCAATATGGCCTCTCAAAGGGCTCGACGTGTTGCCTTTCATGGAGGTATTGCCAGTTATGTCTCATCCCATGTAGATGCTTCAAATGTTCGTTCATTTTTTGTGTACCAGGATCTTGAAAAGATTTCCATACAGTATATTCTCAGGGGAAATCTAATTCGGGTGTTAATGCTCGAGAAAATCCAAATAGAATACTTGCCAAAAGAATTGGGAAATTTAACTCATCTGAGGTTTCTAAGCTTTGGACAAGCAAATTATCAAAAATATCACATGAGTTCCCAACATCTACAGGAAACCTTCAAAATTTTGGAAACCATTGATTTGAGAATTTCTCGCTCGTATCAGCATAACCCTCTGGATGGGTTGATTATAAGTGGGTACTCAGCGTCGCCAAGTGGTGGTGGTGGGTGGATATGAAAGTCACTGAGCAGCTTCATCCAACTCAGAAAGTTACAAATTGAGGAAATGGACTACGAAGACATTAAAATCATTCACCGTTCAATCGGCAAACTAAAATGCCTGCGTCATCAATTTGGAAGGAGTGGAAGAACTTGGAGGAGGGATCTATGTCATGCCTTCAAGATATAATTATCAACCATTGTAACAAGTTGAAGATGCTTCCAGAAGGACTGCAGCAGATAGCTTCCCTCCAACGAGTGTTTTGTTCTGGTGAAGAATTTGATGGAAGAGTGCTAGATGATACACCTCATCTTTGGTGCAAAGTATATAATATAGCTGGCATTCAAGAGTGGAGGCGCGCAATCCTTTGATTCATTTTCCCACTAACATGGTATATATATTTGTTAAAATTGTTAAAGTGTATTATCTAGAAATCATATTAGATTTTATTTTGAATGATATAGTGAGGCTGATTTTATAATTTTGTGTAATAAAGAAGTTATGGAACTACTAAGCGGTTAGTAGTTATTGTTGTAAGTGGGTAGTTATTGTAGTATGGTTGTAAGAATTTATATTTAAACACAGGTATGTCGGCAGTAAATTGGGTCACATTAATCAGTTTGTAATGCTTTTGTCTAACCCATTTTTCATCATTGAATGAAAAAGTTTTTTTTTTTTTTTCCTCCTCATCTTAATTGTTCCTCTTCTATTTATTTTGTGGTGAGTCTTGGAATAGTGTGACATTGTTATACTAATTGAAAAATGGATTATTCGAGTATTGTGACGTTCATCTTTCTCCATAATATTTTCAAAAGAGCATTTGTACAATGTTATGTGATTTTGAGAGTAGGAGACATTCCAAAATTTGTATTGTAGTTTCCCCATGATATTGACTTGGGTTCATCAAATTTCTTAACCAAGTTTCAGGCATCTACAGTCAAGGGCATCATCCAATTCTTACCATTGATGATGCTTTTTTGGCTGTTGTTTACTGAGAGAGAAATAGCCATGTTGGGTAGATTTGTGGTAGGCGATGACAAAAGTAGGATGCGTTTCTCGGAATAACTGGATAAGCATCGAGGGTGATCCATTTCTGAGTTAAAATGGGGTTTTCCCAATTTAAAGGATTCATTGCAATGTTTAGAAGTATTCATTGGATGCATTTTTAACACTTGGTACCCTTGAGTCTCGTCTCATGAATGAGAATGCAGTGGTTCAAGCTCTCTCTGGTGACTAAACATGGTGGAAGTGGAAAATTGGTGAGCTAGAAGCTAGGAATTGCCATGTTGGGTCGTGGTGGTGGTAGCACCCCGTACCTAGTTATCAAGTTGTGATTTTCAATCCTGCCGACACCACCCACTAACAGCTTCCAAAAAAAAACTATCCCCTAATCTATCTCAAAAAAACAGGTAGGGCAACAAAAACAATTTCATCATGGGTAGAAAAGAGTAAATGCCTCACCCGATAACTACATGTTGAGAGTCACAATTAACTCCTCGCATGTCAGTTGGGCTGCTAATGGGCAGGGCTTCAGTAGGGCTGCTAATTAACTCCTCGCATGTCAGTTGGGCTGCTAATGGGCAGGGCTTCAGTAGGGCTGCTAATGGGCAGGACCTGAAGCCCGATAAGGACAGGTCCCGAAATCTACTGTTCAATCCCAACCCGGTTAGGACCTTATTGAGCCGGGCCTGAGCCCGATTCCGCACGGCCCATGGTGAAGGCTCGTAGTTTTTAATCTCACTCTTCAAGCCCATTGCGAAGGTGTGTTCTTTTTAATATTTTTTTTAGATGCTCTCCATTGAGATTATAGAATGTACCAAATTTCATATTCATACAATTTATAGAAAAAACCAAAAATAAAATGCTCTTAACTGTTGGATTTAGATCAAACGGTTTAGTGGCTCACTTGATATAAATTAGAAGGCTGGATGGGGAGAGTATATATCTCTCTACAGTAGCGGAGGTATAAAAACATTTTTAAAAAAGTATATGCTAAAATATGTTTTAGAAACTTTTCATGGGTTCCAACCTAGGCCAATCTCTTTTCCTCAAGCCCTTATCCAACTCTCAAATTTTTGGAGGGAGTAAATATATCAAATTTCAAGTTTTAGAGAGAGAAACTAAGCGAAACTTTTTAGAGCGAGAAACTATCTCAAAGATTTTATAAGGAGAACCTATCTCAAATTTCAAATTATGAGAAAGAGAAACTATCTCAAAGTTTAAAAGAGAGACTTTCTCAAATTTTAAATTTTAGAGAGGGACATTATTTAAAAACTTTTAGAGAGAATATATGTGAAATTTAAAGCCTTAGAGAGCAAAACTATCTAAAAAATATTTAGAAAGAGAAACTATTTTAAAATTTTTAGTGAGAAAACTATCTCAACGTTTTCAGAGAGAAGTTATTTCAAATTTTTAGAAAGAAAAAACATCTCAAAATTTTAGAGAGAGTCATTATTACAAATTTCAAATTCCAAAAAAAGTTGGACCTATGGAAGGCTAGGTGCCTATCTGTATAGAACATATCTGCGCTCTACATGCCTAGTGTGGTCAAATGCTTGGAAGCATTGATGAAGCACTTTCTGTGGCGACGAGTTTTATACAGCAAACGAGTTTCATCTAGTAAGCCGGGCCAAGGAATGGTGAATTGGCATTAGGACTCCTAAGCTTACGAATTCAGCCTAAATAACCAAGTGGTGCAGGTTATGTGCCACTAAGACCAACCACTTGTGAGGTAAATTGTCATTAGAAAATATAGGGGTGGAGCAAGGTGGCCGACTGGTTATGAGACTCACATCCGAGTCCAAGAACTCAGCTGAGTGGAGGGGTATAGACTTATGCCTAGCACTGTTACTTAGAAACAAATGGACAATGGTTAATGAGGGTCATCGAACGAGTTTTTGGTTCTATAAGCGGATTGGTAACCGACTTTTGAAGGTGCAATTCCTTATAGTCTTCTTTTTTTGAAATTTGGAATTCGAGACACAATTTGGTCTATTGAATGTAGGTGAAGGACAGTTAATGATTCGGTCCTCTCCCTGCTCACAGGTTTGCTGAATAACTTTCGGCAATTATACTGTTACCTGGGAATAGAGGACAAGGTTGTTTCGGAGGTCACCTCCTCAGTGAGTTCATTGTACACGCCACTGTACTATGAGAGACAGAGAACCATATCCAAGGTATGGAAGCTCTTGACCCAGATAAGACTTTTACCTGGCTAGCAGGACTTGGAATGGTGGAAGTTCTCGATCATATAAGAATGGTTATGCCGAATGCGTGCCTCATGTGCAATATCCACCCAGAAATTATGCAACCACTTGCTTTTGCATTGCTCTTATGTAGGGAAGTTGTGAGCTTGGACCCTACATTTGATTGGGATATTTTGTGTGTGAAACCGGTGAGCCTTGAAAACTGCTTCTGCATTGCACAACCACTCCACTGCCAAAATTGGGCAAATCCCGTCGGCCCTACTATGATGCCAATGGAAAGAAAGGAACATGAGAACTTTTGAAAGAAATTCCGTAGAAATAGAGACTGTAAAGGTAAAGATTGTACCAACCACAATAGAGTGGGCTATGTTGGTAATAGAATTCTGGGGTATCTAAAGAAGATGCACACTATCTAACCTTTGGGGTGTTTCCTACCTTAATGTTGCAAGAATATACAAAGTCAGTCAGTGGAACCCCTACTTGTAGGTTCCGGCAAACTAAATTTTGATGACAGTTCGTAGTAAACCCCAGTAGGGGTAGAATACGGCTATACTTTGGGTCCTATCATTCATTGCCACTAGGGCAAAGGCTAGGGCCTTGCTTTAAGGCCTAAAATTAAATTAATGTAGGGTGTTACAAGAAGGATTATAGTAGAGGGTGACACCATCAATGTTAGTAGTTAATGTGCAGGTGAGCACACAAGGCAACATTGGCCCTAATCCCAAATTTTGGTGAAATTAATGACCTAAACTGAGGTAGGGAGATACAATTCATGCACCACTATAGGGAGTGCAATTTGGAGGCCAATACCCTAGCAAAGGACGGTGTAGCCAGAACAATTTTAATAGTCAAATTTTGATTCTTTGTTAAGGTTCATTGACTGGTATGACTGACATGTAACAACTTATACCTACATCTCTTTAAAGTGATCAATGAAAGCTTCATGTTAATATATGAGGGAGAGAGATCTTACTTAGAAAATTTCTTGTTACTTGATTTACATTTACGTTTAAAAAAGGGATTGTATATTATGAGACCATTTACTATTGTTACAAGGAGGCCACAATAACTCCTAGCTATCAATGTCAAATTTGATGACTTAAGGTGTGTTGTCATGTTTGAATTTCTTTGTTTTTTTTTTATAAAAAAACTTTGAGTCTAGTGAATGACCTACTTACAACCACCAGATTTAAAATCTTTCGGACAAGAGTGATTGTGACCTCATTTTACTATAAATAAATGATTTCATTGTATATTTTACCTTTGGGAAATTACATGGTGATAGCTTTTACTATAATGTTTATAGGGTACATGCTCTCATGCTAAACCTCACAGCTCGGGCTAATATTCACAGGTACAGCCTTCTGCAGCACATAAATATTAGCCAATATATATATATATATATATATATATATATATATATATATATATATATATATAGCTTATAAGATCAACATTGCATTGCTTGATATGCACAAATATTGGTGATTTTGAGATTTATAGCTGTTGTTATGCATTGATATGCAAGCCACCGCACAAAGATTGGTGATTTTGGAGTTTGTAGCTGTTGTTATGCAGGCCAACCTATATTGTTCTCTTAAATTTGGAAACAAAACCCCCATATGTCTGCTTCTTCAAATAGTGCTTGTTCTATATGTTGTGACATCATTATTTACACATTACAATATTAAATAGAAAAATGACACCATCTTTGTATTTGTTATAAATTCTATTATACCCGATGATTTTCAAATATCACGATTAAACCATTATATTTAAAAATTCGTTACTATTTTATTCTCCCACTTTAAAATAGATGTTTCAAAAGGATGCCATTATAAATTAGGTCGGTTTCTGTACCACCATCTTCAATGTAGCTTTCATGAAATGGAACTTGTGATCTTATGATTCAAAGACTTCTATTATGAACCAGTAGTATCCATCTTACACAATGGAAATAAACATATTTTTCAGCATTTGAATATTACATAGAAATACAATGGAAATACATGAGAATTGTGATCTTGAGGGGCATAAATTTCTCATCTCTACTTCTCCAAATACTTGTCGATTGTGGAACTCAGTGTTGATTTTGGTACAGCTCCAATGATGCTCTCTTTCTTCTCTCCATTCTTGAATAACAAGACTGTAGGGATGCTCCTAATTCCGTACTGACTGGCGATGGTGGGACATTCGTCTGTGTTAAGCTTATAACACATGATCTTTCCGGCATACTCCTTTGCAAGTTCGTCAATCACAGGAGCGATCATCCGACATGGACCACACCATGGAGCCCAAAACTCGACAATAACCGGTGTGTCACTCCCCACCACCAAGTTGTTCCAGTTGGAGTCCGTGATCACCATAACTACATGAATTGCATGGCAACTAGGCATGAGTATCTAGAAATGAACTCGACGGTGGGTGTCACAAATGATGTCTTTTCTCACTGAGCAAAAAAAAAAACCTAGGTGTGGGCAACCTTAGTAGGGCGAGAATGGGTCGGATTGGGTCCGGATCACCATGATCCGGATTCGAATTTAGAGAGTATAAATGGGATTTGGATCCGGATCCAGATCCAATCGAATCCAAAATATTTGGATCCATTATATGGGATCCGGATTTGGACCCGATAGGATAAAAAAAAATTATTTTATATCTATGAAATAATATAATATATTATATAACAAAAAATAATATATAACATATATGAATATACAAAATAATATGTAATAGTTTAATAAATAGTTCAGATCCAAATCAGGTCGGCCTATACCCAGATCCGATTTGAATTAGTATTCGAATCCAAAATTTTGGACCTAAATTGGATCCATACCTAGATCCGGATAGAGGTCCAAACTTTGGGTTTCGGATCCGTACTGGAAAAATTCCCTAAAACCTTAGCTCCATGAAAGAAAGCAACCTTACGAAGATTTCTATTTTGGAAAATGGAATATCCTTGCTTGTCATGGTGAATAGGGATAATTCCCTGGAAAAACAAAATAAAAAAGTAGAAAAACCACTACAAGTAAATTTAGGAAAGTGAACCATACACCATGATATGCCCGTGGTGGACCATTTTCAACGGCAAGATTAGGGTTGCAAGGCCGGGCCGAACTAAAATGGGCCAGCCTTGAACTAGGCCGGGTCCAACCCTACCCTCGGGGCATGATTGCCTTGCTTGAGCAGGCCTTTGGCTTCATTATGTGGCCCAAGCCCTAGTTTTTAAAGTCAAACGGACTAGGCCAGCCAAGACACCCCTAAGATGCTCCATATACCATGCGCTGCTGGTGTACTAGATAGTATCTATCATCAAGATAATTAGTTAACCTCCACCGTTCTTCTTTGAGAATGAATAGTGAATAAATGCATGGTATTCCCCATTCTGATTAACTCCCACACAAATAGCAAATAAAATAGGGTTCGTATTGCTTCCACATGTGGAGGCTAGCTCTTTTTAATGGTTTAGATTGAACGCTATTCATCTAAGGGCCAATAATGAATCTTTATTTTTAGTTTTTTATTTAAAAATAACATTAATATAAAATTTTGGTTTTAGGTTCATTTTCCTAAGTAAGATGGAATAAAATTGATAAAAGAATATTTTGAATAAAAAATATTGACAAAAATAGATTTGGACATATTTTGATAATATCATATTTAATATAATTTTAATAATTTTTATTTAGTTATATTTATAAAAACACACCTACAAAACAAAATTCTATTTTATTTAAATAAAAAATAAAATACGAGACTAATTTTGAACCGTTGGATAGCTTCACATGATGTGGACGGGGATTACTTTTTCAATAAAATATAAATAAAAGTAATGGGTTAAGTGTAATTCACAAATAAAAACCTCTGGTGAAGGACCAAAATCTGCAAAAGCTGATAGGATATTTGACACAAAACTATGATGAACAAGAAGAATGACACACAAGTTATTTTTTGCAGAGAGAGAGAGAGGGAGAGTTACCTTTGTCGACGGTATTTTGGGCTTCGCACACAGGAAACTTGCGGCGCCGGCCGCGGAGGCGGAGGCGGTGAGTGGAGGATAGAGAAGAGGAGAGAGAAGCAGTGGTCAATTTGAGGCCTTTGCATGTCGGCAAATTGAGCTTTTCCTTAGTGGGAAAGGGAAAGGGAAAGGGAAAGGGAATGGGAATGGGAGGAGGCCGTAAGATGGAAGCTCTACTTGTAATATTGTTCAATTGGATGCAAGTCTTTGACGCCATTGCAGCAAAAGTATGAAGCTCAGCTCAGCTCAGCTCAGCTCTTCTTCTGAGCTTTAGTGGTTTTGAGGCATTTCTATTCTTCAGTTTTTTGTTGGTGAAGAACCTGTGGTGGAAGGTAGAGGTGCGTAGGTGCCCTTTCACACTCTAGTGGATGAGAGAGCCTCACAACCTTTGATATGACTTTCCCAACATTATCCTTTTAAATTTCAATGCTCCTCCCCCTCTTGACCACTTTCCCAATTCAATTCCTCTCTCTCTCTCTCTCTCTCTCTCTCTCTCATACACCCAAAATTCTCAACATTCAGTTTTATTTTAAAGACACTTTAAAGTTAGCACTATTTACTCCACAATTTGTAAGACCCCTAGGGGTGTAAATGGGCTGGGTCCGGTCGGTGTAGACCCCAATCCTACTGGGTAGTTGGACCAATGTAGGTCGGTCCAGGTCATTGGGCCTGTACCGGACCTAACGCAACTTGATTTGGTCCAACATGGACTTGGACCCATCATATGGATCTATGCCCAACTCATTCGGGCCATTAATCGGGTCCAAACTTTGGTTGACCTGACACGATTTCCACCCCTACCCATGATCTTGAAAAGTAAAAATAAAGTTTCCCTCATTTATAAATAAATCCCTTATTACAAGCGATTGTACACTACGAGACCATTTATATTTGTTACAATAAAGTTACAATTATTCCTAGTCAAATTAGATGGCTTGGGTAATATCTTGGAGTTCGAAAAACACTTTTTTGGACTTGAAGTCCAGTCTATGACACTCTTACACCCACTTGATTTGAAATTTGATGGTCAAAAGTGATTCTGACCTCTTTGTACCAAAAGTAAAAAGTCTCTTTGTATACTTTTCCTTCCGAGAATGGTTCAGCCGTTTAAATGAAGCCTTACACGAATTTTACAAATTTATGACAACTGTCCCATGACTATCCATCTCGCTTCTTATCCTTTTAGAATTATCAATGAGTATGATATGGGTGGCAATTGGGTCAGGTCAAACCACCAAGCAAATAGGTCGACCTGAACTAGGTCCAAATTTGTCCCTAGATATTGGACCCGATAGGTTGGATTGGTTCCATTTGATTTGGACTGACCTAGTATGGTCTGGGTCCATTATAGATCTTATTGGGTTGGGCTGTATCACGATCATTGCTAAACTGACATGATATTTATATATGTAACATAAACATAACCTGTGGTAGTTATTTTAGGGTTGCAACATTATTTATAAAATTAAGGTTGCACTACTCTACACTATCTATTTTATTTGGATGGTATAGATTTGACACATCTTTTAAGATAATACCAATACAATGCATGTCTTTTAAGATAGTGTCCAATCTACACCATCAAAATAAAATGGATGGTATATATTACTGCAATTTTATTTCTACAAATAGGGTTGCAACCTTATATAAACTTTCCTTAATATAAAAGGATGAAGTTTATATAAGGTTTTAAGGTGCACATAAAAAACCCATTGCAAAAGGTTGTTTTGAAGTTGGAAAACCCTCTAATTGATGATTTTAACATCAATATATATGAATATGAAGAAAAAAAATATTTTCAGTCCCAAAAATAGCACATCTTGCAATACATTATCTAGACCCGTCCATTTTTCCATGTGTTTACCGATTTACTTGATTTGAACTATTTTTGGATTCTAAAATTTTATAATTGAAGCAAAAAATAGATTTTAAAGCCATCTTAAGAATTTTTGACACTAAAAGTAGGGAAAGGTTTCTATAGTTCCTCTGCAACATAGAAGATCTATGCTTCCCCTATCATCTAGCCGTCCAATTTTGATCAAGAGAGCCACTCACCGTGTGATCAAAGTATTTTATTTTTAATTTTTTTTATACAAATTGTATGAATATGAAATTTGGTACATGCCTTATTCTCATTGGGGCGCACCTATAAAATATATTAAAAATAAATTTTCAATAAAATATAATGATCAAAATACCCTTTGAAAATTTTAGGGGTATTTTGGTCATTTTATTTTATTAGAAATATTTTTTTTGTATTTTTTAATAGTGCGAATTTAATAGAGGATTGGACGTCCAATATTTGGTATCAAAATAGTTTATAAAAAAAATTTAAAAATAAAATAGTGTAGAGATGTGACATTGTGATTGGGGCAATCTTAGCCCTGCAAAATTTGGTGTCAAAATAGTTTATAAAAAAAAATTAAAAATAATAGTATAGAGATGTGATATTGTGATTGGACAATCTTAGCCCTCCATTCAGAATGGACGGTTGGATAGGGGGAAGTATATAAGTTTTATGCTGTAGGGGAAGCATAAAAAGGTTGCCCTTAAAAGTATATCTTATGATAAAATTTGGTGGTGCACATTACTTCTATTGTTTAAGGTTGCAACTTTATGCAAACTACACCCATTATAAAATATATAAATACAAATTATTATTATTATTTATTCTGATCCACACATGATGGCGTCCAATAACTTCGACCCGACATTGGTCCAAATCCAACAAGGATTAGATCAGGACCAGGTCGCGTTGACCCGACCCATTTACACCCTAGAGTTCAAGGTTAGATGCTCATTGGGCATGAATCGATACCCCTTGAATTACATTGTAAAGAGAATACCTTTGATTCTCCGCCCTTCCGGTGCAATGGAAAGTAAGAAATTTAGATGGAAAATGTGAAAATAAAATACGACGTGTACCTTGCCATTTTGGTCAGCAATTCTTTCCTTTACTTCTTAGATGATCTCACTTTCTCTCTTTTCTTTCTTTAACAAACGAACTTTGAAATGGTCTTGCATATTTCGTGATTCTACTTCGTCACCAATCACTCACCAATTGTCAAGTCTTTTACATTTATCCTCTCCTCCTTTTTATAGAAGATCTTAGGTAACCGCAAAATAGGACTGGCAACGGGTCGGGCCAATCTTGGCCCTATTCCCCTGAGCACCTGACCTAGGGTCGGGCTCGATCACTACCCTATTAGGGCGGGGCTGAGATGGGGCTAGCTAATAAAATTCTAAAAAAAAAAAAAAAAAAGAAAATAAGGGCCTAGCTGGGCCAAGATGGGGCTAGCTAATAAAGTTCTAAAAAAAAAAAAGGAAAATAAGAGCCTAGCTGGGCCGGCCCTGGCCTAAGCCCGGCTGCCCAGCTGGGCACCTGGTCCACATTTTGTGGCCTAAGCCCTAATTTTTTAGGGCCTGTCCACTCGACCCATTTACTGCAAAGGTAGGGTTCTTAATCAGGTCCGGTCAACGCATAGTCCCAATGGTTGACCTGACTTTGGTCTTGGCTATGGTATGATTTTTAGGCTTGGTGGGTTAGGTTTAGGTCTAAATATATAAACCCGAGAGTCGAGTAAGGTTAGGCATTTGTCTAGATGACCTAATCAAGTTGGGTTAGGTCTGGGTTGGCCTTGACTCTACCCGACCTCACACGTTATGTAATATATATATGTTGGATTTGGTGCTATCCAAAAATCACCCATATATGGAAATCCCATATTTTGTGGGACGAATTGAGATTCATCCATATCATGTGGGATTGAGATATGCCCAATATTATGTGAGATTGAGATATTTCCATGTCGGATTGAGATATGCCGAATATTATGTGAGATTGAGATATTTCCATGTCGGATTGAGATATGCCGAATATTATGTGAGATTGAGATATTTCCATGTCGGATTGAGATATTCCCATGTGGGATTGAGATTGATATTGATAAGTTTCCTTAGGGAAATAGAAATAAAAAAAAGATTAGAACTCTTGGATATATCTTTTGATATTTTGATATCTACAGGAAGTTTTCTATTTAGTATGGATTTTTAATCTTATATATATATATATATATATATATATATATATATATATATATATATATATATATATATATATGTGTGATGAAAGTGTACAGAATTTGTATGTCCAATTTGAGTCACCATATGAGAATAGTGGTTCCTCTAGAGAGAGAGGGAGGTAAAGCCTCTTGTGCATAAGATGTGATTTTCTCATAGAGAAGAGCGCTTCTTTTGGACAGAAACATTGTGATGATGCATCTTTTGGACTCTCGAAGATTGAGATGCTCATTTCTTGTAGAGAAGCGATTCCTATTGAGATTTTGGGTGGTTTTCCTTTTAGTGAGATAAAGTCTCATTTGCTCTCAAAGTTGTTCTATTCCTAGATATTGGTCTAGTTATGGAATGGAGATGAGAGATTGGCAGTGGTGCTGTTTGGGAGAGCAGGTTTAAAAAGATTTGCTCGACTTGGGTTTTGTCGAGGTTTATTTCAAAATCTTTTATGTAACTTTCATTGGTATAGTAGATTTATGTTTGTCGTGCCCGTGGATGTAGCCATATGAAGTGAACCACGTAAATCTTTGTGTTCTTGTAATGTGTATTTCATGTTTTATTTTTCATATTTTATTTGCCAAATATTAACCCATTGGGTTTAAAGCTTCCGCACGAATAACAAGTGGTATCAGAGCACAACAATATAAACCTACATTTTATACTATAAATCGAGTTGGGTCAGGTCTGGTTTGGATCAGACGCCTCCCAATCATATGGGTCGGATCTAGGTCCCCTCAATTTGAATGGATAGGTCCGGTCCACCTTGGACTTGTGCGGTTGGCTCCGGGTCTAGCTCAGCCTGGAACCAACCCAAACCTCGTACAAAACCAACACAAATGGCATGAGCGGAATCACATGTACTTATGTATAGAATGAATGAATTTGGTAACAAGCGGATGAGGTTGAATTTGTTTTAACTTTGTTTTTGTAGGTGAGTCAGTAGGGAGAAGGCTCTTACCCTAGTAAGAATTGAGCCTAGGCGTAGCATTGCAAATCGTCAAGCGCTAACCAATTAAGCCCAGCCTCTTTTTCCAAATTTGTTTACTTTGATACATGGGATCTCACTGGTGACTCATGATCGTCTTATTTATAGTTTGGGACGTCTACATTACCCTCGAGCTGTAATGAGAAATTTGAACATAGGGTTCTTCGGTGAGTTTGGCAGTTAAGGTGTTTAATGCTTGGCATTAGTGTTCCAAAACTCGGATAGTTGGGGCTAATTGTCCACCCCGCATATCCGTGTTGGATCACTTGATTGCTGATCAACGATTCAGATTGGTCCGAATTGGCTATCCAAAAAATTAAAGGAGTTTATGAGGTTGGATATAGAGAAGGTATGAGAAAACATTAAATAAACTTGTAAAAAAAAGAATGGAAAAAAAATAGAGGGGGGAGTTTTTTTTTTTCCTTCGGCAGGGGGGGCGATTACTGGTTTCCAATGTTTTAAAACACTACTCTAAACCAATTAAATTTCCACCCCGCATATCCGTGTTGGATCACTTGATTGCTGATCGACGATTCAGATTGGTCCGAATTGGCTATCCAAAAAATTAAAGGAGTTTATGAGGTTGGATATAGAGAAGGCATGAGAAAACATTAAATAAACTTATAAAAAAAAGAATGGAAAAAAAATAGAGGGGGGAGTTTTTTTTTTTCCTTCGGCAGGGGGGGCGATTACTGGTTTCCAATGTTTTAAAACACTACTCTAAACCAATGTAAAGTTCATGTTGTAGTGGCTGAAGAGGACGATGCCTTTGGGTTTTTTGACGAAGGGAAAGTAAAGCCGTGAATCCTTTGTGTATTATGTGTCACAAGGTTGTATTCCCTCGAGTGTATGGTCTCTTGGGTGAGAACCTTATCTTTAACTCATTTGGTGATCTAGAGTGGATTCTAAATTTTGGATGGAGAAAACACCTTAAATAAGATTCAAGATTTACTCCAGGTAAGTGCATGGTATATTCTTCTGGAGCGCTCAATTTTTTTGTCTAACTTTTGAAGGACATGATTTTCTTTATGTGTATCTCTCGATAACTTGGCATTTATTAAAAGATCTAGCTTTTTGTTCCCTATACGATCAATATTTTCTAATTCTCAAGATTCTATTTTAATTAAATTTAATATGTAAATGAAATCTTCTAATACTAAACATGAGGTCAATGTTATGTGGAATGAAATGACTTACTGTATTGAGAAAGTGAAAAAAAAGGTTTAGAAAAAGACTAGTGGGGAAAGAAATTTTGTTAAAGAAACTTAGTGGTGGAGTAATGAAGTTCAGAAAGCCACTAGCGAAAAACGATCATGTTATAAAATTTGGTAATATAATAGAAATAAGCAAAACTTAGAAGAATATAAAAATGCCAGGAAAAACACTAAGTAAATAGTAAATAAGACTAAACTTAAGGTATTTGATAATCTATACAGCAAACTGGGAACAAGAAAAGGTGAAAATGGTGTTATCGAATTAAAAAAAATGAGATAGAAAAAGTATATGGATCTAGACCATATTAAATGCATTACGAGTGATGATCAAATGGTCATGGTGAATGACGAAGATGTCAACAAAAGGTAGAGATCTTATTTTTAAAAAAATTAAATGATGAACACAATGGGAACACAACGGTTGAAGGAAACGTTGGCATAAATGAGAGTGGATGTCATAGATACATTTGTAGGATTAAGATATTGGAAGTAAAAGAAGCTTTGGAGAGGATGAAGATATGAAAAGTTTTAGGACTAGATGGTATACCAATACAGGTTTGGAAGTACACGGGGGAGATTGACATTGACTGGCTGACCAAGCTGTTCAACAAGGTGTTAAGAATAAAGAAAATGCCACAAATAGAAAAAAAAATACCTTGGTACTTAGTCACAAGAACAAAGGGGACATACAAAATTGTGCGAACTATCCAGGGATCAAACTTATGAGCCATGCTATAAAGCTGTGGGAGAGAGAGAGAGAGCAATCACCGACTAAGGCATGAAATGAGTATATCAGAATACCAATTTGGTTTTATGCCAGGGAGGTTGATAATTGGGGCTATTTTCCTACTTAGACAATTAATAGAGAAGTTTAGGGTGAAGGGAAAAGACCTCTGCATGGTACCTATTAATTTAGATAAAGCTTATGATAGAGTACCCCGATATTTAATTTGGTGGGTGTTGGAAAAAAAAAGAGTCGTCAAACTTGGTGAAAGATATCCACTAGGGAGCTCTAACTAGTGAGCGAACAACTAGTGGAGAGACGAGTAAGTTTTCAAGGATAATAAATCTACATCAGGGGTTGGCATTGAGCCCATGCCTCTGTCTTTGTTATTGATGACTCAGCAAGTTCTTGAACCCATACCATGGTATATGTTGTTCGCTTTTGGCATAGTTTTGATTGAAGAGACCTGAAGTAGCGTCAACACAAAGTTAGAACTTTGGAGGGATGCTCTCGAATCTAAATAAAATTAGTGAGATGCAGAAGAGTATAAGGAATACAAGTTTAATAATAGTAAGAGCAGAGGCGGGGAATTAGTTAAGATTGATGGCTAAGAAATACCAATAAGAATATACTTTTGATATCTTGGGTCGATAATCCAGAAAAATGAAGAGATTGAGGAAAATGTAACACATAATTAGAGGGGCGGGAGATGGACATGTGCAACTGGAGTTTATGTAATCACATCATAATAATGAAGGTGAAGGGAAAAATATATATCGGACGACGATGAGACTAGCTTTTCTTTATAGGTGGAATGTAGCTGAGATGATGATGTTGAAATTGATGAGTGGCATGAGAAGAAGGGATAGATTTCGAATTGAATAAATTCAAGAGAACATAGATATAGCTCGAATAGGTGATAAGATGAGAGAAAGCAGGCTTAGAAATCTATAACCAATATCAAAAACCATGCTCCATCCACAACCAAGGTTTTAAAATTCATCGCCAACGACATTAAGCAGGAAACATAGTACATAAGGGTTGGCAATGGGGCTGTTTGGCCCTGAGAAACTAGGGCCTAAGCCACATAATGTAGCTCGAGGTTAGGGCTGGCCAGGCCATGATAGAGTTGGCCCCATCCATTCTTGTATTTTCCTTATTAAGCCATACCCGGCTGGCTATGACCATGGCCAGCCAGGGCTAATCCAGGGCCCCTTTGGCCTGGTCAAAGACGGCCCGACCCAAGTTGGGTCCGTCCAATAGTGACTAGGCTGGGCTTGGGTCAGGACTCTTAGGCCTAGCCTGTTGCCGGCCCCAGTTACATAATTTGAGGTCCGAGGCATGAAGAAAGTAAGTCTTTTTACTTTGTGCAATGGCACGTTAGATGTTACATTTACTTTGTGCAATGCACATGCCATTTGTAGAGAGAAATGCTAATTTTAGATTTGAGGAACTTTGTAAGGGTTTAGCTTGTTCCATAGGATTCGAACATTCTTACTAATTAACTGTACACCTCTCTCTCAGAGAATTGTCATGCATAATTCTCAGATTTATTTACCATTGATGTAATCAGATTCTCCATCATGAAAGCACCATTTATGAACTAATACACCACACAATATGGCTATATTAAGGAAGTGGCTTATAGAGAAAATCCATCAGTAGTTGCTCCAATCCTCGATCGGAGACGCTGTTAAAGCCATCCGAGTTCTTGTAAAGGAGAGCCATGGTTCTTCCAAAGTTTATAAGTGCACGAATAACAGAGTCAGGCACAATCCCTTTCAACTCAAACAGTTGCCATTCCAATTCTCGAGTGCTTGATTCGATTAAACCCTGCAAATGAGCCATGGCTTCGGCCTTGGTGCTCCCGGGGTGATCTTTCATGAAGCATCCGATGCTTGATGCCATCTTGCCTGAACGCTCTTCCCTATCCGAGGTTACAATGTCATTGCTAAGTCGGCAAATGCGTCCAATGTGATAGAGAAATCTTGAGCATTGACCCACCAACCGTAGCATCTCGTCAGATATGACTTCTCCTATGATGAATATCGGACTCAAGACGGTGACGCTGGTAGAAATGCTAAGGTTAGCCACCATTTGATATTCCTCCAAGGAGGGTATGCACCCCGAATGCCTCCATTCTGCTTCCTTTCACTGATAGAAATGAAAGAAAGAAAACAAATACAGTTGTAGCAATGTTTTGTTGTTTAAAAAACAAACATGAATCAAATGAAGTAAAATGTATCTCAAGATGAAAATGTCTTGTTCATTGAATCTCATTGTTCCCTAATGCTGCACATGCATGCTAAGCACTACCTTTGGAGTGTATTACTGGTACCTTTACTCCATAAGGAAATAAGCTCCACAATTAGGAGAATACACATTGAAGTACATCTGATCTTAGTGACCCATAAATGCCATAAAACTATCTTGCAGTTTGGTGAATTCTCCAGGAATGTTCAGTTCCAACATAACGATTATATTTGAATAGATAAATGTCATCAAGTATTAAATGTAAAAATTCAATGGTCATGTTTGTTATATTCATAAAATTTAAAAAATGAACACATTTTTTCGGATTCTGGATCTTTCAGAAGACAAATGAGAATCTTTCACTGTATTTTTATTAATGAATAAGATTACAATCAACTGTGTATTTATAGAGAGGGTACAATCAATACTTACTAAAACTATAGGATACAATTTCTATATAGGTATAGCATACAGTTAGACACTAACAGATCTCAATATCCAGTTGCCATATCTGTTGTAGTTGCCATGTCTGGTCACAATACCATGCATTAGATATAGTGTTTATACAAGCTTTTGAACAAACTCTTTTCAATAATAATTCTTATGCGC
The DNA here is from genome assembly GCF_054954075.1 of Amborella trichopoda. Lineage (NCBI taxonomy): Eukaryota > Viridiplantae > Streptophyta > Magnoliopsida > Amborellales > Amborellaceae > Amborella > Amborella trichopoda. The sequence continues at coordinate 42,536,440 of NC_142346.1, read as the reverse complement.
ATTTTAGTAATCTAAAACGCTTATTGCAGTAGAATTGGGACAAAACCTAGTGAACTTCGATAAGTTTTCTGCAAATCACCAAGTGAATGCTCAAATAAGTAGGACACCTTCATCTATGATCCATCTTTTCTAATTCACCAATCAAGTAGTCTAGTTTTTTGTTTCCATAGAGAGGGAGAGGGAACGTGATGGGATCTCAAAAATCTATGATCAATCTATCCTAATTCACCCTCGTGGAGTTTGAAATAGAAATGGTATTCTGTTTCAAAAATTATAAACATCCATCTTCTCCTTTATAGTCATCACAATACCTTGAAGATTTCTTCAATGAGGACATCTCATGCCTCTGTATCCAAGTGAAGCACAAGTTACATTTATTCATGTTTGTCTAGCTTTGCATGTTGTTCTGTTTAAGAATAGAATATTTTTGTCTTGCTAAAATTCTCATCATGGTTAACGACAATCTTGAAATGGTTAATAGAATTCTGATTGTAGTTAACCTTGGATCTTGATGCCCATTGATCTTTATTATTAGTTTTATTCCTTTTAGCTGCTTCAGGCAATGCCGAAAACAATTATACCTGTTGTTAAATGTTTTCACCATCCTTAATGGTTTTCGTTGTCGTCAACTGTTGTAACCACCATTATTAATTTTCGCCATTACTAACTATGTCATCACTGTTAACTGTTTTTACTCACATCAACAATTTCCATTGTTGTTAACTGTTTTCACCGCTATTAATGTTTTCACTGCTATTTAACAATTTCCACCTCACTGCTATGTAACAATTTCCACCATGGTTAATGGTCGAACTAAATTTTTCGTATGGATTGTTTGGGAGCTTTAAAGCTCTTACTGTGAGCTCTTGTTGCTCAATTATATTAATTGTTTTAGATAACTATTTTGCTTTGAAGCTAAGAAATCCTTAATTCTGATTTTTTGAGACCCCAAAACCAACAAAATAAGTGGACAAAGAATACTTGCAGTGTGGAACATGGGCATGTATTTCTTATGTGCAAAAGCCTCGACACTTGTAGTTGTGCTTTATTTGTATCTGTGCCTATGCATCTTACAAATACACACATGCATGAGCAAGTATTCATGCATAACTGTGCATCTCTGTGTGTGTCAGCACTATTCTTTCTAAAATGATTATGATACAGAGTCAAGTTGTTTAGCTTGAGTAAATATGATTACCACTCCTCTTATTAAGTGAATGACATTGCGCCCTTGTACTGTGCGTGATTCTTCAGCGACATTAATAATTGCTGCATTGAGGCCGTCAAAGAAAACACCCATATGTTTTGGTAGACCGTTGAGTATTGAAGGATCCCATCTAACATCCAAAAACAAGGAGAGAATAAGTACAAGATAAGCAATGTAAAGACAGAAAATAAGAGTTTAACTTTAACCTTTTGTATTAATTCGTTGCAATTTGATTGAGATATTTCTTTCTTTACAAGAGAAAAAGAATTTGTATTTCACATTGTCAAGTCATTAGTCCAAAAATTGTTTTCCATGGAGATTGCTATTGCTACTTTGTATGTGCCTGCAACCATGTTTTTATCATTTGGATAGGCTGGCGTTCCACAAAAAGCCAGTCAAGGTGGCGAGAAGGCAAGCGGATTTGAAAAGAGCAGGCGATCAAGAAGGCGTAGGTGTTTTTACAACATAAACATGGGGAGAGTCAGCAATTCCCTTTAAAAAATAAAATATGGCTTTTTAAGTGGTTATCTACTACAATTTTATTTCACTTTTGTATTAGTGTGGTAAATCTAAAAGGAATATCTGGTAATAATCAAGTCAAGAATGAGTAAGATTTTGATTGGTTTATTTATTTATGAAGTCCCAATAGCTTCTGTCGTTCAAAAAAAAAAGTCCCAATTGCTTCTGGATTAGGAAATAAAAAAATTTCCCACTAATGTTTTGAGGAGAAACTTGCCAATTGATATGAATTAAGATGTGAATAATAGTTAAAAATAGTTATAAATATAATAATTAAAACATAGTTATAATCTTATCAAGTAATATACTGTAGACAGCCTTATATTGATGATGCCTGAATACTACATTCCCTACAAGTATAATATGGGGTAAGCTGCCAACTATCCATCCAATCTACAAGATAATGATCGATCGATGTCAGCCATTGTTTCTTGGTGGAGTGTTGGTTAATTACAGCACCTGTTAATAAGATCAAGGTGGTTTGCCAGTCTGAGGACCCCAAACAACACTCATAGAGAGTGTATATTCCCATTTTGATTAGGAATATAACCAAGTGTTAGTATAATGATGTACCTATGGATTGCCTTAGTTAAGAGCCTCAAATCTTCAGGGCGGTTGCTTTTGAGGTCGTAGATGTCGTTCATAAGAGCGGCCATGGTCCCAAATTTCGTGTACTCGACTCGGAATTTTTTGTATTTTGGTTCATATATGGCAGCAGCTACAGTGAAATAACTCTTCACAACCCCTTCTCTTGCAAATTCAATCTTCGTAAAGCCTGCGTCTTCCCACCAACTTCATTGAATTGAAAAACAAACAAATTCATCATCATCATCATGGCCTTTTCCTAATTAATTGTGGTCGGCTAAACAAATGAAATAAAAAACAAAATCGGCATGTGCTTTAGGAATAAACTAGTTTCTTAATGGATAGGGTAGTATTGTTTTAAGTAAGAACCCAAGAAAACGTATGAGATATAAGTAACTTATTGAAGAAGATGGAGATATTTGGATACTTGTGTTAAGGAATAGGGCCTTAACAATATGCTCCTAGTTTCCATTCAACATAATCACCAAAAAAGATGGAAAATCACAAAATTAGAATACCTAACTACTTCTTGGATCTCTTCTGCATAAAGCTTCTGTAGATAATTAAAGTCAAGTCTTGCTAACTCCAAGTACTTGTGGTTGCTTTCATCACCAGGCCACAATTGTTCAACAATGCTTCTAGACTCCAATCTTGAAAGAAGGTATTCCCTTGGGTATGCTAGGGAAAATTCTATCTGTAAGAAGTGTAAACAAAAGCAGAAAAATTGAGAGCAAAAGTTACTTGAATAAAAAAAATATATGATTTTTGTAAGGGAAATGTTTTTGATAGGGCTGCAGCCCCATCAAAATAAGTAAAGCCCACATTAAAACTTACTAAAAAAAATGCAGTTTTAGCATCGGAAATCCTTCAAATCAATCATCTTGGCCTTGATCATTTTGGTTATGAAAAAAAAAAAGGATTTCAAGCTCTAAAAGTAATGTATATTGTAATATATCATCTAGACCATCCATTTCACTTTAAAAATAAGTGTTCTAGGATCCATATAATCTATACATTTTTTTTAGTTTTAAATTTCATAATCGGTGTTGGAAATTAATTTTAGAGCCACGATGGAGATTTGTAAAGTACTTTCCGGACAAAAATTCAAGGTCAGGCTTTACTTTGTTTTAATAAAGCCAAGGCCTTATAGAAGCTGCATCATTTATGTAATGAGTAATAAATGGCCCTTGTTTTAAAGCTGTGAAATCCATTCCTAAGACAGAAAAAGAAGTTTCTCAATATAGTGCATACCCATCCTGAAATTCTAGAGGGTTTGGGCCCTAGGCTTTGTTTTTATGACCCCCCAACACATGTAAACCCTAGAAAACCTCCCAGGAAAAATATTCCTTTGCAAATCTTAAATTCCTAAGCTATTCTATAGCTATTCTATGGCATTGCATGAGAAAAAAAAATCCAGAAAACCCCCCAAAAAAGAAATATTTGTCAAATCTCAAATTTCTAAGCTATTATCTAGGTATTGCTATTAAACCTCATTTTTATTTATGGAACTGATTTTATTGTGCCTGACGTAGTATTGAATTATCTTAATTACCTTCTAAAAAGTTAATAAGAAAATATGTAATATTTCACAAGCAAAAGCAAATGCATTATTAGTATGTAATGTTCAACCAAGAAGTTAAAAGCATGTAAACTATAATGTTCAACCAAGAAGTTAAAGTATGTATATTGCATTTGTAGTCTACGGTCCACGTGGCTCGCCTTACATGGGAAAGGTTTCTATATTTCCCCTACTGCATAGAAGATATATTCTTCTCCCATCCAGCTATCCAATTTAGATCAAGTGAGCCAATGACCCGTTGATCTAGATCCGATGCCTCAAAGTATTTGGTTTTGTTTTTTTATATAAATTATATTTTTTTTGACAAATAAATACAAATTATACTTTTTAATATTTTTTACAGGTGCAAGTTTAAGAGAGTGGCCGCTCAAAATTTGGTGCCAAAATATTTTGAAAAAAAATTAAAAATAAAATAGTGTAGAGACACAACATTGTGATTAGGGCAATCTCAGCCGTCCATTCAAAATGGATGATTGGATAAGAGGAGGTATATAAGTTTTATGCAGTAGGAGAAGCATAGAAAGCGTCGTCTATGGATGGTGGAGATCAGCTTTTCTACTTTTAATTGCGGATGGAGAACAATGGCTTCAGCCAAACCGTTTACCGATAAGGATCGACATTGGTTAAAGAATGTATACTTGCTCATGCTTACTCCTTCAGGCAAACGACTGGATAAGTACTTTCTAATCTGAAAATTTGGGACCCACTGTACAATCACAACATGAGTATTTTTAAAGAAATAAGAAATGAGTTTTTAAGTCCTTCAACATTTGGATCAGATTACCAACATATTTGTCAGTCTTAGTTTAGTCGTAGAGCATTATTTTTGTGAGGTAGATATATAGAGTGAACGATTTTGCTTTTTTATTTTTAAATTTTTATTTTTTTGGGGAATTATAAAAATTATTCATTTATTTATTTATTTATTTATATATTTTTGTTAAGATTATTAGAAATAAACCCTAAAATTTCTAAAACCTCACTCATACCCGTTTCACCACTATATGTATTTTTTGATAAAAATACTCTGTATGATAGTCCAAGGTCCGTGAAGGCATCACAGTTATAGCGGAATCGTGTTTGAAGCATCAAGGCATGAAAGCACCGTGACGGGTTATTCAACTATCATGGTTTTAATTAAACTGTTATACTATTATGCTTTCAAAATGGAAGATAGAGGTTTATGCGACAGATGAGAGGTTTCCATGTGCGAAATCCGTGATAGTCAAGGTGATCATCACGATTATCTAAGTACCGTGATGGTCCCCACCGTCACGGTCCTAATAGAACCGCGATGACTTAAGCCCCCACATCAATAGTGTTAGAACCCTCCATGACCATCATAGTTCAGGGTTAACATGATGCCTTCACATACCTAAGACTATAGTGAAGGGTGTTTCCATAAAAAAAAAAAAAGTGAAAATGGTGAAAATGGGTGTGAATAGGTTTTAAAAAAATTGAGGTTTATTTTTAATAACTTAAAATAAGAGATAGTTTTGGTAATTTCTCTTCTTTTTTTTTTTAATTGGTTGGTGTTGAGAAAGTCACATATCCAAGTTTTGGGGCGCTAAATATACTCCTAGACAATTTTATTTGAGGAAGTAAATGCACGGTACGCTGTGCTTGTAACCTTTAAGCTACAATATATTTGCATTTTGCAACTCGGATGCGGAGTAGTACACTGAGAAGTTTAAAAGTGAATTCCATGCGTGCAAAAGCATTGGCTAGAAAAAAGAAGTTTTATATCCACCGTCCATCGTTGAGACATTTGGATGATGCCCCTTTGTTGAATGCTATTAACCCATACACCAGTTAGGGTATATATTTTGTAGGGTAATGATCCTTTGTTTATGTAGCAGGGGTGGCAACCAGGTCGGGTCAACCCACCTACTTTGCTGGTTGACCTGAACTAAGTCCAGATCTGGGCAGTGTTGTCAAAGTTGTTTTAGAATCTTTTTCGGTATAATGGGAAAAGTGAAGCAATTCGGTGTTTCAATTGATTCGGAGGAAGATTTCAAAATTATTTAAAAAATGTAATATAAATAAAGTATGGGATTGTCTACAAAGAAATCATTTATCTTTTGTACGTGGAAGTCACAATAATTTCTACTTATTAGATGTAAAAGTGAATACTTGGGATGCGTCATAAAGTCCAAGAATTTTTTTTTGGATTTTTGTGTCTATTCAATGACCCACTTATAACCACCCATTTTGAAATTTAAGGGGCAAAATGATACCTCTATATACAAAGGATAATTGGTCTCTTTGTAGATAATCCCATAAAGTATATATTTATATATAAAAATATATTAAAATAATAAAAATAAAAATTTTAAAATAAAAAATAATAGAAGTAAAGGCAATGTTGTAAGTTAGATGAAGATTATTGTTGAATGGTGATTGAAAAATCACTTTTGGGATGCTTTTGTTTTTTACCATTTGTTTGAGGGCTTTTTTTGTCACACAATAGTACAAATTAGGAGGCTTGTATAAAAGCCAAATAAGGGGATTTTTGAGTTACACGATTGTCACACCCCAAGAATTTACAATACTGATATTCTTGAGATGTGACAGTCAAAACATATATACATCTCTTGATAGGACAAATTTACAGTGGCGAATTCTTACAACGTAACAAAAGAAAGTTAAGTTAGCACAACAGCAATATCTTCCAAAGTTGCCCTTGACGAGTACTCAAAATGAAACCGCAGTTATCTTGAAAAATGTTTACCATAGTTTGATGAGTTTGGCTACTCAGTAAGTGATCATCATAATCCTAAAAATAATCATGGTTGAAAGGTATCAATATTTTCAAAAAGGAGATCTATTAACAGAAATGCATCAACAGTTTCACTTTCAATAAATGCATAATTAAGTATAATCCGAATAATTGAAATGCATATAACACTTTAACGACTGTGCATAATTCAAAAGATTCCACAAAATTACTCTACTAGCGTCCCAACTAGGTCACCTATATACCCCATCAGCGTCCTGATGGGTCCACTTAATCCCTATCGGCGTCCCAGATAGGTCGACTTAATCCCTGCAGGTCCACTTATACCTCACCGTCGTACCGAATGAGTCCACTTAATCCCTACTGGCGTCTTTGATAGATCCACTTATACCTCACCGGCGAACCGGATGAGTCCACTTACATACTTAAAATATTTCTAAATCTCTTTAAACATTCAAAAGCCGCAATATCATGTACTCAACATATCACTGAAATCATTAATATGAATTTCACTGAAACTATTAATAATAGTCACTTTCAATAACATTTTAAAAATAACCAATCAAATATTTTGGGCTCAATTTAGAAATGTAGCAGTTCGTAAAGACATTCTAGCATAATTGCCAATCTAATATGTATAGAAAAACTCTTATAGAAATTCAAGAATATGAAATTATCACAATTTATGGGATATCAATTCACAAATAAACATTTCACAACAATGCTATAATCAATTGCAAAAATATCAATTTTTAAATAATAAGGCAGTCATTTACACATGAAATTTACAATGTCTAAATATTCAAAAACAGTAGAAAGAAATCTTACAATTTTACTAACAGCAGAAATATCATATTTATTTCTAATAATTTTACAGCATTTAAAATTTCTAACATAGTTAAAATATCACAATTTTATTAAACAGATTATTTTTCAAAATAATGAGGTCACTTGCACATAAAATTTATCGTGCCTAAAATTCATGATAATAAGCAGAAATAATTATTCCATTTCATTTTTAAAAAGAACGGATTATTTTTTAAGATAATGAAATCACTTACACATATAAAATAAAGATCTTAGACGAAAATATCACTATTTATTAAAAACAGACTATTTTTCAAGAAGATGAAGTCACTTACTTTTAATCACTCACGAAATTGATGCTTTTGGTATATGCTGGTTGGGGCACTAAAAGGCCGCCCGTTTACAATATATCTTATCGAATCAGTATGCATAAGAGCTCAGTGATAAAAGTTTCAGTTAAAAAGACACATCTCATGGTTATACCATAGGAAGATGGCACTTTTAATTTACTTATACGCCATAGTGGATTGTCAAGGCCCAACACGTAAGAGAAACTACAAGCCAACCATCGTGCTCATATGGACCATCACTAATTAAAAGTTTCCATCTTTTTTTTTTTTTTTTGAATATTAGGATTATTACAACGATTCTTCTTATTTTGAATTCCTCTCTCTCTTAAAGGGGCTAAGGCTCCCTTGGGTTATGTTGAAAAAGTGAAAGAGGTGAAGAAGGTTTTTCTTGTCGTATGTTTGGGAGAAATCGTATGAGATTGTGTTGCTCATGTCCTTGGGTCATCCAAAGTGAAGCAGCGTAAATCGTGTTCTTTTGGATGATCAAAAGGAAGGTATTTTTGGTGATTTTTTGCATCAATTTTCTCCTTTCGAGGTAACATTGTATACCCTTGTAAATTTCTCTTTTGATATTGGAATACTTGTTGGCTTGCCCGTGGACATAGCACTACGGGGTGAACCATAGTAAATTGGTGTTGCGGTTTGTCTCTCTAATTTTCTCTCATGACTATGTTTTCCATCTCTAATTTATTTTCTTAAATTGCTGTACACGATCTTTGAGTTTATTATTCGATTATTGATTTTACATATTTGGTATTGAATGTGTGATATTTGGTGATCGATAAACTTAGGGTTTCAGGTATTCGTATCTTCAATAAGTGGTATCAGAGCATTAGGTTTTGTGCAATATTTTTTGAAAAATAGTGTTGCAGAAATGATGAGTCGTACTTTGATGGAACGAGTAAGAAGTATGTTGAGCAATGTCGGATTGGAACAAGAGTTGGGCCGAAGTCGTAATGACAACTTGTTATCTCATCAATCGATCACCTTCGACGACTTTGGGGGAGAAAACACCCCAATAGGTATGGTTCATAACTTCTTGTGATTATTCTGATTTAAAGATTTTTGGTTGTGATGCTCATGTTTTACTTCCTAGTTGCCAAAGAAATAAGCTTGAACCAAAATCAAAGAAATGCATTTTTGTTGGGTATAACAAATATGTGAAATGATACCGGTTATGGGATCTAAGTGCTCGAAAGATAATTACAAGCCGAGATGTGCATTTTGATGAGTCATCCGCGTTGACAAGAGGTGTAGGAAATGAGATTAAAGAAAAGAAAGAATATCATAATGATACCCAAGAAATTGATTTTCAACCTTACGTTCCATCATCAAGTGAAGGCCATATGTCGGAAGAAGCACCCACAAGTATCAATGACAAAGTTATTGATGTCGAAGAGTAAGTTGGCGAACCAAGTGATTCCCATGAAGAAGTTGCACCATCCATGACAAGAAGATCTACAAGGGTAATTCGTCCACCCGAGCGGTTTAGGGACTATGTAGATCCCAAATTACTATATGCTTTGGTTGTTATGAATGAAGAACCGAGTACTTTCCAAAAAGCTATGGAAGGGGATGATTCCATATCTTGGAAGAAGGTCATGGAAGATGAAATGTTGGCTCTTCGTAAGAACAATACTTGGGTTTTGGTAGAGTTGCCAAAGGGTAGAAAAGCAGTTGGTTGTAAGTGGGTGTTCAAAATCAAGAAAAAGATTGATGGAAGTTTGGAAAGATAAAGGGCAAGGCTAGTTGCAAAGCTGTTTGCACAAAAGGAAGGTGTCGACTTTCTTGAAATATTTACCCCGGTTATCAAGTTAGACTCTAACAATTCAGATCTTCAACAATTCTAAATCAGACTGAAGCGGACTGAAGCACATAATTGTAGTTACAAAAGACAATTTTGTGCTTCGACCGAAGAGGGAGAATTAGACCGAAGCGGTCCAAAGCAGGACGAAGTTGATGGGCCAGAGCTTCGCTTGGCTTTGCTTCGGTCTAGGCTGAAAACCCAAAAACTTCGGGCCCTTCGGTGGAAGCGAATTTAATAACATTGGGTCTAGGTCCATGTTTTAGACCCAGTGGGTCTTGTTCCAACATGGACCCCACCGGATCGGGTTGGGGTTGATCCGACAAAGTGTGTGTGTCTGTGTGTATATATACATGTATATATTAAAATTTGTATTTTTTAAATTTCTACCCCCTGATTCGGGTCCAAGTCTCTTGGACCTAACCCGATGGTGTCCGGTCCTTGTAAAACTTAGTCAGATTGAGTATGGATCGAGGTCGACCAGGACCTGACCCAACCTGTTGCCACCGTTAGTATGCATACTAAGTTGCACGTCACTCTTAGCATGTATACTAAGTTGTACCTCCTTCCTCAAATTGTTGGTTTCAAGGTGAGGCCCCTCTAGTAACAGAGCTCGCTGGAGCCGGGATTCGGCAGAGTTCGCAGCCTCATGCATGATGTGGGATTCAAAAGGAAACCCAGTTTGAGAGCATCTGTACAAATCCAAGAGTGCTGAAATGCCTTCATAGCTTTCAATTGGGTAGGAACCACCCTCTCCACCTTTCTCCATTAACTCCTTAACAACATCTGCATATTAGAAAGCATAAGACATTTTATAGCCAGAGAGAGAGAGAGAGAGAGAGAGAGAGAGAGAGAGAGAGAGAGAGAGAGAGAGAGAGAGAGAGAGAGAGAGAGAGAGAGAGAGAGAGAGAGAGAGAGAGAGAGAGAGAGAGAGAGAGAGAGAGAGAGAGAGAGAGAGAGAGAGAGAGAGAGAGAGACCTGCAGACACTTGATAGCCATTGAGCCTAAGTAAGCGAAATCCCAAACCAGTGAGCTTCACACTCCCGAAGCCCAATCCTTGATCCCAATGACTATAAACCATTAACAAGGTTCCATTGTTGAAGTAGAAGCAGTGTTTTGAAGCATGACTCGGCCCAAGTTTAGTAACTCGCCCGAGTCATGTACATTCTAAAAATAAATAAATAGAAAAAAAGAAGTTAAATAAATAAGATGAAGTTTCTATAGGGCCTAGGCTTTATGAAAACAAAATAAAACCTCACCTCAAATCCTCACTTCATGATGGCTCTAAAATTGATTTTCAATACCGACAATAAAATTTGAAACTAAAAAAATGGTACAAATTTATTTTTAGGGCGAATGGATTGTCTAGAATTTGAAATCTAATTTTTTTTACACAATCATAATGTTTGAGTTGATCAATTTAAACTTTTTTCAACACTTGAATTGCAATTTTTGATGAGTTATGAGTTGAGGCTTTACTTATTTGGACAGGGCTGCAGCCCTATCAAACCATTTTCCAAATAAATATAACATGGCAAAATAAGCAATTGTACCAAGTTGGCGAATTGGTAGGTCGCCTTGTAATCTAAAGAGAGGTAAATAAAATTGAGAAAAATAGGAAAAATTTCTGAAAAATTAAGGCTTATGGAGAGAATGGAATAAGCTTGAATATGAGTCTAATTTCATGAAGTTTTGAGTGAAAAAAAGATGAAAGATAGAGAAAAATGTGGATGGGCTCAAGAACAAGGAAATGTTTATCACTTTACCTATAAAGGGAATGCATGATTTCCTTAACCTCCTCCTTGAAAAACCTCTCTATCCCCAGTCTTTGGATCATGTCGACTGCTTTCAAATTCTCATGTATACATCTCCCCTTCTCCCCTTCTCCCCTTCAATTATCTCCTCTTTGATTTCTTTCACAAGAAAATCCATGTCCTCTTCCCCAAGCACCTGAACTTCCAATCATCCAAACACCCCTGTGAGGCCTTTACTGAAATTTTCCAAGTGTGGTACTATGTTAGGTAATTTGTACGTCTTTCTTGGTTTTGGATGGTTCATTTGAATTCAAATATCTTTTATATAGGAAATACCAATCATCCAAGCCTAAAGGGTGGTTTCTACTAGGTTTGGATAGATTGTGTTGCTAGGTTCGGGTAATGAGTACCCTAAATCTCTCTCTCCTTATGAAGTAGGACACCAAAAACGAGTACATATTAGTAGTGGTTTTGGGTCTAGACCTAGACAAAAACAATGAACCCGCTGCTCAGGTCTAGGTCTAGGTCTATTTAACCTTGCCCAATATATATATATATATATATATATATATATATATATAGATGAGGTTTGTATAAGGTTGCCTCCTTATAATGTAGAAGTCAGGTACACCTATAAAATTTACTTAGAGATGTCGTTTCGGAGTCGAAAATCTTATAATGGCTTCAAAATGTTTTTTTATCTTCAGTTAGAAAATTTAAAATTTTAAAAATGGTACAGATGAAGCAGATCAATAAGCACTTGAAAGTTTTGAAAACAAACGATCTAGATAACTTTGTACAAGATGTACTATTTTTTTAACTTGAAATTCTATTTTTTCTTCATATCCATTCATCTCAAGGTCGAGATGATTCGTTGGAGGTTTCTCTTATGTGGGGAACACACAAACTTTTATATATATATATATATATATATATATATATATATAAGCATAAGCTGAGGGTAGCTCACTAACTCACATCTACATATGAGCCCAAGGAATTGCTGAGTTGGTAGTTCAAGTCTCAAAACCCCAGTATTAGTAGGTGCCTATCAGACCCCATTTGGCTATTCAAAAGCCTCCTACAAGTACATGTAAACTTCTGGAGTTAGTAGTGACATACAATATGTCTCAAGCCTACATTCCATGATCTTCATTTCATGGTGAGGCACATGATAACAACCATTCTCTCACAATGTGAACACACACATAAACATGCATAGCATGTATTTCATACATAATCTAAGAATCATGCATTCATTCTTGACATTCACCATTATCATAGAACAATAGCCCCAATTTCTAAATAAAAAGGTGTAAGGATTTTTCTTACATCACATACACTTTCATTCTCATTTTACATGCATAAATTCCATGCATTCTTACGACTATCATGCAATGGTGATGGATCCACTTACATAAACAACAATGGTGTCTTCTCCACTCCTCTCCTTACAACTCTCACCCGCCCAACAGTGGCTGCCCACCAACAGTCACTCATGCCTACCTTGTGTCTTAGAGGGAGAGAAATGAAGAAAGAATGAGTGGCATGGGTGAGGAAGGGGGCTTAAGTACTCTTGGGTTGAGGTGGTTGGCCAAGTGTCACCAAAATACTGTAAAATATGGACATGTGGCACTCAATCAGCATGCATATAACAGGTTGGCATACACAACTCATGCAAGTCAGAGACAGCCGGCGCTGCACACAAATCCACCCGACGCTGGCTCTTCCAACTGGCGCTGGCCTCTTCTCCAATCCACCCGGCTCTGACTCTTCCAACCGACGCTGGCCTCTTCTCCAACTCACCCGGCGTTGGCATCTTCACACAAATCCACCTTGTGCTAGCTCTTCCAACTGGCACTGGCTCTTCCAACATGCGCTAGCCTCTTCTCCAACTGACCCGGCGTTGGCTCTTCCAACCAGCGCTGGCCTCCCTATCCCACCATGCCTTCTAACTTGTTGGGAAAATTTTGGGTAGGCATAGTACTGGGTGCAATTCAGACCAGCCCTTCCCCAGCAACTAGATTGGGACAAAACGCCCACCAAGGGCACCTACTAGCCGACCCTAGAGCCAAAATGAAGTTCCTACAACACTGAGATCACGTCCGTCAAGGATCCTCAGTTGTTATAAATAAAAAGAACTAGATTGGGACAAATGCCCAGGAAGGGCACCCACTAGTCGGCTCCAAAGCCAAAATGAAATTCCTACAATATTGGGATCAGGTCCACCAAAGACGCTCAGCTGTTACAAATAAAAGCAACTAGATTGGGACAAAACGCCCACTAAAGGCACCCACTAGTCGAACCCAGAGCCAAAATGAAACTCCTACAACACTGGGATCATGACCACCAAAGACCCTCAGTTGTTACAATAGATTCGAACTAGTTTCAGGTAGTTTTGGGACAATTCTACTGAGTTTGGGTTCCCTATGGTTCACTAGGGTTATTATAGTCCTTCAAACTCAGAATTAGGGTTTCTAGGAATTCCCTTAGCCATAATTTCTAGGGTGTCAATAATTTCCCCTCTTTGACATTCTCCTAGGACACTGGGTGGATACAAAGGAAGTAGATACCGAAACATGACTTAAAAAAATGAGGGGTCATCCTTTTGAATTATCAGAACCTTTTGGGAAGGTGGTACACTGATGGATATTTTTAATCTGTAAAACAATGAATTGGCACTGCACTATCTTTAAGGCAGTGATATTAAGAGGTATCCGACAATTGGGATTCGAAGTAACAGTCAACAGGAACTGTGCTATCTTTGAGCCGGTGACTTCTCATTGCGGAGGTCACCCCAATTCTACCTGGGAGGCGGCATTAGACCTTTTATTTTGAGCCTGTTTTTTTAATTGAAGGGGATTTTAAATTGAGAGGAAATGATGATGATGAATTTTTGACTAGTTGAATTTCTATTTTCCTTTGATTCTAAATTCTTAGGATCTCGTGACAACAGAAACATCATGTCTTAGCCCTTTTGAAGTTCTTCATTTTTTAGAACATTAAAGAAAATTTTGAAAATAAGTAGGAAATTTTGAAACAGATGTAGGGTTTCGTGCTACTATTTGAACTAAAGAAATTAAATCTTTGAAAAAACTCACAAACATAGAGGGGAAAATTTTGAAAATAGGGAAAAAAAAATTTGAACAGATTTGCATTGGTTAGTCATTTAAGTTGCATGGAGCCCTCTATGTCATTTTACATCATGCATCAATGGACAGATCTTAGGTATCTGCCTCGACTGTTTTACGTCACATGGGTTTGACTTGAAACTAAGATAGTTAGGTTTCGAGTCTTTTTCAATCATACGGGTTAGACATCTTCATGTCTTAAATCTTTTATGTCGCACAAGTTGGATATTTTTTACTAGATTTGATTGATCTTCCCAACCTTTTTATGTCGTACAGGATTAGATATTTTAGAACTGGCTTGCATGTGGACTTCGAGCCCGACCCAGACTACGCGTGACATGCCACATTGTTGGCAAGTGCTTGATATCAGAAACATGTGAAATTTGAGTCCTTTTGGAGTCCTACTTTGACACAAACTTGGAACTATTGAGGGTGTATAAATACTCTAGCCTTCAGATGAATTTCATTCATATTTTAGCCTTTAAACTCATTCTTCTCTAGACTTTTTCTCTCTAAATTCTCTCTCTTTCAATTTTCCAGCAACTCTTTTGTTCTCTTTTCAAAATTTCAACAGAGTTTCTCATCTTTCTTGGTTTCCATGGCACCTAAGAAAGATATTCCTCTATTCAACTACTATCCAACTAGGAGAAAGCATGACAAGAATCTTCAATTCCCTTCCATCAGCTTCGACGTTTTCCCCGTTCTCTTTCAATTCATATCTCTCATGGTATTTTAAGAAGAGAACCCATTAGAGAGGAAGAGTACCCTATTCTTGCCCCATGGTTTCAATCTTTCTACAATCTACAACACCATAGCAAGATCTTAGGATTTTCCTCATAATTTACTCTCTTCGAGGTACTTTTATCATCGCCACAACTCATTAACTTTCCATTGATTGAGGCACTAATCTAAAGATTTAATTACCAAACCAATTTCTTTTTCTTCCCAACAGGGGAAGCAACTTTGAACTTAGAAGTAGCTAGGATTTATAGGCTAGTCTTAGCAGGAGTTACATGCCAATCCATTTAGTGCAAATAACCACTCAATCATACAGAAATTCCTAAGGGCTGCCTTCACCCGTTCATGAGATTGGATAAATATGGAGTAATTGGTTGCTAGAGGAAACCGCTCTTCTCATGAGGAGCAGCACCATATCTTTGTTCTCTGCCGAGTAGGCTTGGTCCTTCAACCTACTGGATCTAGGATGTAGCAAAGCTCCTTGCTTCTTTTAGTTTCAAGCTAGTGGCAAAACTCGGGCATTTATATTGTTCATGATGTGCATGCGGCTATCTAGCAGGCGCTCTTTGTTCAGGTGGTCAATGGCCATGGGATTCTAGAAAAAAGCATGGTCATGTTACAAGTAACCTTTTCTTCTTTATTTTGTTTTTCTTTATTCCCCTTATTTTTCATTATTGAGAGTTATTTCCTTTGTTTATTTTTATTTCTGACCCATCATATTTTTCTTTCTTGACAGACATGGGCTTTCGAACATGTGGCAATTGTTCGTGTTGTGGTTCGAAACCCGATTACTATTTCTAACCCTTCATATTTTTCTTTCTTGATAGACGTGGGCTTTCGAACATGGGGCAATTGTTGGTGTTGTGGTTCGAAACCCGATTATTATTTCTAGCCCTTCATATTTTTCTTTCCTGACAGACATGGGCTTTCAAGTACGTGGCAATTGTTCGTGTTGTGGTTCAAAACCTGATTACTACCATTGATGCCAGGCCTCTGGCTTATACCAACATCAAGATGCAGATTGATGATGTCGCCAATTATTAGGGAGTTATGGATAAGAATGAGGAATTTCCGTGGGATTTTCATGGGGAGTTGAGAGTGTGATACTAAAAGTTTTGAGGGATAGGATGTCTACAAACTTCATTTTGAAACTACCAGCCTTTCTAGACCATCTTCTTTCTCTCTTCCTCCTTTTTTCCTCTCTCCCCATGATTTCATCTGATTGATGAGGTGTATGACAATTCATGGATCAGATGTAGGAAGCAATAATTGAATCGGGATAGCATGCATAGGGCTTAAGATCAGGCCGAAAGGTGTAGTCGATGGACAACAAGTGAATATTCTTATACTAACCCTTGTTGGTCTCGAGGGACGGAGGAGGCTAGGTTAGCCGAAAGGTGGTTTATCGATTCAAGGAAACAAGGTAACCTTTCTTTTTTTCTCAAGGTAAGAAGGCCTAGAGGAAATGCCACGAGCCAATGTCCAAGTACCAGGCGCCACGGTGCTTAAGTAACCCATGCCATACTCCTAGGAAAAACTCGAACACAGGTGGGTTGGTAGATAATACCTAGGGGCACAAGACAACTCTCTCTAAGGAACTCGGCAAAATAGCCCCGTAACTTCGGGAGAAGGGGTGCTTCCTCACAAAGGGGGTCGCGGTGACCAGGCCCGGGCGACTGTTTACCAAAAACATAGGTCTCTGCAAAGTCATAAGACCATGTATGGGGCTAACGCCTGCCTAGTATCGAAAGGTCAAGGAAGTCGGTGACCTGATGATAAGGGAGTCGGAGACTGAAGCACCACTGAACAGCTGTCATAACTGTAATGGTCCTAGGGTAGCAAAATTCCTTATCAGATAAGTCCGACCTGCATGAAAGGCATAACGATTTGGGCATTGTCTAAGAGAGAGGCTTGGTGAAATAGACATATCTGTGAATACCTGCACCTGGACAGAAAGACCCTATTAAGCTTTAATGTTCCCTGGGATTGGCTTTGGGCCTTTCCTGCACAGCTTAGGTGGAGGGCAAAGAAGGCCTCCTTCCAGGGCCTTATGCTCTGATGAAGAAATGGAAATCTCACCTTGTCAATTTCTAGCAATTCTATTTTTACTTCTGGTCTCAACCTAGCATAATCCACATAAACGAATTATCCAATCATTCCTTCTATTTCCTGAGCTATCTTTCAAATCTACGTTTAAATCCCTCGATGGTAAAGAGTGAAATGCTAGAGAACTCATTTATGATAAATGTTGTTATCAAGAGATTCGATGCAATAGTCCAACTATTTTTCTGATTGGATCCTTGGCAAAAGTAAATTATGTAATGTATCAAGGCATGCTATTAGTAAATCGATCTGGGCCGATTCGTCAGATTCTGATATTCTCGATCAATTTGAGCAGATATGCAGAAATCTCTCTCATTATCATAGTGGATCCTCCAAAAAACACAGTTTGTGTTGAATAAAATATATACTTCGACTTTCGTGTGCTAGAAATTTCGCTCATAAACATAAAAGCATGGTATGCGCAATTTTGAAAAGATTAGGTTCGGAATTCTTTGAAGAATTCCTTACGGAAGAACAAGAGATTCTTTCCTTGATTTTTCCAAAAACCCCTTTCCATAGTGGATGAATTTGATATTTGGATATTACCCGTATTCATAGTCTGGCCAAACATTGATGATTGATCGTGGGACCATGTAAAATGTCAATAATAAAATATTCATAATTGGTTATTATCTATATATAATATAGATAAGAATATATAGATAAACAAGTCTAATTCATTGAAATATTGAAATGCTCTACTTATGGAATGGAGTAGTAGTTGAATCAACTTAGGATTCAAGTTTCTTTAATTTCTTTCTAGGGAACCGAGTTTTTAAATGTATACATAGGGAAAGCCGTGTGCAATGAAAAATGCAAGCACCGTCTAGGAAGAGATCCTTTTCTCTTATTCAAGAGTGAGATTATCTACTCCAACTGACTAGTTCTGGGTTCTAGTCCCGAGCAACCCATTCTTCCCATATGGAAGAAAAATATTAAAGAATAAGTTTTTTTCTTTCTTTGTTATTGGTTATTGAATTGAATAAATTCTCAATTCAATTTATATGTCATATGTCTTTCACCTCTTCTATCATTTACGAATCATTCATATAGATCTATCTAGTTTAGATCTAGAATCTAGATATCTTAATTAGATATAGACTAGCTAAAGATAAATATCTAGCAATATTAGTATATCTTCGGTATTGGTTGACACAAGCATATAGGTCATGTTATACTATTGAATAACAAGCCTTAAATTATCTATTTCTAGATAATTTGTGTGCTTGGGAGTCCTTGATGATTGAATAAACCAAGATCTTGCCATGACTGCAATTTTAGAGAGACACGGAAGCACAAGCTTATGGGGGCGCTTCTGCAATTGGATAACTAGCACCGAAAACCGTCTTTACATTGGGTGGTTCGGTGTTTTGATGATCCCTACCTTATTGACGGCAACTTTTGTATTTATTATCGCCTTCATTGTGGCTCCTCCAGTAGATATTGATGGGATCCGTGAACCTGTTTCTAATTCTCTACTTTATGGAAACAATATTATTTCGGGTGCCATTATTCCAACTTCTGCAGCTATAAGTTTACATTTTTACCCAATATGGGAATCAACATCCGTTGATGAATGGTTATACAATGGTGGTCCTTATGAGTTAATTATCCTACACTTCTTACTTGGTGTAGCTTGTTACCTGGGTCATGAGTGGAAACTTAGTTTCCATCTGGGTATACGCCCTTGGATTGTTGTTGCATATTCAGCTCATGTTACAGCTGCTACTGCTGTTTTTTTTATCTACCCTATTGGTCAAGGAAGTTTCTTAGATGGTATGCTTCTAGGAATATCAGATACTTTCAACTTTATGATTATAATCCAGGCGGAGCACAACATCCTTATGCACCCATTTCATATGTTAGGCGTAGCTGGTGTATTGGGTGACTGCCTATTCAGTGTTATACATGGTTCCTTGGTAACCTCTATGATCAGGGAAACCACTGAAAATGAGTCTGCTAATGCAGGTTACAGATTCGATAAAGAGGAAGAAACCTATAATATTGTAGCTGCTCATGGTTATTTTGGCCGATTGATTTTCTATTATGCTAGTTTTAACAATTCTCGTTCCTTACATTTTTTCCTAGCTGCTTCGCCCGTAGTAGGTATTTGGTTCACTGCTTTGGGTATTAGCACTATGGCTTTCGACCTAAATGGTTTCAATTTCAACCACTCCGTAGTTGATAGTCAAGGTCATATCATCGACACTTGGGCTGATATAATCAACCATGCTAACCTTGCTATGGAAGTTATCCATGAATGTAATGCTCAAAATTTCCCTCTAGACTTAGGTGTTGTTGAACCTCCATCTACAAATGGATAATACTTCGTTCTTAGTGTATACGAGTCATTGAAGGAACAATACCAAATGTCTTAGACATTTTTTATCGTTCTGTTCATTCCAATGAATTTATTAATTCCAATGAATTTATTTGCTTTACTTCAACATTTATCATATGGATGGTTCGTTCATGATAATTAACATTTTTTTTTTCTTTTCGTTTCGTGGTGTACTAATCCATAATTAATGTACGTTCCATGAAATCCTTGAATTTTTCCTTCATTTCTATTCTAAGATAAGATAATAAAAAGATGAATAAATAGAGACTTAATTTGTTATTTTTTTAGCTTTCTACTTTTTCCTAGAGATTTATAGAAAATAGAAAGGTATAGGCGGATGTAGCCAAGTGGATCAAGGCAGTGGATTGTGAATCCACCATGCGCAGGTTCAATCCCCGTCGTTCGCCCGACTTGTTCTATTTACAACAATGAAGAATGAAACTATAATTATATTTCTTCTTTGTCCTACTTCTTCTTCCAAGCGCGGGATAGACCCCAACGAGTTGTGGGTTTTGTTCTACCAATTGGGGTCCTCCCTTCACCACCCCCATGGGGATGGTCTACCAGGTTCACTACTACTCCTCTTACTACATGACGCTTATCGAGCCAACATTTAGATCTGGCTACACCCAAAATTTTATGGTTCACCCTAACATTGCCCACTTGTCCGACTGTTGCTGAGCAGTTTTTAGATATCAAACAAACCTCCCTAGATGGTAATATTAATGTGGCTGATTTACCCTCTTTTGCAATCAATTTCTCTGCAGCACCTGCTGCTCTAGCTAATTGTCCACCCTTTCCAAGTGTTATTTCTATATTATGTATAGTCATGCCTAAGGGCATGTCGGTTGAAGTAGATTCTTCTTTTTTATCAATAAAAATCCTTTCCCAAACTATACAAGCTTCTTCCAAAGCATACGACTTTTTGGATGTATATGATGATATCCAGACAGGTGGATATTATATGAATCATATGATGAAGTACCACATGAGTAGATATATAAGAATCCAAATCTGTCGAATCACTCATCTTATGATTTTATACACCCTAGGTCGCCCCATTTCGTCATCTAGCTTATATTCTTCATATAGCACTCAGACCGAATGACTCTATGAAATTACGTCGACACTTCCACATATTACGGGTAACATAGGAGACATTTGCATTTTTCCCCATGGGGATCTTTAGAATTACTATTACTTAGCTTTCAATTTGCCTCTGACCATCAAATGAAATGTGAATAACCCGTCTCTCTCTCTTTGAAACAAGGGGTGCTTACGATTCTGTTCGTGCTTCAAACAATTTAATCTTCCTCATATTACCATATCTCTAGAGTCAATCATTTTGATATGAGGAACCGCTGAATTCAATCACCTACTGCTGTTACCCTTCAGTTTTCTGTTGAGGTTTATCCCGTAGAGGTACTCAAATTGGATCAGTGATTGATTTCTAGGTTTTTTCATAAACCTAATCGCTTACTTCCAATTACGTAAATCAATGGTTCAAACCGCACTCAAAGGTAGGGCATTTCCGATTGATATAGGAACTTCTGTAGCAAAAACAATGGTATCTCCAATTATAGCCCCTCTGGGATGTAAAATATATCTCTTCTCACCATCCCCATAGTGCCCTACGGTAATGATTTCTCTACCATTACGACCTTTACCACAACGATGTTGTCCATAGATCAAATTCTTTCGTGGATTGGATTTCACTTTACTGTCTACGGCACCATTGAGAGTGCTCGAGGTAGAAGTTTTATATAAATGTATTGCCGTGTTATTAAGTATTTTGATTTAAGTCCATCATTTTCTCTATAAGAAGTGGAATGGAATAACCCAGTTAAAGTGTAATGATCATACGTCTGTAATGCATTCTATGTCCCATAAGAGGTCTCATTATTCTACCCTTTCCCTGGATCAGGAGTTGATGACTATTCATAGCAATTACCTTGACACTAAAGTAACATTGATTATTTCTGCCCTAGTTGATCTAATGCTTTATTTCTTCCCTAGCAATAAAAAAGAGGTCGATCCAATGCTTTATTTCTACCCTAGTTGATCTCGATCCAATGCTTTATTTTTACCCTAGTTGATCTCGATCCAATGCTTTATTTCTGCCCTAGTTGATCGTGATTCAATATTAGAAGTATATTGATTATTCCCCAATAACCAAATACTTAAATACTGCCGATTTTATTCCATCCATAAATCCATTTCTTCCCTATGAGTTCCAGTATCGATAAAAACTCTAGTTCTTATTGTTCATATGTTATGGTATGAATATACCATACCAATTTGTTATGTATGGATGATGAGATTCCATTGATACAAAGCCAAATCCAATAAACTTATTAAACATTCCAATTGGCGCGCATCCAACAGGAATTGAGCCTACAAATTTGCCAATTATGAATTAGGCGCTTTAACCATTCAGCCATGGATGCTTAATTTCACATGGATCATCATCGGTATCATCACGAATAAGTAAATTCCACTTGAAATAAAATCTTTAGGAGGAATCAATGAAAGGATATCAACTCAAATCTTGGATCTTCGAATTGAGAGAGATCAAGAATTCTCACTATATCTTATATTCATTGACAAATTTTGATTTAGTCGGATATGTTACTCACATTTTTTTCCACCAAGAACGTTTTATGAAACTCTTTGACCCCCGAATTTGGAGTAACCTACTTTCATGTGATTCACAGAGTTCAACAAGCAATCGATATTCCACGATCAAAGGTGTAGTACTTACTGCTTGTAGTAACGGTCTTTATATATAGTATTAACAATCGAAATATGGTCGAAAGAAAAAATCCCTATTTGATGAGGCTTCTTCCTATACCTATGAATTCCATTGGGCCCAAAAATGATACATTGGAAGAATCTTTTTTGTCTTCCAATATCAATAGGTTGATTGTTTCGCTCCAGTATCTTCCAAAAGGGAAAAAGATCACTGAGAGTTGTTTCATGGATCTGAAAGAGAGTACTTGGCTAATAACTAAAAAGTGTATCATCCCTATATCTAACTGGGTCGGTGGTGGAGGAACCGGATCTAAAAAAAGAGGGATTCTAGTTGTAAGATATCTAATGAAACAGTAGCTGGAACTGAGAACTCATTCAAAGAGAAAGATATCAAATATCTGGAGTTTCATTTTGTATTCTATACAGATACGGACAATCCGATCTGCAATGACCATGATTTGGAATTGTTTAATCGTCTTTCTTCGGGGAAGAAGCAAAACATAATCAACTTGAATTCAAGACAACTATTCTCAATCTTAGTGAAACACTTGATTTGTTATCTCATGTCTTCTTTTCGTGAAAGAAGACCACTTGAAGTGGAGGGTTTCTTCAAACAACAAGGAGCTGAGGCAACTATTCAATCAAATGATATTGAGCATGTTCCCCGTCTCTTCTCATGAAACAAAAACAAGTGGGATATTTCTTTGCAAAATTGTACTCAATTTCATATGTGGCAATTCCATCAGGATCTCTTCGTTAGTTTGGGGAAGAATTAGCACAAATCGGATTTTTTTAGGAACGCATGGAGAGAGAATTTGATTTGGTTAGGCAGTATGTGGTTGGTAAACAAAGATAGGTTATTTAGCAAGGTACAGAATGTATCATCAAATATTCAATCCCATTCCACAAAATCTATTTCCATTAAAGTAACGGATGCTAGCCAATTGAAAGGATTTTCTGATCAATTTAGAGATCATTTCAATTCCATTAGTAATGAGGATTCGGAATATCACACATTGGTACATCAAACAGAAATTGAGCAACTAAAAGAAAGATCGATTATTTGGGATCCTTCCTTTCTTCAAACAAAATGAACAGAGATAGAATTAGATCGATTCTCGAAATGCATTCCTGGATATTTCTCAATGTCCCGGCTATTCACAGAATTTGAGAAGCTGATGAATAATCATTTGTTTTCGAAAGAAATCGAAGAATTTATTGGGAATCCCACAAGATCGATTCGTTCTTTTTTCTCTAACAGATGGTCAAAACTTCATATGGGTCGAATGCGACTGAAAGGTCCACTAGAGATCAAAAATTGTTGAAGAAACAACAAGATGTTTCTTTTGTCCCTTCCAAGTGATCAGAAAATAAAGAAACGGTTGATTTATTCAAGATAATTACGTATTTACAAATCTCTATTTATCCTATATCAGATCCGGTTTTAAGGGGACAATGCTTCATTGAGAGCTACCTCCATAGTGCATGATTAGACTATTTCGGTTTGAGTGATCAAACACTTCCGGTTTGAACAATATTTAGTGGCTCCCCTTGCTGACGATGCCAACCGCAAGGCCATCTATCCTTTAGTCTTATATTCATTCAACCTTCTAAGATATGTGCCCTAGGAAAGGGAGGACCTCTTCGAGGGGCGGTTTGGTGAAAAATGGTGAACAAGAGCACACCGTCATGCACTCCTGTGGACCGGCTTTCTCCCACCAAATAATATATATTTTACATAATATATATTTTATTTAGATAATAAATATTGGGAAAATATCTCCATAAAATTTGTTTTTAGGTTTTATTTCTCAATAGACCCAAGATTTCAAAACAAATCTTACAGCATAAAGATTCCATCTATTATATCTTTTAGAAAAAATTATAATACGCAAAATGAACTTTGTAGGCATCCTACGCCTAATACTTTTAGTATCACACTCTCAACCCAATATTAATATTATGTTTTTCTTGCTTTCACCTGTCAAAACACCTTCAAAAAAAGATATTTGGGACTGAACTATCCTTCTCTCTTTCTCTCGCTACCACCCTCCCACTCTACCCAGACTCTCTTTCTCTACCAACCCTCTCTCTCTCTCTACCTGCCTCTTTTTCTCTTTACCTCTCCCCCCATCGCCCGTTGCTCATTACCACCACCTATTCCCTCTACGAGAGGCACCTAGACAAAAGAGACTTCAAGAAACATTGATGCTATTCAAACCTTTCGTTTTGTTGGCACAATTCACAACTCTCAATTTCAGAGCAACAACCCTGACGAGAGAGAAAGACAGAGAGACTCTTGACACAATTCACAACTCTCAATTTCACAGCAACAACCTTTACAAGAGAGAAAGAGAGACTCTTGAATCTTTGGATCTGCTCAAAATGATAAGGCAAATTAAGCCCAATTTTTTTTGTAGAGAGAGAACGAGGGCTAGTAGTGAGAAAGAGAGGGGGTGGGTGATAACAAAAAAGATAGGGTGAGACAAAGGGCCAGGATAAAGATAGTTTAACCTCAAATATATTGACTTTTTGACTAACATAAAAGTAAGAAAAAAACAATGTTAGAATTGAGAATATGATACTAAAAGTTTTGAGGGAAAAGTTTTTAGAGATAAGATGCCTACAAACTTTATTTTGAAAATGCCTCCTTTCTAAACCACCTTCTTGCACTCTTCCTCCTTTCTTTCTCTCATTCTCCTCAAATCTGGCAGTGTATAGAGAAAAAAATTCTCTCCCCGTGATTCTCCTCAAATCTGAGTGATTCTCCTCAAAGTGATTCTCCTCAAATAGCATCTACAGAGAAAGATTTGGGGAGCTCTCTTCCCGTGAAGGAGCTCTGCCTTGGCAAAGTTCAAAAGGTCTGAAATAATAGGGCCAGTACGTTTTGTTTCAATTGGTAGTTGGCATACATATCAAGAAATCTCATATTATGTAGAATTGAGATTTAATATTTTAATACACTTACAAAAGGAAATAGAAGCCGGAGAATCACAAAGATTCGAGAGAAAGGGCGTAGGAGGCAATATAATCTATGCTGGGTCCGGTGATAAAGAAAACTTAAAAATAAGGTAAGATAGATATTTACAATACAATACGTACTATATACCATTTTATATATAAAAATGCTTTAATAATATTTAATGAATAATATTTAATGAATAATGTTTTAATAATATTTAAATAGTATTCAAATAAATATTTACGATTAAATAAATACTAATAATACAATATATTTCTTTAAATACAAGTTGTTAAACACAAGTTACCTAAAACTTCTTCAATATTTTAACAAAGAACTTTGCCCTTCGTGTTACATTTTTGGAGCAAAGTTATACTGGTATATGCTACATTACAACAACGGCGTTGCAGAGATAGAGAGAGAGACAGACATGAAGAGAAGAGAAGAGAAGATGAGAAAGAAAGGAGGGGGTATCGGTAAAACACCCGCCCACAGCATAGAGGCTCCGGGAGAGTGTGATGTCCATCTCGGGGGGTAGAAGATAGAAGATTGAGAGAGCGAGCTTTAAACTTTTTATTGGGACCAATGGAGGGGAAGAGCATGTATTGTCCATTTCAATGGCTCTAATGGAGAGAAAACGTCTCACAAGGTCGGCAGAGGCATGCAGAGAGGCAAGTTCATCCATTAATGGTAAAGGATATTTAGGACTACATGGAGAGAGATGTAAACTTATCCAAGTTATAAAAGGAGAGAGATTGTAGAGAGAAATACTTATCCAAGTTATAAAAGGAGAGAGATTTGTAGAGCGATAGGTTGAGCTCATCTAAGGACTAAAACCAGGAGAGAATGTGGGATAATGCGAAAGATGTGAGAGGAGAGAGAGAATGTGAAGTTAATCTTCTGTCAAATGAGGATGAGAAGTACGAAGCCGATCCAAGAACGTAGAGAGGGATGTGAAGCTCATCCAAGGGCTAAAAAGGAGGAGTGAGATATGAAGACAATTTACGCGCACAAGGAATAAAAAATTGATACCAAGTTTGGATGGAAACTTCTTATGAATGCACAAGCACTGAACTAACAACACATACCATACATGAAAGATGGGCATGAAGCGAATACCAGCGGAAATCGTTTATTTACAGAAAAAAACCAAGCTGTAACCACAAAGAAGTCTCAGACATTCACATCTACCATATTTAAAACTAATATAGTTCTTGATTAATTAACCAGAGCCCATGACTCGCCCAAGATGCAGACACCCTACTTGCAGCAACTAAAGAGAAATCATTTATTGAAGAAGAACCATTCAGACCACCACCTGCAATATCAACGCAAAACAAAGGTCTAGAGCCCACCACGGAGACGGAGCACAAGGTGGAGGGTAGACTCCTTCTGGATGTTGTAATCCGCAAGGGTACGACCATCCTCGAGCTGCTTCCCTGCAAAGATGAGCCTTTGCTGGTCGGGGGGGATGCCTTCCTTGTCTTGAATCTTCGCCTTCACATTATCAATCGTATCAGAACTTTCAACCTCAAGGGTGATGGTCTTCCCAGTGAGCGTCTTCACAAATATCTGCATCCCACCACGGAGACGGAGCACCAGGTGAAGGGTCGATTCCTTCTGAATGTTGTAGTCGGCCAAGGTTCGACCATCCTCCAGCTGCTTACCAGCAAAAATCAACCTCTGCTGGTCTGGTGGGATCCCCTCCTTGTCCTGGATCTTGGCCTTGACATTGTCAATGGTATCCGAGCTCTCCACCTCAAGGGTGATGGTCTTTCCAGTGAGGGTCTTAACAAAGATTTGCATGCCTCCCCTCAAACGAAGGACAAGATGCAAAGTCGACTCCTTCTGGATGTTGTAGTCAGCTAACGTACGCCCATCCTCCAGCTGCTTACCAGCAAAGATCAGCCTCTGCTGGTCAGGGGGGATGCCCTCCTTGTCCTGAATTTTGGCCTTAACATTGTCAATTGTGTCGGAGCTCTCAACCTCAAGGGTGATAGTCTTGCCAGTGAGGGTCTTTACAAAGATCTGCATGCCTCCCCTCAATCGGAGGACAAGGTGAAGGGTCGACTCCTTTTGGATGTTGTAATCGGCCAAGGTGCGGCCATCCTCGAGCTGCTTGCCAGCAAAGATCAAGCGCTGCTGGTCAGGAGGGATACCCTCCTTGTCCTGGATCTTGGCCTTGACATTGTCAATTGTGTCAGAGCTCTCAACCTCGAGGGTGATAGTCTTGCCGGTGAGGGTCTTTACAAAGATCTGCATGCCTCCCCTCAATCGGAGGACAAGGTGAAGGGTTGACTCCTTTTGGATGTTGTAATCGGCCAATGTACGGCCATCCTCGAGCTGCTTGCCAGCAAAGATCAAGCGCTGCTGGTCAGGGGGGATTCCCTCCTTGTCCTGGATCTTGGCCTTGACATTGTCAATGGTGTCTGAGCTCTCAACCTCGAGGGTGATAGTCTTCCCGGTGAGGGTCTTTACAAAGATCTGCATGCCTCCCCTCAATCGGAGGACAAGGTGAAGGGTCGACTCCTTTTGGATGTTGTAATCGGCCAATGTACGGCCATCCTCAAGCTGCTTTCCAGCAAAGATCAAGCGCTGCTGGTCAGGGGGGATTCCCTCCTTATCTTGGATCTTAGCCTTAACATTGTCAATGGTGTCCGAGCTCTCAACCTCAAGAGTAATAGTCTTGCCTGTAAGGGTCTTAACAAAGATCTGCATCTGCAAGTCGCAGAGACAGAGGGGCCCATGAGAATCTAACACAAAATGACGAATTAAGCAAGTTCATACAAATATGGAACTTCCAAAAATCAACCCACAAATTAAACAAGGCTAAACATCTAAGGGGTTCAACCCACAAATTAAACAAGGCTAAACATCTGAGGGGTTTACAACAGGACAAGAATGAATTATAACGCAATAGAACAAGTAAGCAAGGACATAGCATACAGACATGTAGAATATAAACTAAAAACTAAAACCACAAAGAAGTCTTTGCTAACATCCTAGGTAAACTAAGAGAGGACCACCCATCACTCACAAGTGTAGAGGTTTGACATATAAAGACAAGATACAGTTTCTACCATTACTGATCCAAATATATCATTTAAATTACTTAAAACATCTTGTAGAGAAAGTAAGGAAAATTATAGCAAGACAAATTCATCAAATAAAAATAACTTTCAAAAACAAGCATCGAAACAAGCAGGTCAAGATAAACTAGGCCATAAATTACTCACTGTAGAAACCCCTGGAATCACTGAAACAAAAGTAAACCACCTTGAAAATTAAATCTATAGATAACAATCTTTATAATCGTGCAAAGAGATCGCTTAGGACCACATTCATCATAAAAAATAGGTTTATCAAGAGAAACTCTAAAAGCCTTGAAAATGAAATCTATAGGCAACAAATCTTCATAATCATGCAAAGAGATCACTAAGGACCACATTCATTAAAAAAAGGAATAGAAGAGGAAGGAAAATAAAATAATGGCATCAGTTGAAATTACTGAAAAGGATAAAATTAAAGACCACAATTCCAAAAGCACTGGTCAAAGGTATTAGATCTGAACAGAAATATATAATCTAAACAGAAGAAAAATTTAATTCAATTACAGATCCCCCGCAGAACACCAAAAATTCCAAATAAACAAAAGATATTTCTTCCTTTGATCGGAAAATCATGACAGATTCAACAAATGAAGTACACGAACAGTAAGACCATCCCTTATCTTAATAAATGTCAGATATAACCATTAATATTCCTCGTTATAATAATTTAGTAATGCAACAAGTATAGCAAGCAAATACCTCATACCACGGCCAAACAAAAAACAAAAACAAAAACAAAAAACAAAAAACAAAAAAGAGAAGTTATATCAATCAAAATAATAAATTCCCCAAAATACAATTGGAACCATGAAGCTATTAACTTAAATAAATGATCAACAAATCAATGAAATCAACCAAGATCCAACTACAAGATCATTAACCCAAAGATCTAACAGGAAACCAAATCATCCAACTTCAAGATCATTAACCCAAAGATCTAACAGCAAACCAAATCAAAGCTGAGAAAAAGAAAATACATCAATTGAAATTCCCAGAATCCATGACGCTATTAACCTAAATAAATCATCTCAACGACATCAAACAACATCAAACAAGATCCTTAACGAACTAATAAGAAAACAAGATCCTTAACCCAGAAAACTAATAAGAAAACAGATTAAAGCAGAGAAAAATATATATAAAAGAGAACAAAGATAAAGATCGGAATACATCTACCGAAACCCTAGAAAACTAGGCAAAAACGAAACCAAATCTTACAAAAAAATAGAACCTTAGAACAAGATAATAAATATCTGAACCTTGATATAGAGAGAGAAACAAAATCGATCGCGCCTTCAAAAGACAAAAGAACCCCGCACCAGAAACGAAACCTCTAGAGAGAAAATATAGAGAGACAAAGAAACGTATGCAATGAAATTTAAGGCACCGATGGGGCTCTTTTATAGCCCAGCCATCAGACGAAAATGCCTCCAATAAATCGAATAACAATCACATTACGCCACGCAAAGGTGATGAGCTGACTAGCATTACCAACCGAGGAGTGGGCGTCGTATTGGAGCCGGGAACCTTTCCATTAATTGAAACGCCGTTATGTCACGGGCCTGAGTTGGACGCCGTTAGTTGACGATGCCGTTGCGATGATGACGAAGTTGTTGAGGGTCGGCCGGCATTACTGACACCGAGTATATTGGAATTTTAACACTTTGCCAAGAGATATTCTACGCCAAATTTATAAATAAATAAAGGTGCGGTTCTTATAAGATTGCAACCTTAAACTATCCAATTAAGGCGCACCTTAAAATGTTATTTGTTGGAAAAAAAATTTAGTATTATCTTAAAATCTATTTTCATACCTAATTAAAAAAATTTAAATTTTAAAATAGTTAAAATCAAGTAGATCTATAAATATTTGAAAATCTTGAAAATAGACGGTCTAGATAATGTGTTGCTAGATGCACTATTTTCAAGATTCAAAAGTTTTTTTTTCATATTCATAAATCTCGATGTTGAGATGATTGATTCGAGGGCTATTTATAAACATTAAAACAACACTTCTGATAGATTTTTTAGGTGCATCTATGATTCTACATTTTAAGGTTGTAACCTTATATAAACTTTTCCCAAAAAAATCAAAACTACACTTTCTATACAACCTACCCTAACCTATTTTTTTTGTCCGATTTTATTCTCCAAAACACACTTTCTAACAAATACCTCCAACTAAATAAAAAATAAAAAAATACTTAAACTATTTTCCTTTACTTTTATTTTATCTACTATCTCTCTTCTATCCCACCAAAATAGGGCTTCGATATTGTCAATGCAGGGCTCCGGCACCATGTAGGTCCACCCATTGTAAAGGGAGGTCCAAAAGTTGCAAAAGATGGTCTGGCATTAGATGTTACTGAATTTCAGGCTCCAACACAATACGTTCCGGCAGTATTCGGTTTCGGTCCTATAGTTTTCTTAAGACGGTCTATCACTAATGCACTCTGGCAATATGACAGTGTCGGATAATATGATGATGTGCTCTGTCAATATGCTATTGGTCCAACTTATGCACTCTGGCAATATGATGGTGTCGGATAATATGATGATGTGCTCTGACAATATGCTATTGGTCCAAAAGTAAACATCAAATCTGCCAAAATGATTTTTTGTATACAGGAAGTGCATTTCTGTTTAAAAAATAAACTTTTTATCTCAAGATAAACATTTTAAAGATATTTTAGGATAAACTTTTTCCCTAAATATTTTCGGATAAACATTTTTAATACATCGATTATCTTCAATTACAAGAAATTCTTAATTACACCGTGCTTTTAAAAAATTAATATCTCATAATTAAAAAGAAATTGTCCAATTTTTAAAAGGCGATATTTAAGTATTAGAAAATTTGAATTTCATTTTTCATTTTTAAAAATAATCATCCCGTGATTCTAAAGTGGCTACCAAAATTTTAAATTGAAAAAATTGTTCCATACATTAAGGGACGCATTTCAATATAAAAAAAGTTGAAATCAAGGGTCCAAATGTTTTTCTATAAAATTATTATTTTTAATTTTAAAATTTATTTATTTATTCATATTTATGATCTCTATATTGGAGATTATACGTCCTTAAAAACGAGGTCCAAATATCGATATTAAAAATGGATTTTTAAGAGGGAACTCATTTCTATATGGACTCATAGAAACTGTTTCCTTTAAATTGAAAGATCCTCCCAAGTAGGTCATCAGGAAGGAGTATAAGTATACTATGCTCCTAAGGAGCGTAGTATACGGCTCATGAGTTTAATTTATTTTTATTTATTTTTAGTTTTTTACCAATGTTAACGAGTTTGAAATTTCTTTTGCAGCATATTTGATTGCTCTCCTAAAATCTCATTGATTTCATCGTAGTTTTAAAATCCAACAATTTCTAATTAAGACTATGATAAGAATTGGTCAGGCCCGAGGTAGTTTTGGAATAATATGGGGCCTAGTCCAGTTCCTTCTTCAAGCTTTTCTTATATATATTTTTTCATTGAGGTTAATAATTTTTTAATTCTTTTTAAATCCTTACTCTCATAAACTTTGATTTTAATTTTATTTATTTATTATATTTTTTAGATCAAATAATTCGAACAGATCTTGACCCACACAATCCAATAATCTGATATAGAGATCTATAAAAAAAAATGGTCCATCCGACCCATCCAGATTACAAAACACTGGATTTCATGTAACTCCTTATTTCCTCCTCCCAAACTGTAATTAAAAGATTGAAAAAGTTTATATAAGGTAGAGGCTGTAATGATCAAATTAAGGGCACCTCAAAATTCACTAGAAGAAGTTGTTTTGGTTTTCAAAAACTCTCAAATCCGATCATCTCAACCTTGAGAACCGTGGATGTAAAAAATTGGACTTTATTCATTGGAAATAGTGTATTTTGTAATGCATTATTTAGGCCGTCAATTTTCAAGTTTTTCAAGTCTTCATAGATATGCTTGATCTATATTATTTTTTAAGCTTTAAATTTTATTACTAAGAAAACTTTTTCAAGTCATTGTAAAGATTTTTGGTATTAAAAGGATATCGTTTGATACTATTTAAAGTACACATTTCTTTGATTGTTTAGGGCCTCGGCCTCATACAAACGGCACCCTTAAAAGATTATGGGTACGATGTATTTACATATGTAAATAGTTTGCAGAAAAATATTTGCATTAGAAAAATATTTGTATGTGCATTTTTTTTACCACGTTTAGTAGTACATTTAAAAAGTACAGTGTGATCAATTTTATAGGTTTGGTGCGATTGTTCCGTGCGAAAATATTTTCGCAAAACCTAGAATAGATATGTATATTTATATTATATATATATATATATATATATATATATATATATATATTATTTACTTATTATATATAATAATTTATATTATTTACTTATTATATATAATAATATATATTAATATATCTTTTATAAATATATTATATTAACTATGTCATAGCACATAAATATAATATTATATAATATCACTTATTATAAATTATTTTTAAAATAATAATACATATTTTATAAATATATTATATTATCTAATTTTATATAGAGTAATGATCCTATGAGATCCTCCTACACCCATTTGTGTAGGACCTCAAAGGATCACCATTAAATTTGGTACAAATCTCTAGAAAAATCAAATCTCATACGCATGTGATAACTTTTCTAGAGATCTGCGCCAAATTTAATGGTGATCCTTTGAGGTCCTACACACATGGGTGTGGGAGGGTCTCATAGGATCATTACTCTTTTATATAATATAAAATAATATATTATTTATATAAAATTTTGTTTATATATTATATATTAATTATTATTGAAATATAATTTATATATTAAAAATATAATTATATATAAATAATATATAATAGTATATACTATATTATAAAAAGTGTGGTTTGTATAGAGCCTAGGCTCTAAACAATCAAATTAGGGCCTACCTTCAAATAGTATCAAGAAATGTGGTTTTAATACTGAAAATCTTTGTGATAGCCTTGAACTATATTTTCATCTTTATTTTTAGGAAAAAATTTATATAAGGTTGCAACCTTCAAATGTAAAATTATAGATGCACCTAAAAAATTCTTTGGAAAAAAATGTTTTAATATTGAGAAACTCTCTAATTGATTATCTCGACATCAAGATGTATGAATATGAAGAAAAAAAATATTTTGAGCCCCAAAAATATTGTATCTTGCAACACAATATCTAGACCATCCATTTTCAAGATTTCCATATGTTTATAGATTTCTTTGATTTTAACCATTTCTAGAGTTTAAAATTTTATAATTAGATATAAAAATAAATTTTCAAATAATCCTAAGAATTTCTTACACCAAAATTATATGTTATAATAAATTTTGGAGGTGCGCCTTATGGATTGTTTAAGGCTGCAACCTTATAGAAACCGCACCCTTATTTATAAAGTTTAAAGCTTAAAAAATAGTGTAGATCGCCAGATCTACGAAAATTTAAAAATCTTGAAAATTGACGGTCTAAAAATGCGTTACAAAATATACTATTCCAAAACTTGAAATCAATTTTTTTCTCATATCCATGCATCTTGATGTCGAAATGATCAATTTGAAGATATTTGGACGGCAAAACAATCTCTTCTAGTAAAATTTTTTAGGTAGGCTCAAAGCCTCAACTCTATTTTAACTTTTACCTATTATAAAAGTGAATAGTGAGTTTGCCTGCGAAACCAAATGCATGGGGAACCACCGTATCGTGATGAAAATTTTTACTACAGTATTTTATTTGTATATGCATTAGTACGAACCAAACGTATGAAACGTGATTTACATACATGAAGTTTTTCTGTGGAATATTTACACCCGAACCAAATGTAGTCAAAGAAATATATATCACCTTGATTTTATACTTTTTAATTATTAATTTATAGCTTTTTTTAGCAATGTTCAATATATATATATATATATATATATATATATATATATATATATATATATATATGAGTAACGATCCTATGAGACCCTCCCACACCCATGTATGTAGGATTTCAAATGATCATCATTAAATTTGACACAGATATCTAGAAAAGTTATCGTATGGATGTGGGATTTGACTTTTTTAAATATCAGTGCCAAATTTAATGGTGATCCTTTGGGGTCCTATACACATGTGTGTGAGAGGGTCTTATAGGATCATTACTATCTATATATATATTATTTTTAAAATAATAATATATATTTTATAAATATATTATATTATCTAATTTTATATAGAGTAATGATCCTATGAGACCCTTCCACATCCATGTATCTAGAACCTCAAAGGATCACCATTAAACTTGGCACAGATCTTTAAAAAAGTAAGTCTTACATCCATGTGATAACTTTTTTAGAGATCTGTGCCAAATTTAATGGTGATCCTTTGGGGTTCTATACACATGGGTGTGGGAGGATCTCATAAGATCACTACTCTTTTATATAATATAAAATAATATTTTATTTATATAAAATTTTGTTTATATATTATATATTAATTATTATTGAAATATAATTTATATATAAATAATATATAATAGTATATATTATATTATAAAAAATGCAGTTGGTATAGAGCCTAGGCTCTAAACAATCAAATTAGAACCCACCTTCAAATAGTGTCAAGAAATATCGTTACAATACTGAAAATCTTTGTGATAGCCTTGAACTATATTTTCATCTTTATTTATAGGAAAAAGTTTATATAAGGTTGCAACCTTAAAATGTAGAATTACAGATGCACCTCAAAAATGCATTGGAAAAAATTGTTTTAATATTGAGAAACTCTCTAATTGATCATCTCGACATCAAGATGTACGAATATGAAAAAAAAATATTTTAAGCCCCAAAAATAGTGTATCTTGCAACACAATATCTAGACCGTCCATTTCCAAGATTTTTATATGTTTATAGATCTCTTTGATTTTAACCATTTCTAGAGTTTAAAATTTTATAATTACATATAAAAATAAATTTTCAGATAATTCTAAGATTTTTTACCCCAAAATTATATGTCATAATAAAATTTGGAGGTGCGCCTTAATTGGATTGTTTAAGGTTGCAACCTTGTAGAAACTGCACCCTTATTTATAAAGTTTAAAGCTTAAAAAATAGTGTAGATCAACAGTTCTATGAAAATCTTGAAAATTAATGGTCCAAAAATACGTTACAAAATACACTATATCCAAAACTTGAAATCCCTTTTTTTCTCATGTCCATGCATCTTGATGTTGAGATGATCAACTTGAAGATATTTGGATATCAAAACAATATCTTCTAATGAAATTTTTTAGGTAGGCTCAAATTTAATTGTTTAGAGCCTCGACTCTATATAAACTTTTCCCTATTATAAATAGTGAATAGTGAGGTTGCCTGCGAAACCAAATCCATGGGGAACCACCATTTCATGGTGAAAATTTTTAGTACAATATTTTGTTTTTTATATGCATTTGTACGAACCAAAAGTATGAAATGTGATTTACTTACATTAAATATTTTATGCGGAATACTTACATGCAAACCAAATGTACTTGAAGAAATATATATCACATTGATTTTATATTTTTTAATTACTAATTTATAGTTTTTTTCGGTAATGTTTAATATATATATATATATATATATAAGTAATGATTCTATGAGACTTTCCATGTGTATAAGACCCCAAAGGATCACTATTAAATTTAGCACAGATCTCTAGAAAAGTTTTCATATGGGTGTGGGACTTGACTTTTCTAAAGATCTGTGTCAAAGTTAATGGTGATCCTTTGAGGTCCTACACACATGGGTGTGAGAGGGTCTCATACGATCATTACTATATATATATAGGAAAAAGTTGGGTTAATCCACTATCTCAAATGAACATATGAGCCCAACGGCCTAGATTGACACTGGGCCGATCTGATGATCACGGATGTCTAATATTGTTTGAATTTTATTTTTTTTTACAAATTTAAATTATTTGAAAGTTTAGGTGTGTGTTCTTCTCATCAAGACACACCTAATAAAATTATAAAATAATTATTTGTAAAAATTAAAATGACTAAAATACCCCTCAAAATATTTTAGGGGTATTTTGGTTAATTTATTTCATGTAAAATATTTTTTGATATTTTTCAAAGATTCATCTATTTTTGATGAACACACGTATAAAATTTTAAGTGATTTGAATTTGTACAAAAATAAATAAAATTCAAACACTATCGGACGTACGTGATGGTCAGATCGGCCCAGATTCAATCTAGGCCATTGGGCTCATATATATATATATGGGAAATGTTTCTATACTTCCCCTACAACGTATAAGATCTATGCTTCCCTTACCGTCCAACTGTCCAATTTTGATCAAAAGAGTCACTCACTGTTTGATTTTAGATCCGATGTCTCAAAGTATTTTATTTTTAGTTTTTTTAATACAGATTGTATGAATATGAAATTTTGTACGTGCCATCTTCTCATTGGGACGCACCTATAAAATATATTAAAAATAATTTTTCAATAAAATATAATGACCAAAATACCCTTTGAATCTTTTAGGGGTATTTTGGTCACTTTATTTTATTTGAAATAATTATTTTATATTTTTCACTAGTGAGAGTTTAATAGAGAATTGGATGTCCAAAATCTGGTGCCAAAATAGTTTATAAAAAAAAATTAAAAATAAAATAGTATAGAGACGTGACATTGTGATTAGCGCAATCTTAGCCCTCCATTCAGAATGGACGATTGGATAGGGAGAAGTATATAAGTTTTATGCTGTAGAAGAAACATAAAAAGCTTGCTCTATATATATATATATATTTACCCTACCTCTTCCCAGTGTTCCACTCGTTATTTTATATATTTTTCGTTGTTGCCCTCGAAAGAAATTTACATAGCACATTCTTTTTTCCAAGGAACTCAAAATTATGAACGTGATTTCTTCATCCAACCTAGGACCGTTCGCAATAAAATTATTTACAAATTCCCACTTTGCAGGGGCTCAATGTCCAAAATTTGAACAAGGGCATCTATTTCTGGATGATATTGGAGAATTTAAAATCTAGTATTTTAAAAAGGAAAATTGATTTATGGGGCGAGATTTTCAAGGTATAAGGCATCCATCTTAAAGATGGATGCAAATGGGTACTTTTGAAACAATTGAAAATAACGGTCAAAATCTTTTTTTTTATTAAATTATTTTTTAATTTTAAAAATTTATTTATTTTTTTCATGTTCATGATCTCCATATTAAATATTATATGTCCTTAAAAGCTTAGGTCCAAAAATCCCTCAAAAATAGATTGTTAAGAGGTGACTCATTTTTACGTGGACTCATAGAAACATGTCCTCTTAAAAATTCTTTTTCAAAATGGTTATTTAGACATTCTTAGGTGGATATCCAGATTTTAGGAATAAAGACGCTCCCTTTGCAATGGCTAAAATTATATGTAGTTATTTGCTTAATGTATTGAATTAATATCAAGAATGGGCCTCCTATTGGGAAATGACCTATGTACTATAAATGGAAAATGGTTTAAAAGGGTTGCAATCTTATCAAAATAAGTAAAGCATCGTCTTGTAACTCATCGAAAATTACAATTTCTACATCGAAAAATATTTCTATCAATCATCTTGGCTTGAACATTGTGGTTGTAATTTTTTTTTAAGATTTTAATCTCTAAAGGAAAAAGTTTATATATAGCCGAGGCTCTAAACAATCAAATTATAGTGCACCTCAAAAATTTCACTAGAAGAGGTTGTTTCGATATCCAAATATATTTAAATTGATCATCTCAACATCAAGATGCATGGACATGAGAAAAAAAAAAATTTATTTCAAGTTTTAGAAATAGTGCATACAATGCCTTTTTAGATAGTCAATTTTCAAGATTTTCAAGTTTTCATAGATCTGCTAGATCTACAATAGTTTTTAAGATTGAAATTTTATAATTAGATATAAAAATATATTTTAAGGTTATTACAAAGATTTTCAGCATTGAAACTAAATTTTTTGACACTATTTAAAAGTGTGCTTTACTTGGATTGTTTAAAGCATCGACTTTATACAAACCGCACTCATCTTTAAATATAGTGTATATTGTAACAAATTATCTAGACCGTCCATTTGCCCCTAAAAATAAGTGTTGGAATATTTGCAAGATCTATATCATTTTTTGAGTTTCAAATTTTATTCTCAGTTTTAGGAATTGATTTTATAGTCATCATGGGGTTTTTGTAGCCGAAAGTGCTTTGCGGACAAGGATTTGAGCGAGGCTTTATTTTGTTTTTATAAAGCCCAGCCCTATAGAAACTTCATGTATTATAAATGGCAAAAGTTTATATAGAGCCGAGGCTCTAAACCTTCAAATTCGAGCCCACATCAAAAATTTCACAAGAAGAGGTTGTTTTGATGCCAAAATTTCCTCAAATTGATCATCTCGACCTCAAGATTCATGTGCATGAGAAAAAAATGGATTTCAAGTTTTGAAAATAGTGCATCTTGTAACGCATTTTTGAACCGTTAATTTTCAAGATTTCAAATTTTCATATATCTGCTCGATCTACACAATTTTTGAAGCTAAATTTTATGATTAAAATAAAAATGTATTTTAAGCTATCACAAAGATTTCCAGTAGTAAAAT
The DNA here is from genome assembly GCF_054954075.1 of Amborella trichopoda. Classification (NCBI taxonomy): domain Eukaryota; kingdom Viridiplantae; phylum Streptophyta; class Magnoliopsida; order Amborellales; family Amborellaceae; genus Amborella; species Amborella trichopoda. The sequence continues at coordinate 42,497,324 of NC_142346.1, read as the reverse complement.
CACATTTCTCGACAATATTTGAAGGTAAACTCTACTTTGATGTTTACAGCCAAGGCTCTATACAAACTGCACCCTTTTAATAATGATTAAATTATTAACAATAAATGAGCTCCCTAAATTAACAACCAATAATATGATAAAATATAATGCTTGATGAGTCAAATCTTAACGATAATGAAATTAGACCCACAATAAGGTGACACAACAACCGACACATAACAATAAATAATAAATCCACATAAAACTACAATTAAAACTAACATATAAAAAACAAATAAAAGAATAGCTATGGACTAAATACTAGTAAAAGTAACATATTAGAAATAAAATAAAATAGTAACCAATAACTAAAACTCCCAAAATTAATTACCTCATTATATTTATGATGGTTGAATCTGATGGAAAATTATCCCAGTCAGCATCAATCACCTCTTACAATCCCAAATTCTCCCAGTTCGCATGATCAATGAACTTTTTCAATCTTTTAGTAGTATGCCCCATTCTTCTTATTCTCTTAGCCTCCATTATAAAGTATAGATTGCAAATTCCTCCAGGGCTCACACCATAAACACAATTATTATAAGGGGGGAAAGTATAAACATTCAATAGATAAGGGTTTCTAATAGTACGTTGAACTAATTGATATAATTCAGTTTAACTAAGATTTGGATTTATTTGCTTGAGTGTGACAATTTTATTCCCTGTGGAAGCTTCTAGAACTACTTCTTTACCAAAATATCTTTTCCCAACGGTCTTACCAGTGATATTATATCCCGTATTAATTTTTCCTTATTTGATTTCATTTTTATCAACTTCAACTTTTTTGTCTTCATTTTCATCCACTGGATGGGCTGCTGTATCATTTCCTCCAACCACAGTGTCATCTACAACAGTTTCACCTTCTCCTTTAGATATTGTAGTATCATTTCCATGAATTTCTCCTCCTTGTTTGGATATTCTAGTACCATTTCCATCAATTTCTCTTCTTAGTTTGGATATTGAAGTATCTACAACAATTTTACCTCCTTCTTTGGATATTGTAGTATCATTTCCACCACTTCCATTCCATCCTCTACTAGCTTTTCTCTTAAAATAAAATAGTATAACCAATAAAAGAGCCACCAACCCTAGAAAGAGCACACTCCTTAAGTAAGGAGGAGGAGGACAATCAAGGGGGAGAGCCGCACAAAGATCGTCTCTCCCTCCTCGTAATACTAAACTCAGTACCCTCTTCATCTCTTTACCCAAATCACACGCAATGGTCTTTCCCCCATGTAACCCTAAGCAGTCACAATCTCTTCTCTGCCTACCGTCTCAACTCTTTTTCTCGACCCTATAGTTTCTCGGGGTACTCTCTTCACCGCTTAACTCAAATATCATCCCCTACCTTGCGATGGTTAAATCTAATCGAAAATTGTCCCAGTCGGGATCAATCACCTCTTGAAATCCAAAATTCTTCCAGTCCGCATGATCAATGAACTTTTTCAATCTTTCAGTAGTATCCCCCATTATTCTTGTTCTCTTGACCTCTATTATGAAGTACAGATTACAAATTCCTTTAAGGCTGGCACCATAAACACGATTATTATAAGGGAGAAAAGTATAAACATTCAATAGATAAGGGTTTTTAATAGTAAGTTGAACTATTTGATATAATTCATTTTGACTAAGATTTGGATTTATTTGCTTGAGTACAACTATTTCATGCCTTGTGGAGGCTTCTAGAACTACTTCTTTACCAAAATATCTTTTCCCAATGGTCTTATCAGTGATCTTATATCCCCCATTAATTTTTTCTTGTTTGATTTCATTTTTATCTTCTTCGTCTTCATTTTTATCCACTGGATGGGCTGTTGCATCATTTCCTCCATCAACAGTGCCATCAAAAACAGTTTCACCTCCTCCTTTGGATATTATAATATCATTTTCATCAACTTCTCCTCCTTCCTTGGATATTGTAGCATCCACATCATCTTTACCTCCTTCTTTGGATATTGTAGTATCATTTCCATCACTTCCATTCCATTATCTACTAACTCTTCTCTTAAAATAAAACAGTATAACCAATAAAAAACCACCAACCCCAGAAAGAGCACATCTCCTTAAGTAAGAAGGAGGAGGACAATCAAGGGGGCAAGCCTCACAAAGATCATCTCCCCCTCCTTGTAACATTAAACTCAATACCCTCTTCATCTCTTTATCCAAATCACGTGCAATAGTCACTCCCTCATGTAACCCAAAGCAGTCATAATCTCTTCTCTGCCTATCGTCTCAACTCTTTTCTCTTCCCTATAGTCTCTCCCGGTACTCTGTTCATCTCTTAATTCAAATATCACTCCCCCGCCTTGCGATGGTCGAATCTGATCGAAAATTATCCCAGTCAGCATTAATCACATCTTGCAATCCCAAATTCTCCCAATCCGCATAATCAATGAACTTTTTCAATCTTTCAGTAGTATGCCACATTCTTCTTGTTCTCTTAACCTCCATTATAAAGTACAGATTGCAAATTCCTTTAGGCTTGCACTATAAACATGATTATTATAAGGGGGGAAAGTATAAACATTTAATAAAGAAGGGTTTTTAATAATAAGTTGAACTATTTGATATAATTCATTTTGACTAAGATTTGGAATTATTTGCTCGAGTGCAACTATTTCGGGCCATGTGCTTCTAGAACTATTTCTTCACCAAAATATCTTTTCCCAACGGTCTGACCAGTGATCTTATATCCCTTATTAATTTTTCCTTGTTTTATTTCATTGTTATATATCATTTTTGACGTAGTTATATCTTTGAGGTGAATAAGGAGAGAGTCAGCAACAACTTGGTCCCGTTGGTACCGAAGACACTGCTAGACCATGGGAACACTGTAGCAATAAGTTTAAAACTAGGCGATCTCTAAAAAAAAAAGTGTCAGAATTGCCCCAAATTGCACAAGAGGGTATTAAGGACACTTGTAAAGTTTCATCGCGTTCTGATAAGTTTTGATATGATCAGAATGAAAGTTAGTTTTCAAATTCAGTTCCTTTCGTGCTAAAAATGGACCCTACAATTAGAACCCTATTTTCTACCTCTCAAAACAGTATCAAACTACTGCCATTAGATCCGGAACGTCAAAAACCCCTAGGGACCAAGTTTGGGCTCAATCGGACCTTCCATGACCATTCTAAGCATAACTTACCATAAAATGATGGGTGTTACACTATTGTGGTGCAGCTTCAGCGAATGATTTTCAAATGATCATAACTTGCCAATTTTAAGTCCAATTAAACTTCAATTTGGACACAAACTAGTTCTTGACGACCCGATCATTTTTACATAAAGCACACGTCATGGTGTGGCCCGAAACAAGAGAATTTCTAGAAAGAATATTGGCTTAGAAACATGAAAATTCAGATATTATACAAGAGAACATCCGATTCTTGGAGAGGCCATAGCTCAAGATCCTGGGTCGTTTCAAGTACGGGTCTGTTGTGACCGTGCTTTGAAGAGCTACAGTTTGGCACATATTTTATGTATGATCGAAGGCTAGATGACACAAATTTTGAGGTAACAAATGGCGTACTTTTTCGGTTACCGAAATCCCATTTTCCGGTGACTTCCCAAATTTGGAATATGCTTAAATGGAGACCAAAACAGACAAAATTTACTGCAAAAAGATTGTGACAGAGTCCTCTTTGATTTGTGAATGAAAATGAAGATTTGGAACATCATAAATCATGCTAGATTGATAGTTGAAGAGTTGCAAAGTTTATGCACTTGGCCGGATTTTGGGTTCTTCCCAAAAAATATGTTTCAAGACGATCACATGGCATCAAAACATTCACAAAAGTTCAAGCATCAATTCTATGACGATTGATCACCTGAATTACCATTATAGATGTCCAAAAAGACTTCTGAAGATCAGCAATGGCAAGAGGGATGGTTTTGTCACTTGTTGAAAAGTGATTAGGGGTATTTTGGTCATTTGGTCCAAATAAGGGATGCTTATTTTAATTCATTAAATGTTTATTTTTTGAAAATTTTGGGTGTTTTTGAGCATTCCACCCTTGTTTAGCAATTGCTCTAAATAAGGAAACCCAAGTCACTTGTAATAAGGTCTTTGGATGATTCTAGAAAAGTTAAGTCATTTGTTATCAAGTTCTTGCTCGTGCTTGTGCATTGCTTTCAAATTCACGATAAAAAAGAGAGGAGAGAGAAACATTTCATAGAGAGAGAAAATAAACCTAGACCACCATACACCTTAACCTACACCATTAACCCTAGACCACCATATGCCACAACCCACTCCCTACACCTCAGTGCACACCATACACCTTAGAGCTCCATGAACCACACCTAGGCCCATAGATGTGCACCTAGGCTCAAGCCCATCCTAAGCCTACGCTCTCTCCCCTACATCTTCTTTCTTGCTCCTCTTTCTTTATTTCACTCTGATTTCTCTCTCTTCTTTCCCTACTCTTATTCTCTCTTCTCCCTATGATCTTAAGGAGGGCCCCAGTGCCTCCCTTCTCTTTTCTTTGCTCCTCTTCTCCTTCCCTAGCTATTGTTCATTTGAAGTCATGGACCAGCGCTTAGGGCAGACTTGACTTCCTTACCCTAATCCTCCCGATCTTCTTCTTCCTTCACCCTCTTGTTTCTCACTCCCTCTTGTGCCCGTGCCCATCACTCCTCTACACCATCACTCCCTTTCACCCGCTCCTAACTCCGCAAATCATCCACCTGCACCTATCCACTCACACACCTACTCACACCTAACTTTGCAATCCTCCACCCGCATCTATCCACTCGCACGTAGCTGCCCGCGCCTATCCACTTGCACCTACCAGCCCTCGCCTATCCACTCGCACACCTACCCGCGCCTATCCACTTGCACCTATCAGCCCACACCTATCCACTCGCACACGTACCCATGCCTATCCACTTGCACCTCCGTGCCTGCGCCTATCCACTTGCATACTTACCCAATCCGCTCACATCTCTATGCCCGCGTCCATTCACTTTCACACCTACCCGCACCCATTAAGTCATCTCTGCCTGCACTATCACAATCATATCCCTGCTTTCGCTATCATACCGACACCCCTACCCGTGCTATTATCCAACACTCGCCATCCGCACCATCACTCAGCGCACCTCCTTCACACCCTTTCGCTCTCATGTCCCTATACTCTTACTTGCACTTATCATTCACTTGCTCCCACACTCATGTACATCAATTTGTGCTGACCTTTAGCACGTCTCAGCTCTTTCCCATGCTTCACTCATCCAAACTAAATTCCCCACACATCTCTAGCCCATATTAACCTCTATCCACCCTTAATCTCTCATAACCTCTAATTACCCCTTTAGTCCCTACACTTGCACCTACACTTTCTATTCTCTCTTCTCTAAACTATATTCTTTTAATCATCCGTTTATTTCATTTTACTCTTATTTTGTCATCTTCTTATCTCGTCTTCTTCATTGGTTGCTTCCCTCATTGCCTAAACACTTAACTCGGGGTTATCCTGAGATATTGTCTTAGGGCCCTAATTCTGGGATTGCTAACCAACTTCTAGTATAGTGATCTCAGGTCATAAGAGGCATTCATATTCTTGCACCTAGTTACTCAGGTTGGGGTTGTCCTGAGCCAGCTTTCTTAGAATCTTGACCTCTCACTACTCTAACCACCAGGTGGTACAGTGCTAGGGTCATGAAGAGCTTCCTTCTCTCTCTTATCTAAACCCCTTTAACACACAAATTAGAGCTGCTCACCCATTGAAAGGTACATTGAAGAGAAGCATGATTTATACGAACTCCATCAGCAGTTTCTTAAGTAAGATCCTGAGGTGAGGTGTTGAGTTTTCAACAAGGGGCTTTGTCCAAACTGCGCTGCTAGACAGCTTCAGTCCATCTCTTCACCTCTTTTAAAATCCTCTCATAGTTGGACATACCTATCTGCAAGAGTGATGCTCAAGCAGTGCAAGTGACCCGCGCCAAGATCACGTGGCTGTTCTATCCAATCCGACCGAGGCACCGACCAACTAGCAATTCCACTGGGGATAAGCCATCCTATAGTTGGTTAGATTCGCTCTCAGATGAACATTTCATCTCACTGTTCTTTAAAAACTGCCATGGAGTTCCATTGCTCTTATGCTATCCAAATTGGGGTCCCCATATTCACGAATGTACCCCTGGGATGCAATATTCATCAATCCTCTGCTCCCATCTTTCTATTGAGTGGTCTCTCAAACCTTCACACACCCGAGCTTAGACCCAGGTTCATAAGGAAAAGGATACTCAAATCCTATGTTCCCCATCTACAGACACTAAAGGAAATTCCATTGATGTCAATTGCATGAGTGGTTCTAAAACCAACATCCTTCATGCTCACACTGCTACTTGTGGACTTTCCGCCAGTCTTAAGAGTGGTTCTAACACCACGTCCTCTCTGGTCGGTTCCTCGAAAGCCATCATCTCTGTGGGTAACTGCAGAGTTACCCCACCTTCACTCTACACAAGCACTACTCTCACGAGTAGGTCACCTCACACACATCATACCAGCAGTTCCACTGCTGCACCATTTAATTCGAGTGGTCCCAAAACCATTCGAAATATACTTACACACGTCATGGCGAATGGTTCAACCATTGCTGTGACAAATTGGGGCAAGCAAACTCTCAACCCTGTCACTTCACATACTTCGGGTCTTTTGGGACCCGGACCCACTAAGAGTGGTTCTCAAGCCACTCTTGCATTGCATGATGGACACTCAGTCTAGGGCAGTCCGAATATTGCACCCCAACAAGCACATGACCCATGACTTGGTCAAAGGTCACAATCAAACGTGCACATGCATTATAAGAAAAGTGGTCCTAAGACCACCATAACTGTAAAGGTTTTCACTTTAAATGCAAAAACCTCTTACCTCACCAGGGGTTGGTTCCCAAGCCACCCCAAACACTTCTGTGGATTATGCACACATGTGCAGCTGGGTATAAGGGAAAGGGCCTGTTGTACATGCCCTCGTCCATCCCGAAACCCATGACGACATGGTACTCGAAGAAATTCCTTTCGAGTACACTTTTGTCAACTCATTCGTCCTCATGCACACGAGCTGGCCCTCGAGGCTGAACTCGAGGCAAAATGAAGCCCCCAAATCCAACAAAACACCCCTCCCTTCTTCAAGCAAAGCTAAGCTCCCAAGGTTGACTCCGAGCTCCTACTCCCTAGGCACCATATGCTACCTGAATTGATTGATTTCTTTCTCGTCTCTTTGAAGCAAGCCAATCAATTGAGACATCATGACCAATTCCAATTATGGGAGAAAATCTACTGGAGTACGCGAATCAAGAAAAAGAAAGGAAATAAAGTGTCGTCCAGGAAAAAGAAAGTAGAGTCTTCAACTTCAGAAGACTTACTAAAGCAAAACTCATTTTACCCACTGCAAACTGCAATAGAATCTGAAATGAGCGGCACCGTTCAATGCTTCGTTATACGGGTGTAAGAAGATGAATTTGTTTCATCTGAATCACAACCCCAAGGCCGTCATGAGAAACCAATAAAGATATAGCCCCAAGACCGTCATGAGCCCATTAAGGACGAGTCGTGGCCCCAAGACCGTTACGTGCCATGTTTGCTAGAACTACGACCCCAAGACTGTCAAGAGCCAAGGGTCACTCGAACACTAAGGCAAATCTAGATCCAGTCAAGACAACTTAAGCCCTTGCTACGTGCTGAATTAGGGCATAAAAAGGACCAAGATCACCTATCTCTGAATCACTCAATCTTGAGGAACAAGAAGATGTGATGATGGTTAGCCAAGATGGCAATGATCCTGAAGATCCAATGGCACATTTTGATGAAATCCTGAACAATATACTGGATATGCTTAAAGGGTTAGAGAACGCCTGGCCAATTGGGGTATCTTTCCACTAGGATGCTAATTGTCCCCTCGATCTCCAGTTCAAAGAAGAAGAAAGGAGACCTCTGCCCCCCCCATGCCTCAAGCTTCAAAACTTCCAATTCCCCTGGTCTTTCCTAATGATCAAACCAATATGGTCTCTTAAGTTATTCCCCAGTGGTTACCCAAGAGGACATTCAAAACATGATCAATGGAAGCATCCAACGATTACAATATTTGAAGCCCCAAGAAAATGCTCACTATAAGAAGCCCTATCCACCTTTCATTGATCAAGTTCCTTTTCCCCTGGGTTACCAAAAAGGAAGATTGCTTGTCTTTGACGGCATCGGCTCACCTTGCAACATGTGGCACACTTCGTGTCAGCATGCCAAGAGTCAGCTTTCGATCCCAGATTGCTCCTTCAACAATTTGTGGAAACTCTAGCTGGGCCTGCCTTCAAGTGGTATGCTTGTTTACGTCCGAGCTCTAGTCATTCTTGAGAAGAAATGGAACATTTTGTTCTATAAATGCTTTTACGAAGTAGAACGAGAAGTTCAGGTTATAGAACTTCTCACTATGACTCAAGGAGCTAATGAACGAGTAAATGAGTATATTCAGAGATGGAGGGATCTCGCAGTGTAGCGCATGTATAAGAAACATGAAGAAGAAAATATCCCTTCATGTTGAAGCTTCTAATCCCACCACTTTCGTAGGTATGATTTTAAAGGCGGTGAAGATTGAGAGTTTGTTAAAACACCATGGTGGAACCCACACTCAGACCCTAGGGAGAGGTCAAAATCGAAACTTCACCAACAACAGGCCTAACCCTCGTGCTGGTCAGCAAAGAAATATGGTCAGCGCAGCATTACGGCCACACCCATTCTCCTTGAACTCCCAACCAATGTCATCCCTCTTAAGACATTAGACACCTCTTGGGGAATAGTGTCATTCAGGGGCTAAGGGGAACCTCAATAGTGGTAGTTGCAACCTAGAGGTTATAATAAGATGCCTCCATCACAAACCTATATAGGTCTGACCAATTTGAGAAAATGCTAAACAAGCAATATAGTTTTAACAAAGCCTGGGAACCAACCCTCCTAAAAATCCTGATGGAACAAGGCATGGTGGTCCTTCCTGAATGAAGAAGACCAGATCAGGTGGGACTCATCAATCATGAGAAATATTGTGCTTACCATCGGATGTTAGGCTATCCTATGCAGGACTGTTTCCAGCTTAAAGATCACATCGAAGCCTTAATTCAAAAAGGAAAATTTTTTAATTTAGAAAGTATCGAAAAAATCTTTTGAGACTTTAGAGGCTTCACATGTAATCACTGTCAAAGAAGAGCAGATACAGACTGTGCAACCTGAAGAAGTACCATATGATCTTCTTTCGGATCTCTTCGCAATGTTGGCATTACAAGGGTTGATTACTTCGCTTTCGACAAGGGAACCCAAGAATTTGGTTCGAGGTACTGAAAATCTCTAGTGCCCATTCCATCAAGTATGAGGCCATGAGATATCTTAGTGTGTGAGTTTTAGGACGTTTATGCAAGAGTCCATATCTGAAGGGCAAATTATTGCCTCGTGAAACTCGTAAACCAGTAACCCCGGAAAGTTTCATCAAAGCACCTTCTACCTCTCGCAGTGAAAAGGAAGAAGAGAAAACCAATGCCACCAAAGCATCTTCTACTTCTCACAATAAGAAGGAAGAAGAGAGAGTTCGATCAGATGAGCTTAAAAAAGCAAATGAAACCACGGGAGCGTCGCGCATGGTCATGGTTCAAGCGGAACGACCTTGCAGCATACCCATGAATGAGCTATCCCCTGACATGGTCCCTGTTATCTTTGACATGCTGGTACAACAAGATATGATTGCACCATGCTTGCTTAAGAAGTTGAAACATCTTAAAGAAGAAGGTTAGAACTTGTGGTGCCAGTACCACCAAATGAAGGGACATGATTTGTTTCATTGTTGGGGATTTTGATCTATCTTGGATAAGCTTATAAGAAATGGTGAGGTGATCGTAGATAACACACCACCTTCACATCAAAACGTCGCCAAAGAATTTGAAACTGTGTTGCACAAAATAATTGAGCAGGTTCAGATCCATATTCACAAAACCCTAGAAGCCCCTATTCCCAAAGCTCCTATCGAAGTACACGACCCATGGCAAGAACACCATAGAAGGGAGGCTATTCGGCAAGCAAATGTAGTGCCCACGACATGGACCCCAAAGGCCGTACTATTTTAAGGTATTTTTCAACACTTGTATCCCCGATGTGAATAAGGAGGAAGCTAATCACGGCCTAGGCATGCGGGTACCAAAATGCCCACGGACCATGGAAGCACTATTGAAATAAATGCTGATCTGGAGAAAACTTGTGAAAGACAATAGCTAGACCCCAAAAGGCATGAAGAGGTGGTATTTCTCTCCCTAAGAATGCCCGCCATGTTTCACCGTAATCTGACGACGTTAAGGTAGATTGGAGAGAAAGCCGGTTTTCAGTTGCAGCCTCTAACATGCTGAAAATATAGTTTTTAACTACATCCCCATTATCTGAGCTTCATATGAGCACCAGACCACTTTCATTGGATTCAGAAGGTCCGAAAACCCTCATATGTCAAATTTCGGGTCATTCGGACGTTTCTGAACCATTTTATGGCCGACTACCAAAACAGGTGGGTTATACACTATTCTAGTGCACTCTCAGTGAAACTGTGCAATGTGATTTCGGGAACACTTTTGAATGGTCATATCTCCTTCATCTTAAGCTGGATCAATCTCAATTTTTCATGAGAATTTTTGTCTCGTTGATGCGCACATTTTGGTATGTGGCACGGCTCATGACGCTGCTCCAGATGGGAGAAATCTTAGACAGAAGCCGCTTAAGAAAGCTCATGTGTTGAAAATTTTTGGAAGAAGAAGATCGCTTCAATCAAATGGCCACATCATGAAGCCCCGATGTCAGATCGACTTGAAATAGGGTGCGTTGCGACCACAAGGTCAAGGGCTTCAATTCTTGTTAAGCATCACGCATGATGAATGGTCAGAAAGGCTGTATTTTAAGGTAGCAAAAGAGGCATTTTTCGGTGATCGGAATCCAAATTCCAGCAAATTCCCCAATTCAGCAAATGGCGATTTCGGCACCAAATCGAGCCATTCTTGTCGCCAAAAGATCGTGATGACTTCCCCATCATTCCACAATAAAAAGATTGCTAAAAAATGACAAAGAATGGCCAAGATCCGAGATCTAAGATTGCACATTTCTCATAATTTGTCGAATCTTGCTGAGAGCTCAATACTTCGATTCAAGGATCAAAAGATATATCAAAATAATCGCCTTATCGAACCCGTCATGTTTACGACATTATTTTCACCTGAAAGTCACTGGAAAGGCCCAAAACGAACCCCAAAAGATTATCATGGTTCATGGCCACTTTTTGGGGACCATCTTTTCATTTGCAAGATTGTGGGTAGGGGCAACATCGTCATTTTGCCCTAAAAACTGGAATTAAATTTAATTCATAAAATTTTTATTTGCTAGCAATCTTAGTTAGCTTTGAGCTTCCATCCTTGTTTCAAGGGGAGCTCTATATAAGCATTTGTAACCTTAAGTCAAAAAAAAGGAGAAATTAATGAGATTTGCCCCTTAAGCTTAAGGTTTTCAATTTGAATTTCCCTTGTTTTGAAATACTTCTCCCTACCCCTTTTCCTTTCCAAGAGAGGAGAGAGAAAACTTTCCCCATCAACCACTGACCTTGGAACTTATCACTCCTCACTTGGAATTTCTCATTTCCCACTAGGGACTCTCCACTTCCAACCTAGCAGCCGGCCCGGTTCAAGGGCCCGATTAGGTAATCTTTCTCTCTTTCTCTCTCACCTTCGTTTCTCAGCTAATAGGGCTGGCAATGCCTTCTTTCTTTCTCTTTCCTCTTCTCCTTCTCCTTTCTCTTTCTCTCTCATTTTCCTCCGCTCTCTCTTTCTCTCTTCTTCTTCTTCTTCTTCTTTTTCTTTCTCTCTCTTCAGCCAGACTGGTAGCTAAGCTGTCGGCCTAACCTTTCTCTCTTTTCTTCCTTTACCTCTCTCTCATTCTCTATTCTTCTTCCTCTTCTCTCCCTCTCTTTCTCTCTCTTCCTCTCTTGTTCTTCTTCTCTCTCTCCTTCACTCTCACAATCAGTAGGATCGGCGGTTGAGTCACCTACCCAATCTCTCTTCTCTCTTTCTCTCTCTTCTTCTCTTCCCTCTCTCTTACCCTCTCTTTCTTCTCTTTTTCTCTTTCTCTCTCAGTCCGATCTCTCATCACTCTCTTTCTTTCTCTCTTCTTCTTCCTCTTCTCTCTCTCTCTCTCTTTCTCTCTTCCTCTCTTCTTCTTCTTCTCTTACCTTCTCTCTCACAATCAGTGGGACCGACGGCTAAGCTGTCGACCAAATCTCTCTTTCTCTCTCTTCTTCTCTTCTCTCTCTTTCTCTCTCTTCTCTCTTCTTTTTTCTCTCTTCTCTCTCCTTCTCTCTTCTCTCTCTCCTTCTCTCACAGTCAGTGTGCCACCAATCTGATTTCTCATCTCTCTCTTTCTCTCCCTTCTTCCTTTCTCTCTTTCTCTCTCCCCTTCCTTCTCTCTTCTCTCACAACCAATAGGATCGACGGTTGAGCCACCGACTCAATCTCTTTTCTCTCTTTCTCTCTCTTCTTCTCTTCCCTCTCTTTCTTTCCTCCTCTTTCTTCTCTTCTCTCTTCTCTCTCTCTTTCTATCTTTTCTTCTCTTCCATCTCTCTATTTCTTTCTCCTTCTTCTCTTTTCCTCTTTTTCTCTCTCTCTTCTACTTCTCTCTTCTCTCTTCTCTCTCTCTCCTTCTCTCACAATCAGTGAGACTGGCAGCTTGATCTCTCATCTCTCTCTTTCTCTCCCTTCTTTTCTTCTCTCTTTTTCTCTCTTCTCCTTTCTCTATTCTCTCTCATAATCAGTGAGACCAACGGTTGAGCTGCAAGCCCAATCTCTCTTCTTCTCTTCCCTCTCTCTTTCCTCCTCTTTCTTCTCTTTCTCTCTCTTATCTCTTCTCCCTTCTCCCTCCTCTCTTCTCTCTCCTTTTTTCTCTCTCTTCTCTCTTCTCTCTTATCTTTTCTCTCTCTCCTTCTCTCTCACAATCTTTGGGATTGACAACTAAGCCACCGACCCAATCTCTCTTCTCTCTCCTCTCTCTCTTTCCCTCTCTTTCTATTCATTCTCTCTCTTCTCTTTCCTCCCCTTCTCTCTTTTTCCTTCTCTCATTCTCTTTTTTTCTCTTATCTTCTCTCTCTCTTCTTCTCCCCTCTCGCTCGATTGAGCTGGTGGCTCCCTCTCGATCGACTGAACCAGCGGCTAAGTCGCCAACTCCCTCCTCTACTTCTTCTCTCCCTCTCTCCTCCCTTTTCTCTCTCTCCTTATCTCTCTTCTTCCTTCTCGCTTTTTTTCCCTCTCTTTTCTCTCTCTTCTTCTCCCTCTCTCGCTCGACTGAGTTGGCGGTCACGCAGCCGACTCCCTTCTCTTCTTCTTTCCTCTTTTCTTCTCCCCTCTCGCTCAAGTAACTGTCGGCTCCCTCCCCTTCTTCTTTCCTATTCTCTCCTCCCCTCTCGTCCGTCTAAACCAGTGGCTATGCTGTCAGCTCCCTCTCTTTCCTTTATCTCTACTCTTCTCTCTCTTTTTCTCTCTCACTTTCTGTCATACTCTCTCTTTCTTTCTCTCTTACCCTCTCTTTCTCTCTCACTCTCATATCTTCTCTCTAGTTCCCTCTCTTACTCCTTACTCTCTCTCTCTCCCTCGATCTCTTTCTCTCTCACTCCCTCTTTCAATCTCTCTATTACCCTCTCTCTCTCATTCTCTCTTATTCCACTCTATTCTATTTCTCTCTCATTCCCTCTCTTTCTCCCTCTCTCTTATTCTCTCTCTTATTTCTCTCTCCTTCTCTCTTTTCTTCCTTTCCCTCTCTATTTCTCTCTCACTCTCGTTCTCTCTCTTTCTCTTTTTTCTTCCTTTCCCTCTCTCTCTTACCCTGTCTCTCTATCATTCTCTCTTATTCCCCTCTCTCGCGTTCTCTCTCGCTTTCTCTCTTATTCTCTCGCTCTCTCTCTTTCTCTCTCTTTCTCTCTCTCTTACTCTCTCTTATTCCTCTCTACCCTCTTTCTCTCTCGCTCTCTTACTACTCTCTCTCTATTTCTCGCCCACCTTTTTCTCTTCTCTGGCCCTTACACTATCATTTCCACCATCAGTCCTTTGTTAAGATGACATCGTAAGATTGTGAAATTGATAATGGACTCCGCGATACCATCAAACCCTTTTTACCTTCACCCATTCATACATATACTCACTTAATGACAAGTCAGGGTCTTTTCACCCACTTGTCGGGACATCTTACGTGTGTGTGTGTGTGTGCTTACAAAAATGTAGAAAATGAGTCAAGGGAGTTGACACCGAACCAACATCAGGCTTTGAGGGCTTTCTTCATGATCTAAGAGGGCACCCATGCTTGTCACGGACCCAACATGAGGTAAGTTCGCCTCACATCACACAATCCTCTCTCACTAGTTGGTAGCTTGCTCGCACACGTGCCACATGCGCTGCGGTCTAATCCGGGTCCCCTTGCGGGCTCACGACCCGATGAGAACGAGGCACACAACTATCTTGGTGACTCCACTGGGGACATGCTTCCCCATCGTCAGCCCTTCTTGCTTCACTTGTTTTCTTTCATTTTACATTCACAGACACATGTCTTCGGGGTTGTTTAACCCTTATGTCTGAGTCAGGAATTTCATGATCCCCGCACGCGTGAGCCCGCCCCCCGGGGATCAGATTCTGTAAACCTCGTTCCATGTTTTCCTCCTAAGCATCGATTCAGCGTCGCACTCTCGGATTCTTATCCGGCTCGAGGCGATGAGGGATTTTGTAACAATCCTAAAATTTCAAAAAAAAAAAAAAAAAAAAAAACGAAGAGAAAAGATGCTTTTAAATAGGTGATGGTCTGTTTGAGTATGATGGTCCTTGGGGACCATCACTATTTTCAAAAACTTTTTCTTGGTTTAAAACTTTTGCTGCTGCTTTTGTTTGCAGCCTTTGCAGTTGCTGCTTGCAGCTGGCAACGTCCTTTAGCGGACGTGGTTTTCGTATGTTAAAAGCAGACGCTTAACGCGACACCTCAGGTATGAGGTAGAGCGTAATAAAATATTATAATAATACATTCTAAGAATTTAAATAGGCGAGGTGAGCACTCCTACCCTAGAAAATTTTGAGATCTCTCTCTCTCTGGTCGAAACACAGTGAACTCCTCTCTCGAACCGAATTTTTTATCGGAAGCTCCTCTCAAACATTTGTGAGTAAGTGACATCGTCTTTCTGAAAAATAGTCTATTTTAATAAATAGTGATATTTCCGTCTAGGATCTTTATTTTATCAGTTTTGTGTGTAAGTGACCTCATTGTCTCGAAAAATAATCCATTCTTTTTAAAAATGAAATGAAATAATTATTTCTGCTTATTATCATGAATTTTAGGCACGATAAATTTTATGCGCACGTGACCTCATTATCTTGAAAAATAATCTTTCTAATAAAAATTGTGATATTTTATCTATGTTAGAAATTTTGAACACCGTAAATTAGAAAAATAAATTTATTTATTTTTCTTGTCTATTGTTAGAAATAAATGTGATATTTCTTCTTTTAGTAAAATTGTGATATTTCTTTCTACTGTTTTGAATATTTAGACATTGTAAAATTCATGTGCAAATGACTGCCTTATTATTTAAAAAAATTGACATTTTTGCAATTGATTATAGTATTGTTGTGAAATGTTTATTTGTGGATTCATATCCCATAAATTGTGATAATTCCGTATTCTTGAATTTTTATAAGAGTTTTTCTATACCTATTAAATTGGCAATTATGCTAGAATGCCTTTACAAACTGTTACCTTTCTAAATTTGAGCCCAAAATATTTGATTGGTTATTTTTTAAATGTTATAGAGAGTGACTGTTATTAATGGTTTAAGTGAAATTCATATTAATGATTTCAATGATATGTTGAGTACATGATATTGTTGCTTTCGAATGTTTAAAGAGATTTAGAAATAATTTAAGTATGCAAGTGGACTCATCCGGTTCGCCGGTGAGGTATAAGTGGACCTATCTGGGACGCCGGTAGGGATTAAGTGGACTCATCCGGTACGCCGGTGAGGTATAAGTGGACCTGCAGGGATTAAGTGGACCTATCTGGGACGCCGATAGGGATTAAGTGGACCCATCAGGACGCTGATGGGGTATATAGGTGACCTACTTGGGACACCAGTAGGGTATTTTCTGAAATCCTTTGAATTATGTACTGCCGTTAAAAGTGCTATAAGCATTTCAATTACTCGGATTATACTTAATTATGCATTTATTGAAAGTGAAACTGTTGATGCATTTCTGTTAATAAATCTCATTTTGAAAAATATTGATATCTTTCAATCATGATTATTTTTAGGATTATGATGATCACTTACTGAGTAGCCAAACTCATCAAACTCTGGTAAACATTTTTCAGGATAACTGCGGATTCATTTTGAGTGCTAGTCAAGATCAACCTTGGAAGATACTGTTGTGGTGCTAGCTTTCTTTATTTACTTCGTAAGACCTCGCCACTGTAAATTTGTCCTATCAATAGATGTATATATGTTTTGACTGTCACATCTCAGGAATATCAGTATTGTAAATTCTTGGGGTGTGACAATTATGGTATCAGAGCAATATGTTTAAGATCCTTAGGAAATTTAAAAAGAATGTACTTAAAATCACATTTATTGTGTGTACAGACCGGGATAAAGTCAAGATCCAGAATAGCTGAAGCCAATATGGAAGGAATTCACAAGGCCTTGGAAAATATGGTTGCTCTAATGCAACATCAGATGGAAAACAACAATCCACCCAGGCAGTCAATTACAGGAAATGGTGGGAGCGATATCGAACAATTTAAGAAATTAAACCCACCTTCTTTTAAGGGTGCTGTAAACCCACTGGAAGCCGAGGGATGGATTATGCAATTGGAAAAAATATTCGAGGTTATGGAATGTCCTGATGATAGGAAGGTGGCCTTGGCAGTCTTTATGTTAGAAGGTGAGGCACAACACTGGTGGCGAATGGCAAAAGGAGTATTGGACCTTGACTTGGGAAGTATTTCTAGAGGCATTTAATGAAAAATATTTCCCAGATTTTATTCGAGACCAAAAAGAAATGGAATTTCTAGAATTAATCCAAGGAAATAGGACAGTAGCACAGTACGAGGCCAAGTTTACTGAATTGGCCAGGTTTGCACCACATATGTTTAACAATGAGGCAAGAAAGGTGAAGAAATTTGAAAGGGGTCTCAGGCCAGCTATTAGAAGTAGAATATCAGTCTTGAAATTAAGAACTTATGCTGAAATAGTGGATCGTGCCCAAATTATCGAAAAAGATTTTGAAGATTACCAAAAGACAAAAAATCAGAACAGTCATGTTAGACCTACATCATCTAATCGACAACAGTTTGAAAGGCCAAACAAGAAGCCAAGGCCCTCGCCATTTCAAAACCCAATAGAACCATGTAGAAAATGTGGGAAAAATCATGGATCAAGCCCTTGTTATTGGAATACCGGAGCCTGTTTTAAATGTGGAAAATTGGGACACCAGATTAAACAATGTCCTAGCTTACAGACACAACAGCTTCCAAAGCAGGGAGAGATAGCTCCAAAGCCTCAGATGAAGGGAAGAGTATTTGCGATTACCGAGCAAGACGCTCAGGCCTCAAAATCAGTGATCCAAGGTACTCTTACTATCTTCCAAAAGTAGCTCATGTTTTGATTGATCCTGGATCTACTCATTCATTTGTGTCACAACACTTTGCATGCCACTTAAAGGTAGAACCAGAACAATTAGAATACATTCTAGATGTAGCCACACCGATGGGAGATTCAATTAACACCAATATAATGTACAAATCATGTGTAATAAAGATAGAAGAAAAGGAACTGTTGGTTGATTTAATACTCCTGAAAATTCAAGATTTTGATGTAATCTTAGGCATGGATTGGCTCTCTGCATACCATGCAAGTATTGATTGTTATAAAAAAATTGTTACCTTTAGTATTCCGAATCGACCAGTATTTTATTTCAATGGTGTCAAAGAAGACTCCCCATCATATTTAATCTCTTGTATTCGAGCTAATCGCCTCCTTCGAAAAGAGTGTCAAGGCTTTCTTGCCTATATCAAAGAAGATAGGAAGGAAGAAATAAATTTGGATACCACTTCGGTTATCCGAGAATTTCTCGACGTTTTTCCTGAAGAATTGCCAAGATTACCGCCAGACAGGGAAATTGAATTCTCCATTGAATTAGTGTCAGGGGTAGCACCAATTTCTAAGACACCTTACAGAATGACTCCTGTAGAACTTAAAGAACTGAAACAACAATTGGAAGAATTATTAGATAAAGGTTTTATCAGGCCCAGTGTGTCACCTTGGGGTGCTCCAGTATATTTTGTCAAAAAGAGAGATGGGACTATGAGATTGTGTATTGATTATAGACAGTTGAACCAAGTGACAGTGAAAAATAAGTATCCATTACCTAGAATTGATGATTTATTTGATCAATTACATGGATCACAAGTGTTTTCAAAAATTGATTTTAGATCTGGATACCATCAGCTTAAGATTAAAAGTGAAGATATACTCAAGACAGCTTTCAGAACAAGGTATGGCCATTATGAATTTTTAGTCATGCCTTTTGGATTAACCAATGCACTAGCTGCATTTATGGATTTGATGAATCGGATCTTTAAGCCCTTTTTGGATAAATTTATTGTGGTATTCATCGATGATATTTTAATTTATTCCAAGAATCAGAAGGAACATGAGCAGCATGTAAGAATGGTACTGCAAATATTAAGAGAAAAGAAATTGTATGCCAAACTTAGTAAATGTGAATTTTGGCTTGAACAAGTGACATTTTTAGGACATGTCATATCAAAAGAAGGTCTATCAGTTGATCCTTCAAAGGTTGAAGCCGTTGTTAATTGGAAACAATCAAGTAATGTGACTGAAGTTTGAAGCTTTTTGGGATTGGCAGGATATTACAGAAAATTTGTAGAAGGACTTTCTCGAATCGCAATCCCATTGACTCGATTGACACAGAAGAATGTCAAATTTGAGTGGACAAGGGAATGTGAGGAGAGTTTTCAAGAACTAAAAGTTCGATTAACTTCAGCACCTATTTTAACTATTCCTGAGGGGAGTGGGGGATTTGTGATTTATAGTGATGCTTCACATAAAGGTTTGGGCTGTGTATTAATGCAATATGGGAAAGTAGTGGCATATGCATCCAGACAGTTGAAAGAATATGAAAAAAAAATATCCAATTCATGATTTGGAGCTAGCTGCAATAGTATTCGCTTTGAAAATATGGAGGCATTATCTATATGGTGAGCAATTCGTAATATAAACGGATCATAAGAGTTTGAAATACCTTTTCTCTCAGAGGGATTTAAATATGCGGCAGATAAGATGGATGGATCTCTTAAAAGATTATGATTGTACAATCCATTATCATTCAGGAAAAGCTAACGTTGTGGCTGACGTTCTAAGTTGAAAATCTACGGGAGTCTTAGCTCATCTAATGATCCAAGAAATGTGATTGTTAGAGGAAATAGTGGATTGGCATCCAACTCCGTCCATTAATGGTGTGGTAAGTATGATTGCCAATATTAAGGCAGAACCCCAATTAATCCAACAGATTCGATTGGCACAAAAGAAAGACATTCAGCTTATAACAATTATAGAAGAGGTGAAGCAAGGAAAGAGAGATAAATGCTCTATATGTAGTGAGGATTTGCTAAGATTCAAAGGTAGGGTTTGTGTCCCGAATGATGAGAGTGTAAAGAAAGCTATCTTAGAAGAAGCACATCATTCTCGTTATACAATACATCCCGGAAGTATTAAAATGTATCAGGACCTGAAGAAAACCTTTTGGTGGAATAATATGAAAAAAGAGGTAGCACTATTTGTGTCTAAATGCCTAACATGCCAGCAAGTAAAAGCTGAACATCAAAGGCCCGCTGGGTTGTTGCAGCCTTTACCGGTGCCAGAATGGAAGTGGGAGCACATCTCTATGGATTTTGTCTCTGGCTTGCCTAGAACAAATTCAGGACATGATAGCATTTGGGTCATTGTGGACCGGTTAACCAAAGCTGCCCACTTTCTACCGATTCGCACGACGTACACTTTGGATCGACTGGCTCAGTTGTACATTAAGAAAATTGTGCGGTTGCATGGAGTTCCTGTCAGTATTGTATCAGACAGGGATACTCGGTTTACTTTTAAATTTTGGGCTAGGCTACAGTCAGCCATGGGGACGAGACTCACGTTTAGTACTGCCTTTCACCCCCAAACTGATGGACAATCGGAGAGGACCATCCAAACCTTGGAAGATATGCTGAGGGCCTGTGTTATTGACCTTACAGGAAGCTGGGATGACCATTTACCCCTGATTGAGTTTGCTTATAATAATAGCTTCCAAGCCAGTATTCAGATGGCACCATATGAAGCCCTGTATGGAAGGAAATGCAGGTCACCCATATGTTGGGACGAGGTTGGTGAAAGAAAGCTTTTGGGGCCCGAAATTGTCCAGATAACCACAGATAAAATAACATTAATTCGTGAAAGGCTCAAGACAGCTCAGTGTCGGCAAAAGAGTTATGCCGATAATTGAAGGAGAGATCTTGAATTTGAGGAAGGTGATCGAGTTTTCCTAAAAATCTCACCAATAAAGGGTATTATGAGATTCGGCAAGAAAGGAAAGTTGAGCCCACGTTACATCGGACCATTTGAAATCCTGGAAAGAATCGGAGGTGTCGCTTACAGACTTGCCTTACCACCCGAATTGGCAAATGTCCATAATGTCTTTCATGTATCTTCACGAAAATATCAGCCCAACCCATCCCATATCTTAAAATATGAACCTTTACCGATCAGGAAACCTATCCTTCATTGAGCAGCCAATTTTAATACTGGATAAAAGGGTACAAGTGTTGCGTAACAAGGAGATTCCTTTGGTCCGTGTATTATGGCAGTACCATTCAAGAGAAGAGTCGACTTGGAAACGAGAAGACAAAATCAGAGAAAAATACCCCTATCTTTTTCAGTAATCAGGTACACAAATTTAGAGGACTAAATTTCTTTAAGGGGGGAAGAATGTAACAATCCTAAAATTTCAAAAAAAAAAAAAAAAAGAAGAGAAAAGATGCTTTTAAATAGGTGATGGTCTGTTTGAGTATGATGTTCCTTAGGGACCATCACTATTTTCAAAAACTTTTACTTGGTTTAAAACTTTTGTTGCTGCTTTTGTTTGCAGCCTTTGCAGTTGCTGCTTGCAGCTGGCAACGTCCTTTAGCGGACGTGGTTTTCGTATGTTAAAAGCAGACGCTTAACGCGACACCTCAGGTATGAGGTAGAGCGTAATAAAATATTATAATAATACGTTCTAAGAATTTAAATAGGGGAGGTGAGCACTCCTACCCTAGAAAATTTTGAGATCTCTCTCTCTGGTCGAAACACAGTGAACTCCTCTCTCGAACCGAATTTTTTATCGGAAGCTCCCTCTCAAACATTTGTGAGTAAGTGACATCGTCTTTCTGAAAAATAGTTTATTTTAATAAATAGTGATATTTCCGTCTAGGATCTTTATTTTATCAGTTTTGTGTGTAAGTGACCTCATTGTCTCGAAAAATAATCCATTCTTTTTAAAAATGAAATGGAATAATTATTTCTGCTTATTATCATGAATTTTAGGCACGATAAATTTTATGCGCACGTGACCTCATTATCTTGAAAAATAATCTTTCTAATAAAAAATGTGATATTTTATCTATGTTAGAAATTTTGAATGCCGTAAATTAGAAAAATAAATTTATTTATTTTTCTTGTCTATTATTAGAAATAAATGTGATATTTCTTCTTTTAGTAAAATTGTGATATTTCTTTCTACTGTTTTGAATATTTAGACATTGTAAAATTCATGTGCAAATGACTGCCTTATTATTTAAAAAAATTGACATTTTTGCAATTGATTATAGTATTGTTGTGAAATGTTTATTTGTGGATTGATATCCCATAAATTGTGATAATTCCATATTCTTGAATTTTTATAAGAGTTTTTCTATACATATTAAATTGGCAATTATGCTAGAATGCCTTTACAAACTGTTACCTTTCTAAAATTGAGCCCAAAATATTTGATTGGTTATTTTTTAAATGTTATAGAGAGTGACTGTTATTAATGGTTTAAGTGAAATTCATATTAATGATTTCAGTGATATGTTGAGTACATGATATTGTTGCTTTCGAATGTTTAAAGAGATTTAGAAATAATTTAAGTATGCAAGTGGACTCATCCGGTTCGCCAGTGAGGTATAAGTGGACCTATCTGGGACGCCAGTAGAGATTAAGTGGACTCATCCGGTACGTCGGTGAGGTATAAGTGGACCTGCAGGGATTAAGTGGACCTATCTGGGACGTCGATAGGGATTAAGTGGACCCATCAGGACGCTGAAGGGGGATATAGGTGACCTACTTGGGACGCCAGTAGGGTATTTTGTGAAATCCTTTGAATTATGTACTGCCGTTAAAAGTGTTATAAGCATTTCAATTACTCGGATTATACTTAATTATGCATTTATTGAAAGTGAAACTGTTGATGCATTTCTGTTAATAAATCTCATTTTGAAAAATATTGATATCTTTCAATCATGATTATTTTTAGGATTATGATGATCACTTACTGAGTAGCCAAACTCATCAAACTATGGTAAACATTTTTCAGGATAACTGCGGATTCATTTTGAGTGCTAGTCAAGATCAACCTTGGAAGATACTGTTGTTGTGCTAGCTTTCTTTATTTACTTTGTAAGACCTCGCCACTGTAAATTTGTCCTATCAATAGATGTATATATGTTTTGACTGTCACATCTCAGGAAGTATTGTAAATTCTTGGGGTGTGACAGATTTACAAGACCCTCATTCCCTGTCTCTCGACATTGGCGAATGTACCATCAGTGTCCCCTGCATGGGTGGCATGATAGCCCCCCCACACAACATTCACCTAGCTACCGGTAATTCACTTGTCGGTCCTGTTGCTCAGCGCAGCCGAAAGGCTGCCTCCCTTTCCTCTAAAACTGACAGTTCATCTGCGGTTGCTCCCGTGGGTTGCCGTACGGCCACCCCCTTCTCTTCATCACTTCGAACCCCCATAACGAGAGGTTCGACACCACAAGGAGAAGGCTCCAAAGCCATCACCTCTCACTCAAGAGCTAAAGATCATGGTCCATCCACTAGAATTATACTGTGAGGTAACTCCCAAAGTGCCTTGGATCACCATCAGGGATTCGGCCGTCTAGGCCAAAGTCCATTGCACTGCATGACTACGCATCACCTGACTCAGGGCAACCCCATTGTTGCACCTTCTCGAGCGCACGAACGACGACCTCCTCGTTACTCCTCTCCACACATGCATGCACATCCCGTGAGAGGTGGTCACAAGGCCCCATCGTCACACACACCTGCTGGCAAAATCAGACTTCTCAAAGCCGAGCCTTTAGCTCGAGCCTGGGTAAATGCTCAATTCACCTCGAGACCTTCTTGAAAGCGTGCACATGACCGGACTACCTCGAGCTCCGACGTAAAGGCCACTGACGCATGCCTTCTTCCCCGTTACCCCCGTCTGCCTTGGTTAAACCCCTGACCACTTGGTTGGTTAGGTGCCTTGATCTCGCCCTCTAGATCTGAATGGTCGGGCGGCACGTGTTTCGAGCTTTGAGGGAAGACCCGGGATGTTTTCGAGATCGCTCTCTCGAAAGCCTCATTTGAGAACGAGGGCATGTTTTATCAACCGGTGCGAGAGGAATTTAAGGTGGGTTCGACACTTACTAGAGCTGGCTCGACTGGGCGCCCTCTTAGATCACGAAGAAAGCCCCCCAGTAATAAAACTGGTTCAGAATCTCCTCCCTTGGCTTGTATTCATCGGTTTTACGCAATCACACACATATGTGGTAAAGGTTATAAGACAGGTGGGTCAGACCTCACTATTTTCCTATTTGATGAACGTACACAAGCATGCGCATTCAAAAAGAAGAAGAGAAGAAAGATGGGGGAGAGAAGAGTTCGACTGAGTGAGAGGATCAGAGCGGCGGCTAAGCTGGTGAATAATTGGCCTGAGGTGGTAGCAAAACGGGCTCGATAACTAAAACTGGCTCACAAGATCACTACTAGACGTCATTACCAATACCAACTAGCTAGGCACGATGGTGAATCTGTTGTAGCAATAAAGCAAGCCAAGTAATCTTGATACAACAACATTACGACTAGAAGAGAGGACTACCATGAGAGGCTAACCTCAATCCCTCTTAGTCGAATGAAAGAGTAGTAGAGTAATGATTAAGGGGAAAGAATGAAGTAAGAGAAGGAGGGAACAGACAAAAGGAGGGAGAAGAAAAGAAGAGAAGAGAAGAGAGGATAAGAGAGAGAGGGAAGGGAGATGCAGTCAGTGCTAGGTGTTGTCGACTGTGTCAGAAGAAGAGAGAGAAAATGCAGTCAACAAGAAGCTTTGTTGACTGTGTCAGAAGAAAAGAGAGAAAAAGCAGTTAGCACTAGGCTTCACCGACTGTGTCAAGAGAGAAGAGAGGAAGAGAACCAACTGACGCTAGGCTTGCACCGGTCATGATGGGAGAGAAGAAAGGGAGAGAGATCGAGCCGGCACTAGGCTTCATCAACTGCAATAGAGGAGAGAGAAATCCAACCAACATTAGACTTCACCAACTGTGATGGAAGAGAGTGGAGAGAAATCCAATTGGCGCTAGGTTTTGCTGACTGAGAGGGAAGAGAAGAGAGAGAAATTTAGTCGATATTAGGCGTTGCCGATTGAGAGGGAAGAGAAGAGAGAGAAATTCGATCAGTGCTAGGCTTCACCGATTGTGACAGAAGAGGAGAGAGAAATTCAACCGGTGTTAGGCTTTGCCAATTGCATTAGAAGAGAAGAGAGAAAAATTCACCCGGTGCTGGGGATGCAAGAAGAGGAGAGAGAAATTAAACCGATGCTAGGCTTTTCCTATTGCATTAGAAGAGCAGAGAAAGAAATCCAGTCGGCGCTAGGCTTCGCCGACTGTGACAAAAGAGAGACATGAGGAAGAGGGGAGAGAAAGAGATAGAGAAGAGAAAAAGAGAGAGAAAGAGATAGAGATGAAAAGAAGAGAGAGAAAGAGATAGAGATGAGAAGAAGAGAGAAAGAGATAAAGATGAGAAAAAGAGAGAGAAAGAGATAAAGATGAGAAAGAGGGAAGGAAAGAGAAAGAGGGGAGGAGAGAGAAAGATGGGAGGAGAGAGAAACTTACCTGCTCGAAGGGTTTCAACCCTTTCCTTCTCTCTCCACTCTCTTTCTCCAAGATGTACTCATAGGCTCAAGAAAAAATCAAAATTTTATTGATTGATCTAAGAATGAATCAAAGGCCCTTTGTACAATGAGGCAGTGCCTGTTTATATAGAGTTGGACTAAAACGTGGGTGTCCGCAAAAAACCTAGCTAGAATTGAACATAATTACAATTTAATTGAATTTAAAGAAATTCTAAAAATGGGTGCAAATGGACTGTTTTTCCCGTGCCTAACAATGTGTGGAATTCCAGAACAGTCCTTGTTGCTGCCCGAGAACTTGTGTGATCTTTCGTAGCTGACCCGAGGGTGTTCTGATGCTTGTTTGATCGAAAAATTATTGTTTTCTTATAGGGCTCAGCATGACGATCATTTTCATACCAATTTCGAGCCATGAATCGTGTTTCGAACCACAATCATGAGACTTAAATTTTGGATGAACGTTGAAAAATTCGGATCGATTGTGTGCTAGTTCCTTGATGTTTCTTCGTGAATTCTTCATTAAATCACACTGAGCATGAAGATTTTTTCGTCTTGAGTTTTTTATCAGAATCTTGAAATCCGGTGGTCGAAATTTACAGTAGCTTTGAAGCATTTGTGTGTGAAATCCAATCAATCATTGTACACGAGGTACGGACCAGAGATAGCCTCGGACCTCACGCACATAATGCAATTGGTTTCGTGTCAATCGAGTATGCGAGTGTCGTGATCTGGCTACTCAAATGAGGCGTGTTGCTGTTGAATTTTTTGTAACTTCCTTCATGGATCAGTGGCTTTCATTTAGTTTTTCTCTTTGCTCTGGTGTTGTCACAGGGTGTATCACATATCGAATTGCTCATCTTGATGAGACGAACACGCTCACCAAATTTGGGATCGATTCGACTTGGAATGAGTGAGATGTAAGCCCCCAAAATAACTGCCTATGACTGCAAAACAACCACCTTTAATGATGTTTTGATGGAGTGAGGCCATACGGAAACAATGTGCGACTTACCCCTTTTCGGTATTTAACCCATAACTTTTTCTTGGAGTGCCTGATTAAGTCGAAACTTGACCCATAAAGGTTTTCGACCGTTTCGAATCTAATGGTGGTGGTCCCACAACTGTTTGACTCACCAAAAGTATGACTTTAGTTAATGGGTCATTTCAGGGTGCTAGAAACAGATTTTGCTGAAATGTTTTCTTTGTTTTCATTGCCTTAGACATCTATGATCGCGATGAAACTTGGCAGGTGATCTTTTGAAGTGCTAATGAAGATCTTGACTGATTCTGGGGTCATTCTGAGACTGTCAGGAATTTTCACTGTTTTTATAGGCCTTATTAACGTGCTTCCTACTTATTCCTAATCAGGGATCAAGGTGCTGCAAAATATGTTCAAACAACTTACCCCGCCAAATGTTATGCTTCAAGAGAAGCGGGAAGGACAATCATTCGAAAAATTTCCTTCGGCTTTTACTTTTTCTCTTCCTAGTCATAGGACCACGTGAACGTCGAGGAGATTCACGTAATGGTGTAATTTCTGTGGAGACTTTTGGGGAAGAAGATACTTTTTTGAGGGATCTTGTCAAAGTCCTAACCCTCATGCAGACTATTTGTGATTCTGAATCTGAGGATTTTTTACCTCGTCAGTCAGAATCAGGCTCGTTTGGCAATTGAGTGCCATGTTGAAGGGCATTGTTCCCATTTGGTCTGGGTTCGTTGGTTTGCTTTGGTAGGTGCTGCTTACTGCTACACCTAGTTTGCTTTTGATGTTCAGAGTACAACTATGGGTCTTGTCTATCGAGTCCAGTCGGGGGCAGGTTCTATTAGCCGATCCCGAAGGTCTGGTCGTGCCGGCTAGGCGAGTTGACATCTCTGAAAGGTTCTCCCCTTGCTTTGTCAGTTTCTTGCCTTTGTAATGTTTGTTTCTAGAGTGTATTTGTGACCTTGTGGGAATAATGTTCTTCCTCATGAGACTTGCCTTGCCGTCTTGGCGAGTCTTCTGTCTCTCAAGTCCTTTTGCAATTGGACTCAGACTGTCGAGATCTTTTCCTTGAAGCTCATATTTTTGGATTCTTGGTTTTATGCCACTGGGAATTTTCTTCTTTTGAGTGAGGGCTGAAGTAGCCTGTTGGGACGCGTGCTGCATCAACGTGTTTTATTGGTCCAAGGGTCCTTCGCAGATTTTCACTTGACCTTGGGAAGCGGTGCCATAGAGACATTTTTCACTAACTTCTTTTTACTTTGGGGCTTTTTTACCCATAGCCTTTCGGCTATACCACCCTTTTCATCCATTTTTACTCACGATGCCCTTTTGGGTTTTCAACGTGTCCGATTTTTTATTCGTAAAACTCATTTACTAATGGTTTCGTAACCATGCTCGTTTATCATTTTTACGCATAGCGTTCCCTTGTTAAGGTCTACACAATGCCCGTTATTTCATCATTTTTTTTTTGAAGGTGTTTTTAAGGTCATGCCTTCGAGACCTGTGGGAAGCCTTTTAACATCATGCTGCTAGGATGTGCACTCTAGTTTAAGGTCATACAGTTGGACCGTGATGGTGATGAATGACAATCTATGGAGTGAGTATGGTGGTGGTTTGACTCACTTTGGGAAATGACATTAGGCTACTTATAAAAGATGGATGATGTATGAAATGTGGGTAGACGATGGTGACCCATTAACTTACAAGGAATAGGGATGGCAGGATGGTTCGCCGTTTTGTGAGCACGGTGAGACTCACTGGGGAATGAGGTATGGTGATGAAGTGAATGGACACATTGGGGTGTTATGAAGGTGGCGCGTGCACTAACAGGTAGGTTAGGGAAAGCGTGCGTGAAATTGCACGTAAAGGCGTGTGCGTGTATGTGGGGGTATGTTTTAAAGGTCATACCTCCGGGACCTGTGCAGAATAGTTTATCGTCATGTAGGCAAAACATGCACTATGGTTTAAGGTCATACAACTGAACCGTGGTTATGCAGTTTAAAGTCGTGCAACTAAACCTCCGCTACAGTTTAAGGTCATATAGTTTGGATCGTGGGGCTGAGATATTTTAACGTCATGTGACTCGGACGTGTACTATGGTTTAAGGTCATACAACTAGACTGTGGTTATGCAGTTTAAAGTCACACAACTAGGACCGTGCAGTTTAAGGTCGTGAAACTAGACCTCCGCTACAGTTTAAGGTCATATAGTTTGGACCATGATGCTGTGAAATTTAGGATCGGGCAGCATGGACCGAGGCTGAGCAGTTTAAGGTCATGCAGTACAGACCGAGGCTGAGCAGTTTAGGGTCATGCAGCATGGACCGTGGCTGAGCAGTTTAGGGTCATGTAGCACGGACTGAGGTTGAGCAGTTTAGGGTCATGCAGCATAGACCGTGGCTAAGTAGTTTAGGGTCATGCAACGCTAACTGTGGTTAAGCAATTTAGGGTCATGCAGCACGGACCGAGGCTGAACAGTTTAGGGTCATACAGCACGGATTGAGGCTAAGAAGTTTAGGGTCATGCAGCACGGATTGAGGCTGAGAAGTTTAGGGTCATGTAGCACAGACCGTGGATAAGCAGTTTAGGGTCATGCAGCACCGACCGTGGCTAAGCAGTTTAGGGTCATGTAGCACAGACCGAGGCTGAGCAGTTTAGGGTCATGCAACACAAACCGAGGCTAAGAAGTTTAGGGTCATGCAGCGTGGACCGAGGCTGAGCAGTTTAGGATGCAGCACGGACAGAGGCAGAGTAGTTTAGGGTCATGCAACATGGACTGTGGCTAAGCAGTTTAGGGTCATGCTCCCTGGGGATAAAAATGGTTTAGGCCATACACAAGATGAGGGCTCTGGTGGAAATGGTGACCTAATGAAGGATGGCTAACAAAGGCAGACTTCACTAGGGCATAAGGGGGATAAGCGTACTCTTTGGGGTGAAAGATGAGACTCTATGGAGAATTGGCATATGACGGGTAACCCGACTCCCTGGGGATAAGGTAGCGTGGTGTGAGACTGACCCACTAGGGATTGGGAAGGTAAGAATGACCCTAACTCCACTAGGGATAATGGAGTGCAATATGGGTGTGACTCCTATTGGGGGATGAGGGACAACTCCTAACTCCATTGGGGAGGTTACGGTTTGGGTGCAACGACTTGGGTGCAATTCCACTAGGGATGACACATCACGGCTTGGGTGCAACTCCACTAAAGATAGTGGTAGGACATACAAGTCTTCATCCTAGAGTAGGTGACAATAGGCTGTTTATAATACAGCCAGCGCAAGGTGCAGCGATTATGGTTTCTCGTGAGTGTTCAACCGGTGCTAAGTTCTCAAAAACACAATCGGCACTGAGTTGTTAAAAAGAACTCAGCTAGCGCGAGCCGTGACATTATTTGAGCATGACCGACACTAAATCAACCAGCGTTAAGGTGGTTCAAAACTCACTCGACGCTAGTCAACCGATGCTTGGGTTGTTTGAAACTCACTCGGTGCTAGTCAACTGGTTCTGGGCGATGGATCGATGGGAGTTACCTCGAGCCTCAAGTCAAAGCTCGACCTGGCTCATCCTCGCTTGGCTTCCTTTGGACGCGACTGGAATTCCCAGTTTGTGAGGGGCATTTGAGGGCAGTGTAGTCTATATAAGGGGGTAAAATCCCATTTTCCCTCATTTTTCACCAAAGGTAAAAAAAAAAAACTTAAGCAAACGTTTTCTTTAATAGTGAGGAGAGGGTGCTTGGTTGAAGTTCCGGTAAGTAGTGAGACTTCAGCAAAAGTTTTGCAGGGAAGGTTTTTCGACAAACAACAGGATTCCGGTGGTTTCTGCAGGGAGACCTTCAGCAGGCAGACTTTGCCAATAATTTGGTGAAGTTGCAAAGAACGTTTTTTAGCATAGAAGACTTTTCGGTGGAGGGAAGAGCTCCGACCGTGGCATTTGTTTTGAGGTGGAAGAGGACGGAAATGCAGTGGTAAGCATTTCCGTAGGTCTTGGGAGTTTTTTCGGGAATTCTAAGGAGTTTCCCGGTGTTGGTTTTTCTCTAGTAGAAGAGGCGTGAAGTGAAACAATGAGCATTTTCGCATGTCTTTGGGAGTTTTCTGGGGATTCTAAGGATTTTCTTGGGGTTGTCGTCACTTTCTGACACTGTTGGTGGTGTTGCAGAGGTTTCTTGAAATTTAGGGAAGTTCGCAGAAGTTTTTGGTGAGGTTCTATTGACATCCAGGCCAAAAACATAGGCGGGAAAGTTTTTCAGTGGGTTTTCGGTCATGTAAGAGAAGTTATGGTGGGAGACAAACGGTCACAAGAGGTGGGACGTAAGGCTACAGGAGATGAACCATCATGGGAGGTGTACGGTTGGGGAAGATGTGGTGACGGTTTGCCTTCGCTCGTGTGTCAGGCAGCACCGAAGGACGTGGCGACGGTTGTCAATCGGCACAACTGAGTTTGAGGTGTCATGACTAGGATTTGTGGCACGTGTGAGGGATTTTCTCATAGCCAGCGCTGGACTTTGAAAAGCTCGACCGACGCAGGGTATTGGCATTTTCAATCGGTGTTGACTGCTGAAAGACTTAACCGACGCAAAGAGGGAGGGAACATCATCGTAGGAGTCTGAGGATTTTAAAACCCCATTCCCTATGCATTACATGTACGGGTGGCTAAGGGCCTATTTCCCTGATGCATACAGCAAGCATCAGTGAGATAAACTGTGGCCCTTTATGATTAGGAATGCCAACCAGAGGGCCATCTTCCATACCCTAGGGTAAGCTCGAGGTCGATTTGGGAATGATTCATTGAACATGAGGCGGGTCCCCTTTCCGGTTGGGAGCTTCATCAACCGTGCTTTTATTGATGAGTTGGGGAAGGAGCTGGACGGTGCTCCAATAATGATCAAGGAACTCATGTTCATCCTGAGCATCAGAGGGGCAGTCTTACCTTATCGGACTCCACAAAGTGCCCAGTTAGAGAGGTATTTCCCCCACCGCTTCCCTCTTCAGCACAGGTTTGATCAAGGCTGCCCCTTCTCGGTGTTTTTCGAGAAGCGTCGGAGTAAGGAGAATAAGGGGAAGGCGGAGGAGTTTGGAACTTTCCGAGAGTTCTGACTGCCAGAGCATATGCGGACGGCTTGGTCCATGTGTCTAGAGATGACAGAAACCAGCAAATATGTATTACCCCACTTCGATAGGAGAGTTCGAACGACCAAGGCATATGTGAACTGCTGGAGAATCACCAGTAAGGGATATTGGGATAAAGATCACCCTTGGAAAGGGGTGACTGGTAACTGGCGATAGGACACTAGGAAAAGGAGACTGGCAGATGCTCCTACTCTTGGCACGGTATTTGTCTTGGATTATCCCTCCAACTAGCGAGCTTTAGGGCTTCCACATAAGATAACAGCTGATGAGGCCTCACCAAAGTTTCTTGCAATGAAGACGAGGACTGGCAGAATTTTTGATAATCTTAGCTTGATCTTTGAATGGGATGAGGGGCGACAAGTTCCTGGTTATGAGAAGCGTCCCCTACAAGACTTGAACGCCCTAATCGGGAGCGGTTCCCACAATCTATTGGCTAGAGGGCCTTCTGAAGGAGGTGGATATGAAGCTGCAGCTCCGACTCCAACAGGGGGAAGAAAAGAAAGCGCTCGACTGCTGCCGACACTCATGCACCGTCTTTAGCTAGTGAGCGTACTCAGAGACACAAGAGCAATAAGCTTCTTATGATGCTAGAACCAAGTGGTAGCTCTTCCTCTTCTGATCTTTTAGGAATTCCCCCAGTATCACCCTTTATGCTCTATGGACCAGCTTTTTCTTATGCTGAATTCTTTTCTTGTTCTTCAGAAACTGAGGCAGATGACTTCGGCCGCTTTGAGCCTATTGACATTTCTTCTGATCAAGAGGTGAAAGCCCCGAAGCAACTGCTCTAGATAGGGGCTCTGATGTTGATGTGGCCTCCATGCATGAGGAGTTCACTACCCCGACCGAGGTAGGGGTTATGGCTCAAGAAGAATAGCATGAAGTTGATAACGTGCCCGAGCACCTGAAGTTGATAATGTGCCTGAGCACCAGGAGGTTGCTTCCCTCGTGGGCATAGGTCTTGAAGATGAGGGAGTTAAGCACTTTGTGTTAGAGGTTCTGGCTGTTGAAGGTGAAGGCCGAATGGAAGAAGCCATGGCTAGAGATGAGTCAGCTGGCAAAGGCCAAGGTGAAGAGGCAGTTTCTGAGCCTGCTAATGCCGAGGCAACAGTTCAGGAGGATGAAGGTCAAGGGGAATAGGTTTCTTCAGAGCCTGTTGAGGCAGAAGTCAAGTTCCCCATAATAGAGGGTCGAGACAGCGAGGCTGGCATTGAAGAGCTCGAGCAGGTTAAGGCTGAGGCTGCCTATGAGCCCGAAGGGCAAGAAGCTCTATGCTTTGCCCTTGTTTCAGAGGAGCTAGTGGCTCAAACCATTACTTCATCGAGCCCGGACCTTGAGGTCGAGGTTTCTTCAGTAGTAGTGGCCTCAACAACACCATCTAGGCCTGTTTTCAGTGGTGTCTCTAGCATGATTGCAAGCATGCTTAGAGCAGCCCTTCAAGGCTTGAGGGAGCTGCCTTTCAATGAACTGGTAAAGCTTTGACAAAGCTGAGGGAGTTCGCCTCGACTACTATGGTTGGGACGGCACCAGAGGTGCTTTCCCATTTTGGTGCAACTCTAAACGAGTTGGAGAGCTGGCGATTGAGAGTGCTACATGATGAGGAAGAAACAAGGAGGCTAGCGTCTTTGGAGGAGTCAATCTTACGCCACCGCGAGAAGATAGATGCTTGCATTGAGGGGAAGGCCACCATAACTGGTTGTTAGCAGGATCTTAAGATGGAGGCGCAAGGAAGCTTCAAGAGAATGATTGAAATTTGAGAAGAGAAGCGAATATTGAGGCAGGAATTCGCGGGCATTGAGATAAAGATGGTTCAAAGGAGGGCCATGGAGGCTTCTGTGGTTGAAGATGTTTCTGAACTCAATGGCACAATTGAGTCGGAAACTGTGGCGATGACAGAGAAGACTCAAACAATGGCAGGGTTGAAGGAGCGTGTCCAAGGCACCCAAACTTCTGCTGCAGTGCACAATGCAGAGATCAATAAGATGATTGATCGTTTCTGAACATGTCATTTCCTCTTGTCAGTATTTGTAAAAGTTTTAACTGATGAATAACGCTTCTCTCTTTTGATTGACTTTGCTGCACGATTTCATTCTCTTCTTACTTTTGCCTCTCCTCATGTGATTTCTCATTTTTTTTTAATGCCTTTCCACACTTTTATTATCTCAAGAGGCTAATACCCGAGGCCTTGTTTAGTCCCATGGTGGGATGCTGTGACTTGGATAGCCTCAAAATGGGGAGTCATTGCTTTTTCTCATCTTAATGTCTGATTGGCCAAGGGCTCATAGTTCATTTTCCTCATGATTTGGTGAGCCTGATTGCTATAGATAGTCCAGTCAGGAGGGGCTTTGGCCTCCATTAGTGGCGTATTTACTTCAAGCACATCATAACTTTTAGTCTCTGGCACGAACTCCTTGAGATGTCTTGAAGCAATACGCATGACCTTCAGCTGACTCTGGAGACTGCGAACTTTCATTCTTAAGTTTGCTAGGGGATCCTTCGCTTGAGGGGAAGAAAGTTGCTTTTTATCGAACTGCTTTCCTTCTGAGAGATGGGGGAAGAGTAGAACTTGCAGCTGGTCACTGGTCTGAGGAGCATCCTCTATACTTATAACAACCAGATTTTGAAAACTATTGCACGACGGTTGTCGCGCTACTTTGGCTTTCAAGAGCACAAATGGGGATATGTAAGACTTTCTACTGGTCCTGTGTATAGGTGATCTTTGGAGCAGTGAATTCTATCCCCATGACTTGCTCAATCTCAAGAATGACCTCTGGTTCATCTTCTGGCCAAGGTGGCTCAGAACTGGGGGCAGAGGGCGAAGACTCCTTTTCAAGCGAAGAAGGAGTTCTTGAGGGGTGATGGTTGGGATGTTAGAATGAAGGGTGGTTAGGGGCAAAGTTCTGCCCTGCCTTTCTTCCTCTTTGAACATGTTCATCAGTGTTCTCCCAACATCCTCAACTTCTTCATGAGACGAAGACGCTGTCTTGATTGTAAACTTATGACCTCCAACGTTTGGCCTCTGGGGAGACGCCAAATTCGTGAAGTAATATTTAGTGTCGGCATAGTGAGTTTCAGTCACATGGAACGATCTTTTGTCAGCATAGACCGTATGCTGTCTCCCGTCTCGGCTATACTTGAAACATCGGTACAATGTTGATGGAACCACCCCCTAATCATGGAGCCATGACGGGCTGAGGAGAATATTGTAAGAAGTATCGGTGTCTATTACATGAAACTGAGCATAATCGTTTAGCTCACCGATCTTAAAATGAAGGCGTACCGTGCCAACTGGGTACTCTCGTAATTGGTTGAACCCTTGAATTGTAACATGGGTCGGGGTAAGATCTTCGGACCCCATCCCTAATCGAGTAACGATCCTTCTTGGAATGATGTTGACTGTCATCCCTCCATCTAATATAATTCGGTTGATGGGGTATGCATGTAATTCGCCAGTAACAAAGAGAGGGCAATTATGAAACTTTTCCTCTAGCTGCAGATCGTCCTCTAAAAAGGTGATTGGCATACATCCTTATAGAATCACCGGGTCTACCTTGATGGGTTCTACTGCAGTTTTGTATACTTTTGGGTTAGAGAGAGCTTGAACCAAAGCCATCCGGTAATCCTTCGAGAGTATGAGGGCATCGTAAACATTAAGAAGAGACGGAAGATTTCGTAGATGCCCTCTCACATCACATTTTACCTTTTCTTGAGCAAGGCCTTGTGTTCCTGGTACTGCCATTGATTTGGTGGGTATATTGGGTTGAGGAGCAGGTTTGGGTAAGAAGGGTTTATTTTGGCCAGCTAGCTGACTTGATTGCACAACGGGCTTGGTTTGAATGATAAAAGTTTGAGGTTTTGGAAGAAACTGAGCGCATGGGATAAAAGGGGTCCCAAGAAATTAAAGAATAAGTGGATTGTTTAAGGTATTGGGATTACGAAGGAGCCCAGGGAGCTGTAGGATAGGCAGACTAGTGTTTGGATTAACGGGGAACTTCAAGATGCCCAACTTCTGTGGTGGAGGCTGCAGCGTCCTCCCTGATCTGGGATTTATCTGCCACGTGGTGGGTATTGCTCCTGAAATTTGCACCATGTGGCAAGCTCCCTTAGAATAAAAGCTTTGCCCCCTCGACTCTCTCAATTTCTGCTCAAATTCAAGCTCAGGTGGCCACTGGGGTTTCTTTGGCTTCGACTTCTTGCGCTTCTTTGAAGAAGGTGGTTGTGCCTTGGCTTTAGCTGACAGGGCATCAGTAATTGTTAAGAATCCAGTTGCCTGCGCCAGGGTCTTTCTCAATCGCTTCTGTTGTGTCTTAGTTATGTTTGATCCCTCAAGTTCTCTATCGAGAGCCTCGAAGTCCGGACACATCAAGGTTGTACCTACAAGAAACATAGATGAGGAAGAATGAGAGGAAGGAGAAGAAGGAGGAGTAGGGTT
The DNA here is from genome assembly GCF_054954075.1 of Amborella trichopoda. Lineage (NCBI taxonomy): Eukaryota > Viridiplantae > Streptophyta > Magnoliopsida > Amborellales > Amborellaceae > Amborella > Amborella trichopoda. The sequence goes on along the minus strand of NC_142346.1, from coordinate 42,461,465 downwards.
AGAAGGTGGGGGACTTTTAAGATCGTTCCCCTCATTAGACCGATCTGAGCAGCTTTTTACGTCATCACTAGGGCTGGGAGGGTGCAGGGGGTCTTTTAGGTCTTTCCCTTGCTTAGACCGTTGGGAAGTGCTTTTAACATTGTCTCCCTCATCAGATGTATGCTGAGTGGGAGACGGCACGGGAACATCTTCTTGACAGGATGAAGAATGAAGAAGGATCATGCTGGGGATGAAGTCTAGTAAAGTTGGAAACGTAGGAAGGGGATTGAGAAATTCCTGCTCTATTGTGGGTTGAGCGGTCTTGTTTCTCCAGCCAGCAGCGCTTGATTCCGGTCTCTTTCTGGTTTTGTAAGGTGATGTTTGATTCGTCACACTAGGCTTACGATCAGCTCTAGCTTGGCAAATTGCTTCTCTCCCTAAGGACTTGAGTCTGCTTCGGCCATGGTAGACTGGCCATGGTTGGGAAGTCGAGGGTTCCGCAAAGTAAGTCGTTAATAGGAAGGTCCTGCTTTGTGAGATCTTCTTACTCCGATGGAGGAGTGATTTGGGGATCACTTATGGGGAGGTTGTAAAATTCTTGACACTCTTGCATCTTCTTTGCGAATATCAAGAAAAGTTGTGCATTCTGACAAGTAATGACCTCTTATCTGATGGTACGGGCACCAACGATCTTCAGTCCCCTTAGCAAGGAGACGGGGTTGCCTTGCCTGCTTCAATGTGATTATGCCTTCCTGAAGCATTATAATGAAGAAGGCGTATAGGATACCCGACATTTCATTTTCCTCTTGAATGGTTATGGCATGGGAGGCCTCAGCTACCCCGAAGGCCTTCTTTAAGTCTTCAAGTTTTATCTGACCCTTCAGAATTACGGCCTCGATAATATCTTTCAGTGTGTAGCAGTCATCTGTGGGATTATTCGTCCTCCGATGGTTGGCATAATAGTTCGCCTGAGTGTCAAGGCCAGGTTGCTCAGGGAACTTGGTTTTTGGAAGCTAGATCACATTTTGTTCCAATAATAGCCAGAACCACACAGGGACGCATTCATTCTTGAAGGGATAGACCTTGTTCCTATGCCTGGTGAAATAATCACCCCGATGAAGGTTGGCCAGTGGGGGTACCTGATTGTACGACCGTTGTTGCTTGCCAGCCTGGGGTGTTACCTTTGCCATGCTTACCCCTTTAGAGAGGTCCAAAGTTTGGGAGGGAGCCTTCTTTGAATCAGTGTCCATGACGGCTGAACTGATTACCCCTTTCTATTGGCTGCCACGTGTGTTATTCCGAGAGCTACCGTTGCCCCGGTTGTTTGTTGAACTTGTAGATGGTTGTCATGTCCCACCATGGTGGCATGATAAACTTAATATGCGGACTGATTTAGAGATCAACTTTGACATGGAGGTCGGATTAGAGGCCTTGATATGTAGAGCGATTTCGGGTCTCATGTTCTGCACGTAAGTTTGGACTGCTTCCTTCTCAAGCATAGGATTAGGATGGCGAGAATCCAAGTTTCTCCATCTTGATGTGAACTGATCCACATGCTCATTAGGGTCTTGAGTCAGGGTGAGAAGCTTGATGGTTTGAACCTCTCTCTTGACCTCATAGAAGCGTTGATAGAACAATTTCTTCATCTCTTCCAATGTATGTACCGAGTTTGGGAAAAGTCGGGCATACCATTGGAATGTTGGGCCATCGAGGGTCTCAACGAACTACCGGAGAAGAAGTCTCCTGTCAGCTGCTGTTTCCTGATATGCTGCCTGGAAGTGGGCAATATGCTGGTTTGGGGAGGTGGTTCCGTTGAATAAAGGAAACTTTCCTTTCTTATAGTCTGAGGGAAACGGGACCTGATCGATATAAGAGGGGTATGGTCTTTGATAAGGCGTCACACCCTGTATCCCCAGAATTTGTTTGTACCTTAGGCTATGGGTGACCATAGCGTCAATATTTGACTTAAAGACTGGATGAGGGACATAATTTTCCAGTGAGGTAGAAGAAGGGGGCTGTCGTGGAGGTGCACCACTAGAGTGATGGGAATTGACTTCATGGTTAGTCGACTGTCGTGCGGCATTGATACGATCGATCTTTTCCACCATCTCATGCACCATATCCTCAAACTTGTTCATGCGCTCTTCTTGCGCATCACCGGGCTTGCTTACTATTATATGCTAACCGTTTCTCTAGGGAGGTCAACGTTAGTGGCAATTGAGGGCTTGCGAGCTTGATGGGTCATACATGGTAGGTCAGTCAACAGAAGGCCAGCGTGCCTTGACTAAACTCGACTCCTGTATGTGGATCACATTTGGACTGGTTCTTGACAGTCTTGGGATCGTGGCTGCTGAGTGGCTGAGTCTTCTTCTGCGACGGTCACCACAGCATAAGGCTCACAGAGCTCTTCTTCAGGCTTCATCATATTAATAGGGTAGAAGGGATTCAGGTGAAGAGGGTCATCAGAATTGGTTGTTTTGACTATCTTGGTCACCTCCCTAGTCAAAATGTGCAGACCTCTATCGTGTTTAGCGTTGAGGTTTTGATGGACCTCGCTCCAAAACTGCAATCTAGGTCGCAGCTGGTCAGCTCTTCTTGCACATGAGAGAGATGTCTCCATCAGGTACGTCAATGGATGAGGGTCAGGAACTGGAGTCATCTTGGGCCGGGGAGGATGAAGGACTTGATCTTCCATCGGGTCCATGCCCCGAGCTCTCTTATAACAACAGAGACACGATCAAAGTGACGAGGCTGGTTTAGGATGGTACTCTTGGAAAAAATCTTCGAGTACCAAGGCTGAAGGTGCTTTCTCGATGAAGAAGGAGTAGGTAAGAGCAGAGTTGACTCATGAGGAGGCTCGAGTTGAGGGCGAGGGGGCGTCTGAGATGGTGACGCGTGTGCACCCCTTGAAGAAGGATTACAGGGTCCGCCTGGGCTCGTGCGACTGATCTAGCCTTAAGAGGCCGAGAACTATGAGCAAGTGTCTGTAAGAGAACAGGTATAGGCTTTCCCTTTACAGGGTGCACTTGTGTGTGCATGGTAGGAGGACGAGGAGGTCATCTCCTGTGTACTCGGGTTGGTGTAAGGACGGCGTTGCCTCGAGCAGTGAGATGCATATGAGTAGCGTGCGTAAGACCTGGCCTTAGAAGGTTCGATCTTGGACACGGTCTCGAGGTAAAAGAAGGCCTCGAGGTGTGGCTCGAGTGGGTGACCCACGAGCCTTGTGGTGTGTGTGAGGGGTGGAGACCATGGGGTTTCCGCCTCGATGTGTTGAGCCTCTAGGGATAAAGACCAAAGGTGAAGAAATGTGGGGGGCTGGCCTTATGGCGACCCACAGAAGCAATGACAACTTGTTTGCCATTTGCAGAAAGGAACTGAGCAGCCTTCCAATGTACCTTAGGAACATGACCGACAAGTGGCTTGCCGGTGACTGGGTGCATGCTGTGTGGGGCAACAGAAGTGCTACCGATGTAGGGCATTCTGGTGGAATTTCCACCAAAGAGAGAAGATGGGGAGTGAGGGACCTTAAAGTTCCACCTCACACCGGTCCAGGTTAAGACTTGGGAGCTAGACAAGGGTCTTTGCGCAAAAGGATAGTCGGGCATGAAGTCGAAGGAACTTGTTCCTTGGGGACACTCTATAAGAAAATCCTCGATCTAGATGAATGGGTTATAGAACTTGCAAGCCATAAATAAAGTGTGAAAAGATAATGAAAGCAGGTAAAAGAAGAAAATAGTCAAACAAGAACGATCCAACTAAGGGGTAGTAAGCCCCCAGTGGAGCTGCCAAGCTGGTTAGGTGCCTCAATCTCGCTCTATAGATCTGGATGATCAGGTGGCACGCGTCTCGGGTTTCAAGGGAAGACTCTGAATATTTTTGAGATCGCTCTCTCAGGAACGTCGTTTGAGAACGGGGGCAGGTGTTACCAACCGGTGAGAGAGGAATTTAAGGTGGGTTCGGGACTTACTTGGGCTGGCTAGCGTGGACGCCCTCCTAGATCATGAAGAAAGCCCCCCAGTAATAAAACTGGTTCAAAATCTCCTCCCTTGGCTTGTATTCTTCTGTTTTACGCAACCACAGACATATATGGCAAAGGTTATGAGACAAGTGGGTCAGACCTCACTATTTTCCTCTTTGATGAATGTACACAAGCATGCACATTCAAAAAGAAGAAGAGAAGAAAGATGGGGGAGAGAAGAGTTCGACTGAGTGAGAGGATCAAAGTGGCAACTAAGCTGGTGAATAATTGGCCTAACGTGGTAATAAAACGGTCTCGGTAATTAAGACCGGCTCATAAGATCACTACTAGACGTCATTACCAATACCGACTAGCTAGGCATGATGGTGAGTCTGTCATGCCAATAAAGCGGGCCAAGGAATCCTGACACAATAACATTACGGCTACACGACAAGACTACCTTGAGAGGCTAACCTCAATCCCTCTTAGTCGAACGAAAGAATAGCAGAGTAATGGTTATGGGGAAAGAATGAAGTAAGAGAAGAAGGGAACAGACAAAAGGAGGGAGAAGAAAAGGAGAGAAGGGAAGAGAGGATAAGAGAGAGAGAGGGAAGGGAGATGCAATTGGCGCTACGTGTTGCCGATTGTGTCAGAAGAAGAGAGAGAAAATGTAGTTGACGCTAGGCTTTGTCGACTGTGTCAGAAGAAAAGAGAGAGAAAAAGCAGTCAGCGCTAAGCTTCACCGATTATGTCAGGAGAGAAGAGAGGAAGAGAGGAAGAGAGGAAGAGAACCAACCGACGTTAGGCTTGCGCCGGTCATGATGGGAGAGAAGCAAGGGAGAGAGATCGAGCTGACACTAGGCTTCGTCAATTGTAACAGAGGAGAGAGAAATCCAACCAGCGTTAGACTTCACCAACTGTGATGGAAGAGTGGGGAGAGAAATCCAACCGACGCTAGGCTTCACTGACTGAAAGGGAAAAGAAGAGAGAAATCTAGTTGGCGCTAGGCTTCACCGACTGAGAGGGAAGAGAAGAGAGAGAAATCCATTCGGCGTTAGGCTTCGCGACTGTGACAAAAGAAGAGAGATAAATCCAACCAGAGCTAGGCTTCACTGATTGCATTAGAAGAGAAGCGAGAGAAATTTACTTGATGCTGGGGATGTAAGAAGAGGAGAGATAAATTCAACCGACGCTAGGCTTCACTGATTGCATTAGAAGAGCAGAGAGAAATTCAGTCGGGGCTAGGCTTCATCGATTGTGATTGAAGAGAGACATGAGGATGAGGGGAGAGAAAGAGATAGAGATGAGAAGAAGAGAGAGAAAGAGATAAAGATGAGAAGAAGAGTGAGAAAGAGATAGAGATGAGAAGAAGAGAGAGAAAGAGAAAGAGAAAGAGATGAGAAAGAGGGGAGGAGAGAGAAAGAGGGGAGGAGAGAGAAAGTTACCTGCTTGAAGAGTACCAGCCCTTTCCTTCTCTCTCCTCTCACTCTCTCTCTCCAAGACATACTTATAGGCTCAAGCAAAAATCAACATTTTATTTATTCATCCAAGAATGAACCGAAGGCCGTTTATACATGAGGTTGTGCCTGTTTATATAGAGTTGGGCTAAAACGTGGGTGTACGCCTAAAAACTAGCTAGAATTGAAGATAATTACAATTTAATTAAATTTAAAGAAATTCTAAAAATGGATACAAAAGGATTGTTTTGCCCCTGCCTAACAATGTGTGAAATTTCAGAACAGTCTCTACTGCTACTCGAGAACTTGCGTGATATTCTGTGGCTAACTCGAGGGTGTTCTGATGCCTGTTTGATCGAAATATTTCTGTTTTTTTTGTGGGGCTCTGTATGGTGATCATTTTGATACCAATTTTGAGCTATGAATCATGTTTCGAACCACAATCATGAGACTTGAATTTTGGATGAATCTTGAAAACTTTGGATCGATTGTGTGCTAATTCCTTGATGATTCTTTGTGAATTCTTCATTGAATCACACTGAGCATGCCATCACGATCACGTTGTAACAAATGTAGCTTGATTTCGTGTCCGGATGAAGATTTTGTCGTCTTGAGTTTTTGACCAGAATCTTGAAATCAAGTGGCCGGAATTTACAACAGCTTTGATACCTTCGTGTGTGAAATCCATCCCTTCATTGTACGTGAGGTTCAGACAAGAGATAGCCTCAGACCTTACGCACATAATGCAACTAGTTTAGTGCCAATCAAGTATGCGAGAGTTGTGATCTGGCTGCTCGAACGAGGTGTGCTGCTATTGAATTTTCTGCAACTTCCTTCACAGATTAACGACTTTGATTTATTTTTTCTCTCTGCTAGGGTGTTGTCACATGGCATACCGCATATCGAATTGCTCGTCTTGATGAGACGAACACGCTCACTAAATTTGGGAGCAATCCGGCATGGAACGACTGAGATATAGGCCCCGAAAGTGACTTCCTGTGACTGTAAAAACAACCACCTTTAATGGTGTCTTGATGGAGTGAGGCTACACGGGAACAGTGTGCGATCTACTCTTTTCGATATTTCACCCATAACTTTGTCTTTGAGTTCCCGATTAAGCCGAAACTTCACTCATAGCGATTTTTGACCTTGCCGGATGTAATGACAGTGGTCTTACAGCTGTTTGACACCCCAAAAGTATGACTCGAGTTACAGGGTCCATTTCAGGGTGTTAGAGACTGATTTCACTGAAATTGTTTCTTTGTTTTCACTGCCTTAGACATGTCTGATCACGATGAAACTTGGCAGGTGATCTTTTGAAGGGCTAATGAAGATCTTAAGCAATTCTGGTGCCATTCTGAGAATGTCGAGAATTTCCACTGTTTTTGTAGGCTTTTTAACCTGCTTCCTACTTCTTCCTAATCAGGGATCAAGGTGCTGAAAAATACGTTCAAACATTCGTACTCCAAGGTTTTCCCTCTGAGTACCCTTCTTCAATCCCCTCATCAGCCCCACACGATTATTGGCCCTCGAAAGTGAGCTCGGGGCAGAGTTCCAATGGTAAAAAAGGCTTCGTTCCCCCATCAAGGCCACCCGAAAAGGCCGAAGAACCGACCCTTTCAGGTCCATATTCCCTACTCCGATTAATGAAAGTAGCTTTGGCTTCCCTGAGAAGGGCCAACTTGCTGCGATCTCGCTCCCACATCCAATTCTAGGAGAAGGTATACTGAGGTTTGAGGATCAGGCACAAGAAAGTTGCGCGGCTTATATAAAAGGAGAGTACCAAGACGTCAGCAGCACCTAAACTCATTGATCTCGTTATGCAAAACCCCTTCTACCTATTGCAAACTGCAATAGAGTTCAAGACGAGAGAAGGAGAATGATGCATGGTGATTCAGGTCATTGGAGATGACGCTAGCCATCAGAATCCATGGTCTTAAGACTGTCGTGAACCTATGATGACTCGGTTTATCACTAAAGCCCAAGCTCAGTTGGGGCATCTCCAACCCCTTATGACTGGCCTCCCTGATCAAGTCAAACGACAACATAAAACTCTTGCTATGCCTAATCCCTCATTCCTCGAAGAGAGGGTCGAGGTCATGGTCATCAATCAAACTAATGACAAGCCTCAAGACCACATAGGCCAGCTCGAGAAAGTCATTAACCGGATGGTGGAGAGGATAAATCATGTGGAAAATGCCAGGCCTCCAGCAAATTCATCTCACCATGGTGGCAATTCACCTCAGCTACCCCATTCCATAAATGAGCCTCCAAGACAACCCCCTCCGCCGCCAACCTATGGCTATCCCCCAATGCTGTCTCAAGCTCTTCCTCACCCGGTTATGCAGGTTGACATTGATGCCATGGTCAACCACAACCTGTGGAATAAGAAAATCCCTGGGGCATGAGAGACAGCTTTGTATCAAAAGCCTTATCTTGCATTCATTGACTCGCTACCCTTCCCACCAAACTACCAAAAAGGGAGATTCCCAATGTTCAATGGTACGGGCTCGCCTCATCAACAAGTTGCACATTCAATGTCAGCATGCCAAGAAATGGCCTCAGACAGTAGGCTCCTCCTTTATCAGTTTGTGGAAACTCTGGATGGGCCGACATTCAAATGGTATGCCCATCTCCCTCCAAACTTTATTCACACATGGGAGGAAATGGAGCACCTCTTTTATAAGCATTTCTATGAGGTTGAGAGGGAGGTGAAACTCATAGAACTGCTTACTATGAGGTGGAAAGATTTAGTGGCACATCAGAGCAACCCTATGCTAGAAATCGATGCGGTGCAAACTTGTGTCCGTAACATGAGGTCTGAAATCTCTTTACATGTCGAATCTACGAATCCCACCACCATTACAGAACTGACCTCCAAGGCAGTTCTGATCGAAAGCTTGTATGAGCATCACGGCCGGGGGGGGGGGGGGCATGTCACGAAGCACGGAAGGAGGACTAATCGGTATGCTGGCAATAATCGTGCCAACTCGTGGGGCAATCAGCAAAAGAGTCCAGTTAGTGCAGCAGTCAACTTCTCCATGGCCAAACAGGTCGCTGATCAAACCACTCTTTAGACCTCAGCCATTTTCAAGGGCTTGTTGTCTTAAAAAACTCAAGAGACCCCTTAGCAACGGCAGCAGTAGCAATAGTCCTATAATAGGGTGCTGCCACCCCCTCTATCGAAAGGACTTCTAGGAAGAGAAGAGGAACAAGGTCTATAACTTTGATAAAGAGTGAGTCCCAATGCTCCTCCAGGTGTTGTTGGAACAAGGGATGATTGCTCTTCCTGAAGCAAAGAGGCCAGATAAGCCGGATTGGTAAATAACAAAAGATATAGTGCATATCATCAAATGTTAGGGCACCCAATCCAGGATTGCTTCAATCTCAAAGACCATATCGAGGCATTAATTTAGAATGGGCAAATACAACTGGATAGCCTCAAAAAGGCATTCGGCACCACCGAGGCCTCCCACGTGGTCATAGTTCAAGAAGAAGAACAAGATCAAGGGTTGTACCCCGACAAACTCTCGCTCGACCTTCTGCCCACAATATTCACCTTGATGGTCAAAGAGGGAATTATTTCTCGTTGTCCATCACGACAGCTTAGGCACATAGTTCAGGGCATTGAGGATCTTTGTTGCCCATACCATTAGATAGTGGGCCACGATATGTCTCAGATCTCCAGTTTCCAAGTCTTGATAAAGGAAAAGATGAAGAGGGAGCAAAATGCTGTGGAAGTTTTAATCCTGGGTTAGAATATGCGTGAGCAAGAGCCAGACCTAGCGGAACGAAAGGTCACTCAAGAGCAGCCTTCACAAGAACATGCACCTCCTGAGTCTCCCAACTTTGATGAGCCCTCCACTTCACAGCCCTGGCAAATTTACAGGGGGCGACGTAGGATGAAGTCCATGAAGAGGGAGGCAATTCGACAAGAAAACATGGCACCTGGACCTCACGCGACTCGCCAGCCTATTCCTGTCAATAAAAGGAAAGACAGGCGGGCCACGCGAGTCACTCACCAAAGGAGAAGGATGCCACGACCTTCCGCTGAAACCATGCTTCCCCCACCTATCCCGCCTTTGTTAACTTTCCAAGATTTTCTCTCTGAAAGGGTCACATCATCCAGCAGTGACCATACTCCAGGTCTGCATACCAAAATTACCCTAGAGGGGATGGCTACCCATGTCTCTACTCCCATGTCCGATAAAGGCGAGGACTTAAAATGCACCCCTCAACGGTCTAAGGGTCAAGACCTTAAAGATCCCTTGCTCATGTCTAATAAAGGTGAAGACTTAAAAAGTACCCCTCAGCAGTCCAAGCAGGGTAAAAACCTTAAAGATCCCCTGCCCACGTCTGATAAAGGTGAGGACTTAAAAACACCCCTCAACGGTCAGGGTAAAGACCTTAAAGATCCCCTGTAGGTGTCTAACAAGGGTTATGACATTAAAATATCCTCGATCACATCTAATGAGAATGAAGATGTTAAAAGCCTCTTTGAGTCCAATACAAGTGATGACCCCAAAAGCTACATGGCTCAGTCCAATTTTAGTGACGACCCTAAAAGCTCTCTCCCCTCTTCTATCCTCTATTCTTCAAACCCTTCTTCTCTCATCTTGTCTCTCTCAGTAGTTACTCTTGAATGCCTAGACTTTGAGGGTCTTGATGAAGAGCTTAAAAGTTATAATACCAGTAAGTGGCATTACAAGCAGTTAAAAAGATTGTGGCACAACCAGCCGAATTCTTGACGGTTGCCGATGCATTAGCCTCCAGGTCAAAGAAGAAGCCCCTCCCTAGTCATGAAGATCTGATTGAGAGATACGAAACTCTAAACCTAAAAAGTCTTAGTGGCCCCCTGAGCCGACTCGGAGAAGCAATGGAGAGATACAAAGGGGCAAAGCTACTTTTCTCATGAAGCATGCCATATGGTACAAGTCGTTGAGGGAGTGGTCAATATTAGTCAGATTGACTTGAGATTAGGGAAGAAGCTCCAGCCGCTTGTACAAAAGCTGAAACTCTTGAAGTACCCAGGTCTTCTTATAAGGGCCACGATTCATTTGGACCCGACCACTCACAATAGTGGAGAGAAGGGAACCATAAGAGGTAGAAGCGCACGCCCGACGGTGAGAACGAAGGGGAAGCACCTGCCATATAGTAAGGGAGACACCGTGCATGCAAGAGGGAGCAATACCGGGGGAAGAAAAGGCTAACGCTGCGTACAAGGTAAAGTACTGCTGTGTGAGAACGAGGGGTATAGCCGGCTGGGCAACTAGACTTTTTGCCGCTTGGGTTAAGGACGCGACAAAGAGGAGAGAGAGAGAGAGAATGAGTATCGCCGTGCGGAAGGTAGAGTATCGCAGTGCGAAAGGCAGAGTATCGCCGTGTGGAAGGCAGAGTATTGCCACGCGGAAGGCAGAGTATCACCACGAGCATTTAACTTTAAACGACGGCCGATAGGGTCAACATCACACCATTTTCTTTCTAGAGACACGGCATGTGGCTGACGCCTGCTACAGCCTTCTTTCCCCACCTACCATGATGTCAGCCACAGTGGGTCTCACCAACCCTCATCTACCCTTGCGTCTTTATATAGTGCGTTCTACCCATCATTGTGCGTGTGCCTGCACCATAGCCATAAGAGTGCTATCGCCATGGGGAGGCTCTGGAATGAAGATGACTGCATGATGCTACTGTGAGGTGCACCAAGGGCGGCGGCCGAGCTACGTGAAAAGAGTGGGGAGCACCATGAGCCTGTATGTAGGTTTAGTGCTATGTTCTTCAGCTTAGTTGAAACTTAATGGAACATTTTCAATGGAAAGAATGAGTGGAGAATGAATGATATAGGGTAGAATAAATGGTAAAGAATGAATTGTAAATTTTAAGGAAATTAAAGGGCCTTTTCTTGCCAAACTTGCAAGCTTATTCAGTGAGATTTAAGTTGATTTGTAAGTATGTAACACGGCAATGGCACATAGAATTTTCAGCAAACGTTAAGGCTTCTACCTGGTGCTTTTCACTATCCATATGGTGCCCGATTGGGCTCAAATTAGCCTGAAACAAATGATATACCTGTCGAGTTGAAGTTTGCTTTATATACCATGTTATAATATCATGAAAATCAAAAGATATGGCCCCTTATGCCAGATATTTCACTACCATAGTTACTGTAAATTTCCAGCAATCGTGCCCTTTTTGAGCCTCATGTTGGCGGGTTAACGACACCCGAATGCCTCAAAGTCACCACCATTGTAAAGTCTTGTATGTAAAGTTGCATGTTTGGAGATTCTTGAAGTTCCCTATAAATGTTGAATTATGATTGAAATGCAGAGACACATCAGTACTCATCACTATTGCTCATTTGAGGCCGCATCTCGATCTTGTAAATAAAGTTTGATTTTCTCAATAAGTGAAGCATCTAACTTTCTTGCTTAGTTACTAATTGTAGCATCACGATGTATTGACCAAGTAATGAGTGTGAATGCCACATAATAATTGCCATGTATATGCTATGGGAATGTGTGGATGATGCCTCTTAACAAAGTGTTAGGTGAGGAAGAAACAATGCAACATTGATATGATTGATTCATAATGAAAGTTTCATGATAATTGTCAAAATGCTATTGATAATGCTCATGTATGAATGTCATATGGAATGAATGCCTCGTTATGATTGCCATACTGATATGATGCCGTTATAATAAGAATGTGATATATATGCCATGAGACAAATGAATTGACTTGGGTGAATGGAATGAGACCTTAATGCTGACCACTACTCATTGGGACTCGAGCCCATTGGTAGCGGGCATTATATTGCTTTACTGATGAGAATGCTGACCACTACGCATTGGGACTCAAGCCCATTGGTAGTGGGAATTGTACTGTTTTACTAGTGAGAATACTGACCACTACACATTGGGACCCGAGCCCTTTGGTAGTGGTTATTGGACTTATTGATGGGAACACTGGCTGCTACGTAATGGGGCCTGAGCCCAGCGGTAGTGGAGCTATTTTCACCGAGATAGTGATGCTGCCATATTCCCTTGCCTGCATAATGACAAGAGCAGGTTAGGGGAATAAGGAAGGTCGCTCCCTAATGAGTTGCAAGATGATGGCCTGTCGAATCCCCAATGCGTGTTGAGGATCATGTGTGTGAGTTGAGGGTATTACGAAGTCGATTGACCTGCTTATCATTTCCCTCCCTCCTGTAGGATGGTAGAAGTCCTGAGCAATGGGATTGGCTTGGCTCGATGGATAGGGCTTCTACTAGCAGGAGTAGGTGAATTAGGGAGTGAGTATGAGTTGCACATATTGAAATTATGATTTCCTTTGTATCGCATGTCTGGTGTTGCTTATGATGGATGCACTTTTGTATTAGATATCCTGTTACATCTGTTGCACTGATTTGATAATCAATATGCTTGACTACTACACTACTATAAATGATGATAAATGATACTATTCATTGTACCTGAGTAGGCTTAATATCCATGCATAACACTAGATCTGCTTACTGAGCTTCAAAGCTCACTCCACCATATTTTTACGCTGTAGATTGAAAGCGACAAGTCACGAGTTGGAGGTATGGGCTACAACTGAGGACTAAGGCGACCACTTTTTGGAGAACCTTTAGAATCTTGTGGGTTTTGGGATCTCAGCATTGCTTAGATTATTTCTTGAAAATTTTGTAATTATGGGCCTTGGAGCCTTGAACTTCACTGTACCATTTTTGAGCTATAATACAATGTAACATCTTTCTCATGAACGAGCTTGTTAAGTTTAAATTTATGAGATTATAAGAGTGATTACTTCCCTGGTTTTCTTGATTTCCAAATCAAGGCATTATATCTACCCCTACCTGAGTGATAAACGCTACATTGGGATCACGAACCCATGCCCAGTCATCTTCCAAAGTGAAGGTTAGGCATCCGAGAGCGGGGTCGTGACACCGCCACTAATATCGTACCCAAATGCTCCAACCAATCCACCACCCCTCCTCAAATACCATGTTCCACCACCACTAGTTCCAAATCCAAACCCATCCCTAACATTCCTATTAAATTCTCAAACTTCTCAAACTTCTCAAACTACAATAACCTCAATTCCACCGCGTCCTGCTCCGTCTGTGCTAACAAACCTGCTTGCACCTACTCCCACTGTACTAGCTAACCAGCCTACATCCTTTCCCTTCAACCCGTCTAACCAACCCACACCCACCCCCGCTGCGCAGTCAAGCCAACCTACCCATCCCCTACCAGTTGCACAATCTAACCAATCCACGCCTCCTCAATCTACTTGGGTTGTGCAGTCAAACCAGCCCACGTCCACAGACAACCCTCCTAAACCCATCTCACAAAGGCCAGTGGCAAACCCTGGGGTTCATGAACCCGATGATGACAAAGTCAAGTATGATGTGGTTAGACACTTGAGAAGACTCCCCCCTTTACTAAGTGTCTACGATGCTCTCATGCTATCAGGAGACTACCGTATGGCTATCATACAAGCCCTTTCCTATCCTGAAGTGTACGAGACCGAGGTTGAACGAATCGAAGTAGACTCGGCAATCCCTAACAACTACATGATCATCAGTTTCTCTGATGACGACCTTTAGTTGGATGGAAAATTCCACAATCGCCCCCTCTTCGTAACTGGAGAGGTGCATGCCCATCCTATTAGTCGGATAATGCTGGATGGAGGTTTGACGGTAAACCTCATCCTGAGAAGAGTTCTCACTCGCATAGGGTTGGGGCTTGAAGATCTCACTCCAACGACCCTAACAGTCAAAGGGTTTAATCAGTCGGGGGAGAAGCCAGCTGGCACCATCCGTCTTCATCTTAAAATCTGTGACTTGAATGAGTATGCCCAATTCCATGTTATTGTGACGGACACCTCCTATAGTGTCTTGCTTGGTCGCCCCTGAATGCATGATCAAGGGGTGGTGCCATCTACGCTGCATTAGTATTTCAAGTACATCTCGGATGGAAGGAAATATAGTTCTATGCTGATAAAAGACCTTTTTCCATAGCTGAAATCCACTATGCGGATGCAAAAAACTACTTTTCCAACCCAGAGTCACCTCAGAAGATTGTGATGGCTACAGAAGCCAATAACGTGAGAAAGGCGGAAGGGTCTTCCCATGATGATGCAGCAGATGTGGGTAGAACGCTCCTTGGCATGTTCCAAGAAGAGGCAAAGAATGGAAAAATACTCCCTTTGACTTCAATTCATGCGAATATTCCCTATTCCCCCTTTGAGGAACAATCAGGACACAGTGAGGGACAAAGCTCGTCCCCTATGCTCTCGATTACAGAATCATACATAGTGACGATGGAATCGAAACCCACTGTAAAGCATGATGAAGTCGTGGTTGTCAACACTCTGGCACCTAGGGTCACTTACATGCCAGATTGCCAAAAGGTCTTGCATATCCCTATTCCCCTTCTAAAGACAGATGCATCAAGGTGGACCATTGAAGCCAGCCATGCCGACCTCAAGGTTTTGCCCATCCCAATCTCTTTAAGAGGGGAAGACAACGCTTATCCTATCGAAGCGTCCGATTACATGTGTGATTCTCAAAAAGTCTTGCATATTCCAGATTCCTTGAACCTCCCAGTTATTATTGGGGCCTTGTCATCACTGACTTAGGTTCCTAGCAACACTCCTCTCCCTTAGCTTGACCACATGGATCGGGCCACCATTGCTGATCTAAGGAAGCAAGCCTGGGAACTCCTTGGTCAACTGGAAGTCATCAGAAAAGGGAAGACTAAGATGGAAGAGGTCCCTCTAAAATTTACGGCTTCGAAGCCATTGTTTGGATTTGTTTCGGAGACTTAAAATCCTGAAGTTCTTGGGGCCACTAAAGGACGTCCCTATAAAGATGCTAAGGTGCTGCTAGAATGGGGCCTCTATAGCCAGCAAGCCCATCAAATTATGAGGAAGATGAATTATAAGCCCATGGCCAATCAAGGGCTAAAAGATGGCAAAGGGATGATTGCCCCATTCAAAGCCGTTGAAATAGCAGTTGCTCAATATGACACAAGAAAGGGAGTCGGGTATGCTGACACTTCTCATCCTTCAACCCAGCGACATGAGGCCTGACAAACAATCAGTATGATAGCCCTTCTTGATGCATCATCACCTCCACCCTTGAGATCTTCTCTGTTGGACCATGCACCCTAACACATGGTCTCAGAGGCACGACCCTAAACATGCCCTCAGGTCTTGGTGTACGACCTTAAAATACACTATCATCATGGTCCCAGTGGCATGACCGTAAAATTACCTCCTCAAAAGATGGACATGACGAAAACCCGAAAGGGTGTCATAGGTACGAAAGTCCAAAAAGAAAGAAAAATGACGCACGGTAGCAACATCAGCTATCGTGAGTAAAAGACGTAAAAAATAGGATAAAATAAAAAAAAAGAGGGAATGATGAAAACCCAAAAGGGCATTGTGAGTAAAAATGAGAAAATGGCAGACATGGTGTAAACCATGGGCAAAAGCGCCACAAAAAAATATCTCATGGGGTTTTGCGAAAACCAGAAATGGCGCATACCCAAAGGGCTTGAACGAAAACCCAAAAGGGCGTTGAAGTTAAAGGCATGTGGAGAGAAGATGTGTCCACAAGGAGGGACTTTAAGAGACGATAGCTTAGGTTGACGGAATGCAAACCATAAAAAGCAAAAGAAGGCATATCAATCTTAGTCAAAGTTTGGTATTTCATTCCATCCATGTCGTCAGAATTTATGTACAAGTGAAACAAAAAGATAGAAAAGAAGGGTGAAATACAGAGCACTCCTAGAAGCGATCAATGGTCTCATTGATGTTCGCTCTCACTACCTCAATACATGAGATGGCTCCCTATGCGCGCTCCTTAAGGTCAGCCACTACTTGGGCAATTTGTGTCATAGTGGCAGTTCCTGACTCAATGCTACTATTGAACCTTGACATCTCGTCGGTCAAGACCTGATTCTCCACTCTCCAACGGTTCATTTCCTTATCGAGCTCGTGAAATTTGTTCGCCAGCTTCTAAGTTTTTGCCTTCAAGTCCCTCATCCTGGCCAAGCGGGTCGCCCCCTGCTTATTAAAATCAGATTTCTGGGAAGCCAGGGTAGCCCTCCTCTGCACGCACGCATCCATGTCTTTGCGATGCTACATGAGTGAAGCTTCTAAGGAGGCTAATTGGACACCCTGCAACTTGGCCACCTCTGCTTCCTTTCTCAGAGCCTCCATTCTCCACTCCTCTAGCTCATTCAAGAGATTGTCAAAATAAGAGAAAAGCTACTTTTCACTGTCCAGGGTGCTTAAGGAGGGCACAACCACGAAGTTTAGTAATCTCAAGGCCGAGTTCCACAAGGGGTAGCCTTTTTAATAGTTGGAGACCCGACTGTAGCATTCCTACGACCATGGTAGACTTTGCACTGAAGGCAGGCCTGACTATGAGTGAACTAGGGGCCGAAGTTATTCAGTCGAAGTAACAACAGTAAGAGTTGTAGCCGTCTCTTGAGGTGCAGAAGCAATGCTCACACTAAGAGGCCCTTCGAGCTTCGAATAAGATTCGACGTCCGATGACATAAATATTAGGGCCTCAGCATCGGGATGAGGAGCCACCACAGGTTGCTCAAGCACCACAATGCAATCAAGGTTTTCCCTTGGGAAGACATCCGTGACCCCACCAGTGGCCACACTAGTGATACAAGTTGTCTCTACCACCGAGAGAAGATTGCTTTCCTCTGGGAAAGGACTCAAGTCAAAGTTAACCCTCTTGGAGGACAAGGGTACAATTAGCTACAGCTTTTCCACTGGCTACACAGATGAAGGGGCGCCCTCCAACACAGCAGGAGCACTGGTAGGATCAAGGGCACTCACGACAAATAGGTCACTACTCCAGTTTCAAAGAGGCTGAGCAAGGAGAACTGACCACAGAACGAGACCCAAGAGGAGACTTAGTCAGTCTAGCGCTCTTTTACCTAGGAGAAGGTTCACGTGAAGACTTAGATTTTGAAACATTTGAGGTCACTAGCGGCTTTCCTCTTTTCTTTCCTTTCTCTAAAGCTTGGCCATATCTGAAGCCAGCATACGAGCCACTATGGGGGCCACTCCCAATAAGAGCGTTGAGATCCTGGATCGGGCGTCCCTCTTAGGCGGGAACCTTTTGACCTTGTCTTCATTCAAAGATAGAGAAAAATTCATTGAAGAGAGTCCCCATCCCCTCTTTAAGGGCAAGGACCTATGGTGATTCCTCGTCACCGCCATCTCCCGGGGCTCCCCAAGTTGCACCCAATCCAGGGGATATTCCAGCTCGAATATTTTCTCGAACGTCGGAGGTACGAAGTTCCTACCCTGCTTAGTGTCATGGTGCCAAGTATTATTTTCCCTTTCTAAGGATGGTCCACTTGCCAATACTAGCTGTTGGTGATTCGTTGCCAGCGTCAGTAAGCTTCCGTAGCTTAACCCACCTGGCCATAATAAGGGACAGAAAACTTGTTCACCTCTGTGAAGTCTAGGCATGTAGCCCAGGCCGTCCTCATGTGTATCACTTTCCATGATTCATGACCCATCCCTAGGTCATCGTTCTTCCTCATATCGCTTTTCAAACAAGAGAGGGACTGGGTACCCCTGGTCTAACCCATGTTGACGAGCGGAGTGATGAGGGTAGTACACTTCAAGCTTCGAGCCGAATGACATCCTAAAAGGAAGGATACCTCCCCTCACACTTTAGAGAAACATTAGCTTAGGGACGCCAATGGAGGCACCATCTAGCTCATGGCCCTGCTGGTCGATAAAGGCACGATCAGTGCACCCACCCACAAGAAAAGGGATGCGATCTGTGAAGGATTCATTGTCGAATAAACTTCATGCATGATCAGGAGTGCAAAACTAATCCTTTTCCTCCGCAATCTTCACAAGTTGTGGGCACATAACTCCGGTCAAAGCAGCATGGTTGCATAAGTGCTGAGGAAATATGCAAAAATCCAGCAAAACAAATAATGAACTGGGAATGTTGTCTTGAAGTTCCCTGGGAAGGCTTCTCCTCTAACCAACCCAGGTCAATCTGTCGCTTTGAACTGCTTGCCTAGAGAAATTGTCCCTAAGCTGTAGTAAGTGCTACATAGCACTGCCTGTGCCAAGGCATATTGGCGTCCTCGCACCATATCACAAGCAACAAAGAAGCAACATGGTCTAATCACGTCGCTCGAATCAGCAAAGGCGAATTTACATATGAAAAGGACTATATATGCAGCAAGGGATGTCTTTCACAGACCGGCGTACAAAAGAGGTACGAGACTCTTCTGCTTTTTCTTTGCCCTTGCCGCCTATGACGCAATACTCCAACTCAGTAGCATCGGACTATCCCCCAAAGAAAAACCTGATCCAGTGAGAGAAAGTGACTTGGCTATGACTAGCATGTGAACTAAGAAGCTGGTAGGTCTCAAATATCTCTCGGAGACCAGGAGGGGGCACCTCACTTCCCAATGATTCGCTAAAGATGACTGAGTTTTGAGGGGTGAATTCATTGTACATGGCTCCCATGAGCGACAAACCCCCGATAAAGTGCACATCTAGCAGGGTAATCTTGCCCTCACCATGAAAAAAAAGCCATGAGTTGCTAACATGGCTCCAAGTCTCCAAGAGTGCCCTCATAGTGTTTGGGCAGCGGTCAAAATACCCAATAGAACTCTGCACCGCCCCTAGCAAAGAGGCAAGCTTGAGCTCATTCTCAAAGACATGGAGAATTTCTAGTGTCCAAGAGGTGTATCCTTTTATAAATTGATTCTGCCCCTGCATCTTAAGCCCATGAGGAGACCAAACTAACCCTTTTGTCTTGGCCATGCGTTTCCCGAGGGTGGGCAAATCCCCGAGGGTGGGCAAATCCTCATTGGAGGCCAAGTTGTGGTGCAAGAAATGAAAAAGTGGAATCCCCTCATCACGGACTATAGATTCCCCATCATCCGCATCACGAACATGAAAGCGGGTAGTCTTGCTGGCGAAAGTAACACTTTAGGACCATTCCAAGGCACAAGCGGGCTTATAAGCCATATGGGTTCCCCTCTTACTAAACCCACACCGGTAAACGTGGCAATCCCTAGCTCGCCTGGTTTGGGGAGATTTTTAACCAAAGGCACATCATTTGAAGAAAACCAAGGGAATAAAGTCAAGGGCGCGCAACAATTCAAAGAAAACAAGATATAGGGCCTGGTGAAAATTCGACGCATTTCCCCTGTAAACTGGACTTTTTGACAAAAAAGGTACCCTGGCTGATCCAAGGCACCTCGAAGGATGCCCAAGGAACTGAACTGTGGGATGTACTCGATCCAAACGAACCTCGAAAGAGCCCCCTTCCAGTCAGGTGAAATCCATGCAAAAATGTGCAAACAATGCCAGGAACTCCTAAAAGGCTTCAAAAAGTGTTTAAAAAGCATTAAAAATGCCCCAAAAGTGTTAAAAGCACTCTAAAAACACATAAAACTCTTAAAAGGCATTCAAAATGCCCCAAAAGTGTTAAAAGCACTCTAAAAACATAAAAAATGCTTAAAAGGCATTCAAAATGCTCAAAAAGTGCTTAAAATACTTAAAAGGCATTTAAAATGCTCAAAAGTGCTTAAAATGCTTAAAAGGCACTTTAATGCCTAATAAGAATTTAAAATATGAAAGAAATTCCCAAAAAATTCTTTAGAGGCACGGGAAGCACTATTTAGATGCTCAAAGATGCAAAAAAATGCAAAAATGATTGAAGTGCATAAAAAGAAAGGCCAAGTACTAGATGGCATTTAAATGTGCTCAAGAAGGCACTAAAAGAAAGCATGGAAGAAAAAGAAGCCACGAAAGAAAGAGTGTGGGAAAGTAGGTAGCTCACCAAACTCCTGATTATCGGACGCTCCAGACATCTCATCTCACCGCGTGGGGAAAGAAATTGCTTTGAGCCCAAGGGTCACTACATCACACATATGCTTAACCCCTCTCCCAAATGCTTAACCTCTCTCACGAATGCCTAAACCTCTCCCAAGAGCCCCTCATGAATTTTTCAAATGAAAATGACCCAAAATGGGGCGCCTTACACCTTTATATACCCCCTCCAAAAAAGCCTTCCCACTAACATCCCTCACAAAATCCATATTCCACCCACGTCTTGGGTCATTTACAAGAAAGGGAAGGGGCATTATGGGGAAGCAATAAGGGAAAATACTCAAATGCCTTTGGACTCCTACTTGGAGTAAAAAATGGATCAAGGGAAAAATCATCGATGGAGGGTAAGACAGTGTCAGAATCGGATGAAACCAGCGCCATTGCGAGCAGAAAATTTTGCTGGCCAAGAAGGGCCGTACCCAACATCCAAAACGGGCCGCCGAGCCCATTAAGGGCCTGACGGACCAATTTCTCTCTCCTCCCCTCCTTACGTATGCAACTAGGCTGGGCAGCCCCGGCCCGAAGCCCTTCCTTCACGCAGCCGCCGTCTGCTACCTTCTCCTCTTCAAGCGATGGGCAGGGTTGAGTCTCCTGCCTCGAGCCCGGGTCCAAAGCCCTACCTTCACGCAGCCGCCGCTTGCCGCCTTCTCCTCTTCATGCGATGGGCTGGGCTGGGACTCATGGCCTAAGCTGGGGCCCGATGACCCTCCTTCATGCAGTCGCCGCCTGCCGCTTACCCCTTTGCCATAGCGGGCCTCTTGCCATGAGCCCGGGCTCGGCACCTCCACTCCTCTTTCGCGTGTGCCTCCGCACACATACCACCCTTCGTCACACTGGGCCAGGCTGGGCCTCCTACCCCAAGCTTGGGCACGGTACCTCTGCTCCTCTCCCACGTGTGCCCCTGCATACGTTCCACCCTGTACGTGGTGGGTTGAGCTGGGCCTCCTGCCCCGAGCTCAGGCCTAGCACCCCCGTAGTCTGCACACGTGTTGTCATTCACCTGATGGGTCGGGTTGGGCCTCTTGCCCAGAGCTTGGGCCCGAGACCTCAGCCCCTCTCCCACGCATGTCGTCACCTGTGCGTGCCGCCCCTTTGCCACAATGGGCCGAGCGGGGTCCCCTGAACCGAGCATGGGCCTCAGACCCCTCACCGCAACTCATGCCACTATGCATGCGCGCCTTCTCTCTCACACAACAGGCTGGGCTGAGCCTCCTACCCTGAGTCGGAGTCCGACCACCTCCCTTCTGTCATCCTCCCAAGCGCAAGCATGCACATACTTCCCTTCTTCGGTGCATGGGTTGAGCCGAGCCCCAATCCGAAGGCTCAGGCCCACATGCCCGTACCTCCCCCTCACTCATGAGTGCTCCTCATTCATGGGTACATGCCATTACTCACATCCCCAATGAGTCACATCGCCCTCCACTCACCATCTGCGATAGCCCATCTCGACATTCTCCATCCCTAGAGAGTCGCATCATGCATACCCTCCGCTTTCAGCAAGTTGAACCATCACGCGCTCACTCCATTCCTCTCATTAAAACTCACCTCATTCCCCCAATGAGTTGTATCATCCACCATCAACCATCAAGACCCATTTTATTCCCCAGTGAGTCCCACTCTCCATTGCTACCCCATTCTCCTCTCATAAAAACTCACCCCACTTCTCAGTACATCAAACCAACCCAAATTACCCACCTTCACTTCCATCATCATCCAGCATCAATTCCATTTATTTATATATAATAATAACTAAATATGAGTGGACATGGTCATGAAACCATGGGTAAAAGTGCTAAAAAAAAAAAAAAGAAAAAAACGAGCACGGTGAAAACCCAAAAGGACATTGTGAGTAAAAATGGCAAACGGGTATGGTCATGAAACCATGAGTAAGAGTGTTCAGCGAAGAAAAAGCCGGGCACGGTGAAAAATCGAAACGGAACCATGTGTAAAAATGGAAATAAAGGCATACGTGGCCATGAAGTCACAGGTAAAAGAGCCCAAAAAAAAAAGAGGGCAGTTGGTGAACACCGTTTTATGATGCCACTCCCCCTTGCTCAGGTGAAAATCCGAAAGAGCATCTAAACCAATAAGCAGGTTGATGTAGCGCTCGCCCTCACAGGCGGCTTCATTCAGCAACCCAAGCAAGGAAAACCAGTGGTTTGGGAATCGATACCTTCCCCAATGGGTACCCCGCTACTGGAACCAAAAAGAGCTTAAGAAAATAATCCAATAGCTTAGAACCATCTCCATGAGAAAATCCTGAAGTCAAAAATATCAACAAGATGGCTTGCTGGAGCTCCATGCTAAAAGGGTTCGTTTCCAAGAAGTCACCAAAAATAAGAAAGTCATGCCGACAAGTCGAAGATACTCCCAAAAGGCAATTGACTGTCAAGCCAGATCAATACCTCCACCGACATTCAAGGTAGCAGTCTCATTAACGTTCTCAGTTGCTGAAAGTCTAGAGTTTTCGGGATGGCCAACAAAGCCCTCGACTAGACTCGGTAAGACTAGGGCTTCAAGCTCCAAAGAGACCACCTTGCCAAAGCCCCTTCTATTAAAGGTCCTGAATCAAGATGGCCAACAAAAAGCCTTTGACTGGATTCAGGAGACCCGGACCCAAAGAGAGGCACCCCAACTATCAAACAAACTCCAAACCCTGGTGTAGCAATTCATACGCCCCATTAAGGGCCCTCGACTATCTATCCGAAGCATAAACATCTCCTGAAGTGGGAAGGAAGCCCTTAAGCAAGGCTCCCACCAGATGGTTAAAAACCTGATTGATTGGGAAGGAAGCCCTTAAGCAAGGCCCTCGACTGCCAAAAAAACTTTGATTCTGACTAATTGGGTCTACAAGCCCTTAAGCAAGGCCCCCTGTTGTTGGAACCAAAAATAAGGACTCCTGAAGTGGGAAGAAATCCCTTAAGCATGGCCCCTACCAGTAGTTCACGTCTCTTCTCCCCCAAAGTCTTGACGCCACTTAGTCCACAGTCCCTTAAACAAGGCCACCAGTCGTCTAGCACCTCAGTCATCCCCCAGGGAAGAAGATTGGCATGATTGCGCCTTTGTCGAACGTGTTGATGCTAGTGGTCGAGAAGAAAAACGAAAGCCAAATGACCAATTTTGATTCTGAATGTTGTCCTTCTTGCTTCTCTCGAAGCACAACATTCAACAGAGCAAGTTGTTTTAATGTATTTTTGAAAACTTGTATCCTCGATGTGAATAAGGAGGAAGCCAATCGTAACCTAGGTCCACGGGTACCAAAAAGCCTGCGAACCATGGAAGCACTATTGAAATAAACCCCGATCTGGAGCAAACTTGTGAAAGATAATAGATAGGCCCCAAAAGGCCTGAAAAGGTGGTATTTCACTACCTAAGAATTCCTGCCAAGATTTGTTACAAATTGACAAAGTTAAGGTGGATCAGAGATAAAACCCGTTTTCAGTTGCAACCTCTAACATGCTGAAAATGCACCATTTAACTACATCCCCATTACCAGAGCTTCAGATGAGCACCAAATCACTTCTATTGGATTTAGAAGGTCTGAAAAACCCCCATATGTCAAATTTTGGGTCATTCAAACGCTTCAGGACCATTCTATGGTCGACTTACCCAAAACGAGTAGGTTATACACTATACTGGTGCACCCTCAGTGAACCAGTTTCCATTTATGGGAACTGTGCAATGCGATTTCTGGAACACCTTTGAAGGGTCATATCTCCTTCATCCTAAGCCGGATCAATCTCAAATTTTCATGAGAATCTTCTTCTCGTCGACACACGCATTTTTGTATGTGGCACGACCCATGATGCAACCCGAGATGGAAGAAATCTTAGAGAGAAGATGCTTAAGAAAACTCATGCATTGCAGATTTTTGGAAGAAGAGGATCACTTCAATCAAATGGCTACATCATAAACCCCGACGTCGGATCGGCTTGAAATCGGGTCCTTTGCGACCACAAGGTCAAGGGCTTCAATTAAAGTTAAGCATCACGCATGATGAATCGCTAGCAAAAGAGGAATTTTTTGGAGACTGGAATCCAAATTCTGGCAAATTTCCCAATTCAGCAAATGGCGATTCGGGTACCAAATCGATCCATTATTGTTGCCAAATGATCATGATGACTTCCCCGTCATTCCACGATACAAAAGATCGATAAAAAAAGGCAAAGAACGGCCAAGATTCAAGATCTAAGATTGCAAATTTCTCATCTTTTGACGAATCTTGCTGAGAGCTCAATACTTCGATTCGAGGATCAAAACAATCGCCTTGTCGAGACCGTCATGTTTACGGCATTCTTTTCACCGGAAATTTGTTGGAAAGGCCCATAACGAACCCCGAAAGATTATCGTGGTTCATGGCCACTTTTTGGGGACCATCTTGTAATTTGGAAGATTGTAGGTAGGGGAAACATCGTCATTTTGCCCAAAAAATCGGACTTAAATTTAATTCATAAAAAATTTATGTTCTAGCAATCTTAGTTACTTTTAAGCTTCCATCCTTATTTCAAGGGGGGCTCTATATAAACATTTGTAACCCTAAGTCAAAACAAAGGAGAAATTAATGAGATTTGCCCCTTAAGCTTAAGGTTTTCAATTTGAGTTTCCTCTGTTTTGCAATACTTCCCTATCCCTTTTCCATTCCAAGAGACGAGAGAGAACTTTCCCCATCATCCACTGCCCTTGGAACTTCTCACTCCTCACTTGGAATTTCTCATTCTTTCTCTCTCCTTTTCCTCCTCTCTCTCTTTCTCCCTCTTTTCTCTTCTTCTTCTTCTTCTTCTCTCTTTCTCACTCTTGAGTTGGACTGATGGCTAAGCCATCGACCCAACTTTCTCTCTCCTTCTCTTTTCTTCCTTTTTCTCTCTCTCTCTCTCTCTCTTTCTCTCTTCTTCTTCCTCCTCTCTCTCTTTCTCTATCTTCCTTTCTTTTTCTTCTTCTCTCTCAGAACTAGTAGGACATACGACTGAGACACCGGCCCAATTTTTCTTCTCTATTTCTATCTTCTCTCTCTTCCCTCCCTTTCTTTTCTCCTCTTTCTTCTCTTCTCTCTTTCTCTCTCTTCTTATCGTCCTCCTCTCTCACAATCAGTGGGATCGGTGGCTAAGCTGCCGACCCAATCTCTCTTCTCTCTCTTTCTCTCTTCTTCTCTTCTCTCTCTTTCCCTCTCCTTCCTCTTTCTCTCTCTTCTACCTTCTCTCTCCTTCTCTTTCCTTCTCTCTTTCTCTCTCCTCCCTTCTCTCTTCTCTCTCGTTCTCTCTCACAACCAATAAGACTGACGACTGAGCCATCAGCCCAATCTCCCTTCTCTCTTTCTCTCTATTCTTCTCTTCCCTCTCTTTCTTTCCTCGTCTTTGTTCTCTTCTCTCTCTTTCTCTTTATTCTTCTCTTACTCCTCTCTCTCGTAACATCAAACGACCGTGGGACCATCGCCATTGGATCCAGCATGGTTCAAAACCCGCAAGGGTCAAATTTCAGCTTAAACAGACACTCCAGGAAGAAGTTATGAGTAAAAGATCAAAACAGAAGGAGCCGCACAGTATTGTTGTACGACCACCCTGCAAGTAATCTTTATTAAAGGGGTAGTCACAAACAGTGACTTGTGATACCCATATCTCTTTCGTCTAAGATTGAATCACGCTCAAACTTGTTGAAACGTGTTCGTCTCATCGATACGAACATTTTGATATGTGGCACGTCCCGTGACGATGACTGAGTCGGGAGAAAAACGGGAGAGAAGATCGTGATTTGAAGTCATATGTTGCAAAAAATCAACAGGACATCCACTCACGTGAGCGGCCAAATCACAGCGCCCGTGAGCTCGATCGATGCAAGACTAGTTGCATCACATACGTAAGGTCCGTGGCTATCACTGGTCCGAACCTCATGCATGATGAACGGTTGGATTTCATATAAGATGAGTTGAAGTCATTGCTGATTCCGATAGCTGGAATCCCAAATTTCGGCCAAAGTCCAAGATTGCTAAAAGTTTGTTTGGGCACCAAATCACATCTCATTTATTGCAACCCGATCATGGTGCTCAGTGCAATTCAGCTAAGAAATCACAGAAAAACATCCACATGAAGATGCAATATCGATCAAAAATTTTCAAGATCTATGTGAATTTCAAGTTATGTGATCATGCCTTCAAAGTGTGATTCATGACTTAAATTTGATCTCAAAATGATCGTAGCATCGAGCCCTACACGATGGCAATCACCTTTTATTCACTCGAATGCCGGATCATCAACGAATCGTCTGAGAAGAATCAAGAACATCCCAAGTTTTCAACAGGGACCGTTTTGGATTTTTTTTAATTCCCTATTTTCTTATTTTTAAAAATTCAAATAAACCTTAATTATCATCAACTAGGGTTAGATTTAGGTAATCCATCCATGTTTTAGCCCTAGTCTATAAATAGACATTACATCTTATTCAGAAGGAGGCTGAAAAAATCACTGTAACGATCACTGTTCATTCTCTACATTGAGCAATAAAATTTGAGATTCTTCCTTGAATTCGTGGGTGTGTCTTGGAGAGAGAGAGAAGTGAGAAAGTTTAGAATGAGACCCCTCCTACTCTAAAGGTATTTTCTCTCTCATCCCTTCTTCTTTCTCTCGGGTTTTCTTTTTCTTTTTCTCCTCTTCTCTCTCTTCTTCTCTTTCTTTTTCTTCGTCTTCTATACTGTGATTTTCTTAGAGGCCATGCACAGCGGTGGTAGTGTCATGCATGCCTCTTTCTTTCTTTCCCCTCCTGTGGCTTCGTAGGTCGTGCATGGTGATGGCAGCGCCATGCGCGAGCTTCTTTCTCACTCTCTTCATTCGTCTCTATCTCTCAATGAAGTTGGCGCACAACGTTAGTCGTTGTTGTGCATAACGCCGTCTTCAGGTGCACACAGTGACAAGCAGCGGTTCGGGCTCTTGTTTTGACTCCAGGATTGGCGTCACGTGAGGCGATGTGCATCGCCGACCGCTAACCATCTTTCTTTCTTCTCCTGATCCACAGACGGCGCTGCTCATCATCATCTGTAGGCGTGTCTTCAGCATCTTATGCAAGGGCAGACAGAGATGCCTATCGTCGCCTGCATGCTTCTCTTGTGCCCTGTGCCTATCGTAGATGACGATGCTTATCGTCGCCGGCGAAGGGCCGTGGCGATGCCTCCCGCCGTGCATAGGCCTGTCTGTTGCGCCTCGCGCCCATAGAAGATAGCGATGCCTATCGCCGCCCGCGAAGGGTCGCGACGATGGCTCTCGTCGTGCACAGGCCTGTCTGTTACACCTAGCTCCCATCGCAGACGGCGATGCCTATCGCCGCCCGTGAAGTGTCGTGGCGATGTTGATCGTCATCCACAGGATTCTTTTGTGTGCTTTGTGCCCATCGTAGATGGCGCTACCTATAGTCGCCCACGAAGGGTCATGTTGCCTTCTCGTGTTGTCGACGGTGATGGCTAATGCCATTTGTAGGTCACTGCTCCCCCTTTCACCATGAGTAACAATGTCTAGCGCCGTCCAAGGGCCATGACACTGTTACTCCACGGCTGCGGACGACGATGCCTAACGCCTCCAGGACCTGCCTTCTCCTTTGTCCTGTGCCTTCTTTTCATCCTCTTCTCTTATCCTTTCGTCTTTCATGCTTGCTTGATTGAAGGATAGACTCAGTTTAGTACTGTCATAACGGTCTGGCTGTCGAGCAATATTGTCGTCGTGTTGATCAAGAGTAACATACCCGTCTTGCTGCCACACCAGATTATGACAGTCATATAGGCCTCGATTTCGAGTAGTATTGCAGTCGTGCCGGTCTAAGTTACCATGCCTATCTTGCTACCACTCCGAATCAATCATTGTACTGGTCCAGCTATCAGGCTAGGCTCGTTTCTTTGTCAAGTCCTCTTCTCTTTTCTCCCCTTATTCGCACCCTCTTTTTCATCATCCTAACTTCTCATCTTCTCGGCCATATGAATGGGCATCGTCCTAAGACAAGGGGTCCTTCAGCCCACTTGTCTTGCAAATTAACCATGTTAGTACTATGCAGAAAACAAGGAGATTACAAGTCAAGGGAGGAGATTCTGAATCAGCTGAAGCAGCATGGGGGCAACAACCCGAGTAAGTCACGAACCCAGGTTAGTAAGTCACGGACTCAACTCGAGTAAGTTAAGGACCCAGGTGAGGTTGGTCCCCACCTCATGTTTAAAAATTCATCTCTCACCAGTTGGGCACCTACCCTTGTTTTGTGAATAAGTTATTGAGAGAGCGGTCTCATATCCAGGGTCTTTTAACTCGAGACATGTGTCGCCCGATCACCTAGATCCAGGGAGGCGAGATCGAGGCATCGAACGAGCTTGGCGACTCCACTGGGGACTTATTACTCCTCTGTCGATTTGCTCTTGCTTAATCGGCATCACCTTTTATTTTTTGCACTGCATTCCATGGCATTTGGGTTATTCAACCCGTTCATCCGAGTTGGGATTTTTTCATCCTCGCACTCGTGACCACCCCGAGGAAGCGAGCTTCTCATGCCTCGTTCCCTACACTCCTCTTGAGTCGGGACTCACAGTCTGGCTCTCGGGTTCTTTCCTAAATTGGTGCGAGAAGGGACTTGAAAGTCCTTAACTCCCCACTTACTAGTCCGGGTTGACCCTCCACCCAGGCCCTTCGTATTGGTAGCATGATTGCTAACACCCACAGCTTTACTGGCAAGTCCATTGCCAGTCACATTACTAAGGTACACCGAAAGGCTGCCTTGTCCACCTTCGCGAAGGGCAAGCTGGTTGCTCCTTCACCACCCCAAACTTCTATGCCTAGAGGCTCGGCACACCAAGGCAGAGGTCCTGGGGCCTTCACCTCTCGCTCACATCTAAATACTCGTGGTCCATCCACTCGAGTCACACCTCGGGGCAAATTTCATGCTGCCTTAAGCTCATGTCCAAGGCTAGGAAAGTATGTCACATAAATTGCAGCCACAAAAACACAGAGACATGTGAAACCCATGCCACAAGAAATACATCTTTTATGTTTGTGACAAAAAATACCATCATAACAATTGCAGCAAAAAAAAAGATTGCTCGCCATTGAGCTTTATACAAAAAGGTTTTGTAGCAGCAGAATTCCTGGGGTGTTTCTTGATGGATATGCACTATGTCAACCGAAACAAAAAAAGAGAATGGAAATGAGGCACCACAGTGTGAAATTTGAACATTACTAGGAAACACATATCCTTATCCCAGTTTGGATAGCCCATGACTCGGGCATTTCAGTCTTCCCTGCATAAATGGTTGAGAGCAGCACTTCGGCAGTTCCATTTGTGGTTAGGCATTGGGAGCATAGTTAGCAAGTCGGGGACTTTCAATAAATCGGCTTACCTTAAAATCGAGAAAAAATCGTTTTTATTTCAAAAAGTCGGATGAAATAATTGGATAAAAAAAAACGGATCGGAAAAAATACATCATGTAAAGATATCGCCCATATATCGGACTGGGCTCAAAAGATCAGATAAGTTAAAATGTTAGAAATTTTGAAATTCTGAAAACTAAAATTATGTCAAAGTCATCAATAACTAATCCATTCATAAAAACTTTACTAGACTGATATAATTAAGTCGATTAATTTAGATGACTCATGACACTCATCCAGTCATCCAATATTTAAAACATAATTAACTAGAAATATTCAAAATTAAGTATAAGGCAGGGTAGAGTCCAAAGAAAAGTTAGGAGTTTAGGAAGGTGTAATCCCCAAGTCATGTAGCCATGCATCATCATCATCATCATCATCATCTGGAGAGGTGTCCTCATGTTCCACCTCTTTGGAAACCTCTTCCGACAATGAACCAAGTTGTTCTAGATTAATTGCATTACAATCTCGAATTTCATTTTCATGTGATACAGCCATCATCTTCCAGTTCACTCGTATGTAAGCCAAGTCGGTTAACATAGTTGGTATCAATCTATTCCTTTTTTTTGTTTGAGTCACCTCAAAAGCACTCCAATTTCTTTCGCACGCTAATGAGCTACATGGTTGGCTCAAAATCCGAGTGGCAACCATTCGAACCAGTGGAATGCTTACTCCGCATACTTCCTACCAAACTTCTACATAATTGGAATTTTTTAGCCACGTAATCAAGATACAATTAAAAGTAAGATAAAATTTATTTTCTTAAAAAATAATAATAATAATTATAATACAAGAAGATACAAAAATTGATAATCAAAAAGATACTTACGAGGATGAGCTGTTGACAATAATCCCAATGCAACACCATCAAATATATTTGAATACCACGTATAGTACTTCAACAACTCTGAAAAATATACAGTTTTTTGTTCTGCTTGGATCACTGAATTTGAAATCAAGGTAAAACCAACCTTCACTTCAAGATTATCAAGTTTAACAAACCCACTATACATTAAAGTTGGATTAAGAAATGAGGCAACGGCATGAATGGGGTGAATTATATTTTCCTTTCGCCTCTTTTCGAATATCTTTACCAATTCAAGATATCTAGATTCATTGCCATTACAATTTATCTTTAGTGCTCCCCTTGCCCTTTCCATTGCTTCATATAAATATTACATGGTTGACCCCTCATTATCACCCAACGAAGCACCTTGAAAAGAGGCGCTAATGTAGTGATTGCATCTGTCGCATCATTCCAAAATTTAGAGCTTTGAATTATTTCTGTGATTTTTGTACCATTTTTACTCTTACTATAATTCATAGCTCTCCACTCAGAGGATACAACCATCACTCTCAAACCTTCTTCTACTTGCAATACAGAAAAGTTAATGGCTAATCTAGTTTTACCATACTTTTTTAATTCCCTTCCATTAGTGTGCTCTCTCATTAAATCTAAAACAATGATATGCCGATACATAAAATCCACTATTGGCTTAGCATCCTTAGTGACATTTTGTACCTAAATAACATTTTTATCATTGTCTTCTAGAAGCAAATTCAACCTATGGATAGCACACCGTGTTTTATGAATATGAGAGAATCTCGATTCTATTAGATCGCCAGCAAATACATAATTTGATCCATTGTCAGTCACAAGATAAACAACATTTTGTGGTCCTAACTCCTCAATGACTTGAACAATAATCTTTTCAAGAAATAATCAAGTTATGCTATGCTCAGATACCTCAAATGCATTTATAAAAACCGATCCCTTTGGACAAGATGCAACAACATTGAGGAATGATCGGTTTTTCATATCCGACTAAAGATCTGACATCAAAGTACATCCTGATTGAACCCATGACTCCTTTATTGAAGCTACATGCATCACATCTGTCTTAAGTTATTGTACCAATTTAGTGCGACCAGATGAATAACTTGGCAATGTGTAGCTAGGACCAAATTGATACATGCATTTATCATATTGACATATAATTGTGCATTGATGAGATTAAATGCAACATTATTCATAATAAATGCACGAGCAACTTCTTTGTCAACAAAATCTTTATTTTTCTTATTCAACAATGACGGTAAAAAAATTTGTTGCAAACAGGAACTGACAGTAGATGTACCTAAGTTTCTCGAACATTGATCAACACTTTGAACATATGATGTAATTTTGTTCATCTTCTTTGGAGGCTTAGAAGATACCTCGTGTGTCGCAGAAACAGCTCTAGCTTGTACATCATCTGGTACTTGAGGACAAGCTTTTATATCATTCCCTTGTTCTCTTGACAAGTGATATTTGAATCTTGTTATCCCGGTAGAAAATCCTTCACCGCAAAAATTGCAATACAATTTACGGCGTCTTTCTTCACAATAATCCCAAAATGGAACTTTTGACCTAACCATTGCATCTTCTTTCCTGTTTTTTAATAAATAAAAAATAATAATATATAAGTATAAACACATTAGGCGTTCACGCTCTTTATAAAAAATAAGTAATAAGTTCATAATAAATACACCATATGAATATTTTCATTAAATGTTTTAACAAACATCACACCTACTTAGTACATACAAAAAAAAACAAAATACACAATATAAATTTTCACATTAAATAATTTAACAAAGATCACACCTACTTAAAAAAAACCCAAAGAAAGTACACCATATAAATTTTTACATTAAATACTTCAACAAATATCAAATCTACTTAAATATCAACATACCCAAAAAAAGGCACAATTGTTTTTTACAAATATCAAATCTACTTAAATATCAACATATCCAACATACACCATATAAATTTTCACTTTGAATAATTCAACAAATATCAAATATACTTAAATATCAACATACCCAAAAAAAAAGGTACAATTAAATATCAACAAATATCAAATCTACTTAAATATCAACATACCCAAATCTACTTAAATGCTTTAGCAAATATCAACATACCCAAAAAAAGGCACAATTTTTTTTTTTATTAAATGCTTTAACCATGGTTTAGTCATGTTATAACTATGTTTAAAAATAAGGTTTTATACTTTATATTCTTGTTTTCATTGAAAACAAATATCGCTGAAAATAGGAAGACGCCTGAAGACTATGGGTAATCTCTGCTTCCTTCAAACCAGGGAGAGGCCTGGAGTTGAAAGGGAAGGTTGGACTGGAGCTGAACGGGAGAGTATGGGTAATCGCTGCTTCATTGAAAACAGAGAGAGGCTTGGAGCTGAATAGCTACTCCATTGAAAGCAGGGAGATGCCTGGAGCTGAAAGGGGAGGATGGGCTGCAGCTGAAAGCATTAGAAAATGAAAGGGGATTTCTATGTTAGAGAAAGAGGGGGTTTCTATGTTAGAGAGAAATTGAAAAGGGGTTTTATCTGTGAGAGAAATTGAAAGGGGGTTTTCTGTTAGGGAGAGAAAATGAAATAGAAATTGAAAGGAGGTTTCCTGTTAAAGAGAGTAAAGAAATACAAATTGAAAGGGGGTTTCTCTGTGAGAGAAATTGAAAAGAGGTTTTCGGTTGGAGAGAGAAAATGAAATGGGGCTCTTGAGGTTTTTCTCTATAATTGCAGGAGCAAGAAGATGGAGTTAATTTTTGAAATTTGCATGAAATTAGGTTTGCTGATTTTAAGATTTTCTTTTTTTTTTTTAGTTTTTGTATGCATTTAAGGATGCCCTAAATATTGAAGGTTTAATCTAATTATATATTTTTTTAAATATTTATTTCTGTAATTTGCAGGAGTAAAAAAGTTTAATGTATGCATATATTATTCATCACAGAAGTCAGGTTTCTGGATTTGGTTTTTGGATCGATATGGTTTTCTTTACTCTGCATCTATATTATTTCTATACACAATAATTTCCTCTATAAATTTACAAGCAAATAATATTTCATTTGCAAAATAACTACTGAGCATTGACATATTTAAGTTAAAAAGACAAAAAAAAATTCATACCTTCAATCTATAAATGAGGTTTTGAAGAAGAAGAACGTGATTTTAGCAAAAACCCTAAGACAATAAACCCTAACGATACATAAATCAATTGGGGATAAAAATTTCTAATTTAGTATTTTTTTGTTTTTTGAAAATAATATGTTTTTTTTTAAATTACACATATCAGGAAAAAATTTGTTTCTCTTTTAAAAAAAAAAACAAGTAAAAATATGTTTTTTTAGGCCCGTTGAAATCATTCTCCAAAAAAACACGTTTTTAACGTTATTAGAAAAAAAACGCGTTTTTTTAACGAACTTTTCTAAAAAATGCCCTTTTTAATGTTTTTAAAAAAAACTCCGATTTTTTGAAAAAATCGGCGATTAATTGCCTATTTGCTAACTATGATTGGGAGACAGTCAGACTGCCGCTATTCTGAGAAAACTCTCGTGTGTCCGCAGATACATGATGGACCCAAAATGTAGTTGAATTCCAAACTCGCCCCAAGGGTTCGCTGCAAATGGAACTTAACTCCAACATCAGCTTGGGATCAAGTAAATATCAATAATCTTATAAACATTTGTACAAGGTTAAATCAGTGTCATGAACTTTACACGATAGATTCCATTAAATAATTGGAAATCTGTGAGGAGCTGTACAAGGTTTTGGTAGAAAACTATCACACTTTTGCAGATTGCATTACAACTTGGCTTATGTTCTCGTGAATATCATTTTCTGTCAAACACTTGAAAACAAGGAAATGAAATTAGATTAAATAAGGGTGCTCATGCAAAAGATAATCATAGTGTGGCAAGTCCACCAAGCAGGACTTCATATGGATAACTCATTGAAACATTATGTCGTCTTTTCCACCATGCAGTCCAACTGACAAAGTTATCTAAGCCATGCCTACAGCATTTATTATAATGCACTCTTAGAATTCATCCATGTGTACTAGAATTGCAGACCATTGAGGTGACTCCTGTGTTTGAGTGATGCTATCAACTAATAACAGCCAGCCATCATATGACTACTTACCAGCTGGTACTTCTTATTCATTCACATTTCCATGGCCAAAGGAACATCAAGCCTAGGTCAGTAACCACCACATGTCCTCCAGGTCTTTTCTTATATGTGTACTATTATACTCGTAAAATATCACTCAAACTCTTGGGTTACTCATGCGATTCACAGGCTACAACAACTAGCAATCAACAATCACAGTAACGGGCTCAAGGCAATAGTAGCCATGGTGGCCAAATGTCACAAAGTGACATCTTGAATTCCATACCTACCAGGTCACATATTAACATTTGGAAAGGGAGAAAAAAAAAATGCATGCCAAGATACCAACTGGCATTTAACCATTCAAAGTCCAAAGGAACATCAATCCTAGTTCTGTTAACCACCAAAAAATATGATAAAAGATGTGCGTTTCAGGAACCATT
Organism: Amborella trichopoda; assembly: GCF_054954075.1. NCBI lineage: Eukaryota > Viridiplantae > Streptophyta > Magnoliopsida > Amborellales > Amborellaceae > Amborella > Amborella trichopoda. The sequence continues at coordinate 42,426,383 of NC_142346.1, read as the reverse complement.
CGGCAGAAAAAGTGCCACCATTATTGATAGAAAATATGGAGGGAATGAATCAGTACCAGCCATCAAGAGGTCTCTCTCTCTCTCTCTCTCTCTCTCTCTCTCTCTCTCTCTCTCTCTCTCTCTCTCTCTCTCTCTCTCTCTCTCTCTCTCTCTCTCTCTCTCTCTCTCTGGGGTACTCCTATGATATTCTTCAATCTTTGTTCTCCATTCACCATGCTAGAATTACTCTCTCTCTCTGGGGTACTCCTATGATATTCTTCAATCTTTGTTCTCCATTCACCATGCTAGAATTACTGATTATAATTTTTTTTGCAGAAGTTTGTTTACCTCTCCTCTCGGATATGAAGCTGATGCAAAGTAAGCAGTTGTTAGAATTAGCTTACTGCTAAGGCTTGTTTCTCATGGGCTACATATCAAACTGCCCTTATCAGAAGAAAGGTGCGAAGATGGGCAGCATACCCAGACTACAGATTTATGCTCTTACTCCTAGTAAATGGGCAATTGCTAGTGACATAGTAGCATACTTTTACTCCATACTGTAAGACTTTAGTTTTACACAGTTATTGCACAATTAACAAAGTGAGAGATCCCTTTCATTCAGTTGAATTTGAACCCTAGTCTCCTAAAGATAAAAAAGGAAGATGACCATAGAGTAAAATGGAGAAGGCTGGAAACATTTCTTTCCAAACTACCAACTTGACACCTGTTAGTTAAAGTGTAACCCATTTTGTTCCCTAGCAAACAGGGGAAGGCTAACATGCATCCCAAACAACAATGTTAGCCATAACATTCTAGTATGCCTCTCCATGGAGTCCCAGCAATATTGATTGTATACAGTCTACAATTGCAAAGAAACCAATGGTACACCTGAATACAAACCAAGATATTAACATTTTTATGATCCAAACTTTTATAGCCACCCTCTAAAATGGAAATCAATCACTTTAACTACAAGCCATGAGATTTAACCATTGTGTTGCTTATTTCAAATTTACAAAAGGAATAACTAAACTCACCATAATGACAAGTCATATATTCTGCCATAATAGATGAGTTACTTCCTTGCATGCACAACTTCACACTCAGACATCCACAAATGATAGTTTTCCAAATGTTAGTTATGCAGATCCAGAAGAAAACATACAAAATCTGCACAAATCTCACCATTGAGGATAGGAAAATTATGATACAAATATTGAGGACAGGAAAACTTGCCAGCTGCCTATTAATAGGAACAAGATGATCTAACGCACATGTAAGTTGTGGCCAACCTGACACTCAAGTATGACCAGAATATTACACTCTGTTTGAGTGCAAAATAACATCAATAGCATCAGAAATCTAGTGTTTACGATTGAACTTTTGTAAGGGGGCTTCAAAGATTTGGATAATGTGATTCGGCACAACTCAAAAGGTACAAATACTATTTCTAAAAATCTTATTAAATAACTGAAAAGGCAATATACTCACGCACACAAAAACACGTGTCATTTTGGTTCTCAAGGTGTATATGCCTGTTGCAATTTCTCAAGACATGAGCGATCCCATGATACAAGAGTGCAAAGAAATTTGTGCAGAAAGAAAGCGAAATCTGCCCAGAAGAAATAGGAATATCTTAGAGCTTCACATGTCAACACCCATACAACGCTTTATTAAATCATGTCAAAATTTCTGTTTGAGCATGGCAGTCAGCGAATCCTTAAGACGATTGGTTAAGATTTTCATCAAATTCTCATCAGTTACATCAAGGTCCAGAACCGCTACTTCAGTTTACCAAGAATTTACCAGGTAAGTTCAAAGTGATACGAACAATTTTAACTTTAGTTAATATCATATTCCTTGTTTAGAGTGGTCCAATCTACCAACTTCATGTTCAAAGAAGCCCACAGGAGGCATGTTTTTTGGATCCAATATTACTGAGAGTAAAAAGTCATAAAAACCATATGTATTAATTTTAAAATTTCCTAAACTGATAAAATGACGTGTGGCAGGACATATTTCAGCTTGTTGTGACAAATATTTACATCAGAAATATTGAACACCATTATACACAATCAACATAGCAATGATTACTGGAAGATGCAAAACAATATATCATTACTCGCATACTATGTAATTTTAAAATAGAGTATTGATCGGTATTGAACAAATGGAGACTACTGGACACGGTGCTTTATAAACATAAACTTTGTAGAAGAGGAACAGTGCTTGGAATGTTTTCTAAATGGAAATGCATCACATCAACAATATACAAAGACAAGGAGGGGAAGAAGGTTTCAGACCATACCATGCAAATCAAAGTGAGTCCCTTCTCGTTGGGATTGAATTAGATCTGGGATCGGGATAGGACCGTAGGATCCTCACAAGCAGGCAGCTCCCTATGGTACGGATTGCTCTACGTACACCTTGAAATCTAGGGATCTAGGTACCACTACGTGAAGGAGATGGATCTAAACCTAATTGGGATTGAATGACAAATTATACATGACTGAGATCCATCTACTTAAAAATTGAGGCCCTGACAGCACTTAACTAGTACAGTAGTATAGTATATACCGCTATACCATACCAAACTGTTATACAATAATATACTTCTATACTGTATTACAATATTATGTGCTATATGCTACTATACCATATCATATGCTAACATACTATATAGTATATACTTCTATACTAAACAACACTGCTAAACTAGACTATACCATAACATTTTGCTATACCATACTTTAATGCTAGGGAATTTGGATCCTTAACAACTAGGGATCTCAATCCCTAACACGAAGGATTGAGATCCAAAGATTAAAAATTGCAGAGTGAGATTCTCTTTTCTGAAGCGCAGAAGCGCCATTCCAGAGTAGAATCGACCACTAGGTTGGAAGATCCAGTAACTGACTATCATGGTCAAAGTGAAGCATGACACTCTTTCCTGTGAAGCCTTAAAACCATTACGTAATAGATATGTTCAAGAAACTAAAGCTAACGAAATGTAAGACAAAGATGAACAAATATAAAAATAAAACCAAAATCCTTATAGAAAAATCCAAACAAAGCTACATCAACATGTAATCAGCTTTCAATGACCCATTCCATTTGAGGATTAGAAAATTTTAATGAACTGTGCAAGATTAGGTGGAAAAATATCGCATTCTTGAGGTTTGTACCATAAAGCCTAGAATATAGTGAAAGCTTAGAATATAGTGAAAGCCTAGAATATATAGAATCAACATTTCCTCTCCAACACTTGAAAACAAGAAAAGAATTTAGAATGAAACAAGCATACCCATGTAACATCTCATAAATTAAATGTTACAATTTTGTAAATTATGTGGTTCCACATATTTTCTATGGTCCAATTCATTTGGAGAACACATTAAAAACTTTGCCTTTTAGTATCCGAAACGATATATTCTTAAAAGTGCAAGGCCCACATCTGGAAGTATTGCTGAAAGATGAATGCATATAAGGTAAACAACTGGTATAAGCCATGCATGAAGCATTCCTGCACTATTTCATTGAGATTTCCCAGGTAGGCATGTTCTAGACCACCAGAATGACTATGTGCAGAACAGATTATCAACAAACAACAGCCATGCCAGATGCTCCTTAAGAATCAAATTCCAGGAAAAAGAAAAGTCACAAAAAGGCATATTAACCGCCATAAAAGATAATGGAAAGTGTAGTTTCATTATGTGTGTGCAGATAGTATTGCTGACCATTGGTGTCATTTGCTTGTTGAATTGGCCGTCAATTGATAAAAGTCAACAATCTTATAACATCATACAATTGTTCCTCAACCATTCAAATCCCACAGCAAAAGGAACATCAACTCCTGCTATTAACTGCCTTACAAGTTGATGAGATGTTGTAGCACTTTGCATAAACATAGATACATAAATGGACATGAATTTTATTCATGTATACATTTGTTTATAGAGAGAAATATGCACATACATGTACATACATATATCAACATAATCATTCAAGGCTCCTCCATGCATGCATACTTACATCTATAACCGCTGTTTAGAAACTCAAACTCAGTGGCAATGCAGTCACCATCAAAAGCAAGTCAACTTGCCTGATGAAATGGCAAACTAGGAAGATCTCAGAAAAAATTTCTAAATTTTGTATGAAATATAAAATGCCAGTTAGGTGAACTGAACCCAACTCATCAGCTTAGCATGCCACAATGCTAATAGCCTAGAAGAGAACATTTATGGGCCAAATCAACAAATAAATCACCCATTGAACAAGTCGAGTTGACTCAATGAGTGAGGTTTTATTCACTGGTCCATACTGTGTCTATAAGTGGGTGTTTTACTATTCATTTGATTGTAATGATGGATATCTATCTCATTTGCTATATTGTCAATTGTAACTTGACAAATATTATGGGGTAAAGAAAAACTATAACTATTTGGGGAAAATGTTATGCACATATGTCCACAGGATTCAATAATCATGATCCTCTTTTACAACTGTCTTAGCAAAACAACCAGAGGATAATACAAGAAGAGAGCAGGTTACCTTCTCGTTTTTTGTCCCCCTCCTTTTTTTGAGGCAAGGCAAAAAAACGGTCATTTTTGACAGCACAAATATCATAAAAATACCATTAGATTCTTTTTGTAAAGGATTGCCAATCCAACTTGAAAAACATACCTGAGATCAGAGGAGATATCCCTTTCTTTAAAGTGCCTCAACTCACAGAGATACTAAGCAATAAAGTAATTGTTCCACTTATTTAAAAGGTGTGTTGCTTTTGTTTCCTATTCCTCTTCTTCCTCCTCCTCCTCATCATCTTCTTCTTCTTCCTCCTCCTCCTCCTCCTCTTCTTCTTCATTATCTTCTCCCTCTCCTTCTTCCTCTTTATTGTCATTAACAATGAACCTGCCAAGACTATCGTCATCTTCTTCCTGAACATCCAAATATTTTTGGCACTTTGGCTTGTTACTATCCAAAATCTCTTCAATTTGTTCTCCTTGATCTTTTGCTCTGGTCTTTGAATATGAAGGTCATTTCGATCTTCTAAGTTTTGCAATTAATTCCTTTTCATTTTCACTTTCACCAGTCCAGTCCTCATCGTCATTGGTCTTTCTGCCTTTTCTCTTTCCTCCCCCTTTCTGGCCTATCCTCTTGTCATCAGCTTCGCCATCACTATTTTCCCTAGGTTCCTCAATAAACCGGTCCCAGTCCTTCATGTGGAGGATCCTCTGTTTTCCATAGTTGTCGAACTCATGACCCACCACCAAAAAGCCGAATTCTACAAGTCGGAAACATGATCATGCATAAAAAGCATGCACAACATGATCGTGTGAGTGCACACGGGCACATACACGTGCATGCACATGCATATGTAAATGTGTGTACGTGTATGTGTATGTATATCTATGTATTTAGATACACACATAGATATCATAAGTATATACATACAAACATACATACACACGTGTGTGTGTTATTTCGTAAGCCAGCTGCCTATTGAATTGTATAGGCTAAAGAACTTAGATTCAATCTAAGCACCTTTTCATTTTTAATTTTTTACTATAAATCCTTTTGAGCTGAAATTTGAGAAGATATGCACAAAACTAGGCGCACAATAAAAATTCAAAAACCATACACAAATAGAAAATGACAAACATTCCCCCACACCTGTTGGTGAACATGGGTTGTCCAGCCTATACTGAAACATAGGCCAGATAGCCCATAAATCCTGATAGATACATACATACATACATATCTCAATGTTTGTATTTGATGATAGGTAATGAGAAATAAAGCTTCTCCTTGTTATTGTGTGGCTTAGCATAAGGCCCTATGTAAAACCTCCTTCCTCCAACATAAGGTCATTTTCTTAAAAAAATTATGGAAATTTCGTTCCTCTTTTAAGTGAATTTCAAAACCAATAACACTTAGGTGAAATTTTCTTAAAAAACTGGAGTCATGTAAAGTTATTTGAATTACTATCACTAACATAATATGTAACATAGAAGTTATACCATATTTACTTGAATCTCCAAATCATAGGGTCAATCCCACTACAAAATATCAATCCTGCACTGCAGAGCGAACTTGCTCATTCTTGATTTATAAACTTTGGGATCTTGATCCTTCCTATTAGGGATTAACATCCCACGTCACATGGGATGCAGAATCCTCAACATCACATCGAGAATTTGTAGGTAAACTAAACTAAGTCCCCTTCGGCCTCTTTAACAGGTCACGAGTTCCAACCTTGACCTCCAACTTAATGCTAGGCAACGGCTATTTTGCATAATTATTTAATATTTTTAAGCCTCTAAGTGCTATATAATATATTAATTGCATGTTCTGTTCATGCACGTAATTTTCGGTGGTGGTACACTATGTTATCACTATTGGCGTCTATAACAAATCATGAGTTTGAGGCTTGGGCTTCAACTTTAATACTCATCTTAATAGTTTTTCTTCAACAAAAAAGGATCCATGATTGTTATGATGTTACTTATAGTAGTTGGGAACGTTTGTGATTCCAAATCGGAATCGCGAATTGCGTGTATCAGAAGTTTCGAAATTTAGGAATCGATGTCCATACGATTCAGATTTGAAAAAAACAATTCTCACTATTTTGGAATCGTGATTCAAAAAATTAGGAATCGTGTTTCCTATTTGCAAGAATCGATGTCCCTTGATGTTGGAATCGCGTTTCATACCTATATAAAATCACACAAGACCCCGCTTGTTTTGGTGGTTGTTGGAATCGTGATTCTTAAAAATATGGAATCGTAATTCCTAAAAATAAGGAATCGTGATTCCTAAAATTCTACAATCGTTGTCCTCATCAATTTGGAATCAACATTCTCACCATTCCAGAATCATAATTCTCCCCATATTGGAATCGAGATTCTCTCCTTATATACCAATTCCCTCCGGTATATGAGAGAAGTATTCAAAAAATATATAAACTTACCCATTACTACAAGATCGAATTTTGGTCTGCATATACCCAGTCCAAAACTCCAAGACCTAATGTCAAACTTTATGATATCTTTGTAGACAATCCCATACAATGGACTCGATCTCCCGATAACCCTATTATGCCTACAAGGTCTGGAGCTAGTCTACAGCATACAAGGAGTGAGAACAAGGGCAAGCTCCCTTTATATCTTTTCCTTGAATTATAAAATAAGTACATGACATAGTAATTCTTCTTTGTTAAATGTAGTTTTGGGTCTTTTGACTTTTGAAAATTGAGTTAATCAATTTTTAGTCAATTTCTCTTATATTTAATGATTAATTTAACCTAAAACACCACACAGGGCACTTCGCTTGTATCTTTATTATCTTCTTATTCTACTTAAGGAAAAGCATTTTTATCCTCTTATTCAACTTGAAGAAATGACGGTGTCAATCATATATTAAACATTATTATATTAGTAGTTTCGTACCCACACCATTTACCGAACATTATTAAATTTGAAGTAACATATTTTTTTAGTATCATTTATTCTTGGTGACAGTTCTTAAAAAGTAACATGGAATGAAGGATGGAAATTAATAAATAAGAAAATAAAAAATTTAACATATTACTCATATTTTAAATTTTGATTTTATTGTCGTGTGCAACAACTTCAAATTCTCTCACGCTCTCATACATGTTGTGCTCACTCATGATTGAGCACACATCGAAAGGTTTATGCGCTCCCTATGCTCACATTACTTTCATGTTATGTTATATATTATTTAGTTGAACACTTGAAGTTCCTATTCTCACATTACTTTCATGTTATATTATTTAGTTGAACACTTGAAGTTCCTAGTCTCGCATTACTTTCATGTTATATTATTTAGTTCAAGAATTGAAGTTCCTATTCTCACATTACTTTCATGTTATATTATTTAGTTGAACACTTGAAGTTCCTATTATTTAGTTCAAGAATCGCATTGTTGTGTAGCAAGGAATCACGATGTCTGCGATATAGAAACTTCATTCCAGACAACATGGATTCGCAATTCCAAAAATTTGGAATCAACATTTCTCACAAGCAGAATCGCACTCTTGTGTAGCTAAGAATCATAAAGTCCTCGATATGGAATCTTGATTCCGGCAATCCAGGAATCGAGATTCCAAAACTAGGTGGAATCGCATTCTGCAAAAAATGAAAACGTGATTCCTTTCTTTTAGAATCGACTTTCACCGGAGGAAACGCCATTTGGAGATTTCGAAACGGAATTGCTATCCTCATAGGCAATTCGGGTAAGTGTAATGTTACTTTATGTCATAAACTGCACTCAACGAACACAAAGTTAAAAGTATAATGTTACTTTATGTCATAAACTGCAATCAACGAACACAAAGTTAAAAGTATAATGTTACTTTATGTCATAAACTGCACTCAACGAACACAAAGTTAAATTACCATAGAAAGATTACATTTTTAAAAAAACTTTATTAACTTTCAATTTCTTTATAATTTTTTATTGCTTAATTAAAATATAAACCACATCCGAAGTTATAGGATTTCTTGTAGTTTTAATAAAATTTTGAATTTTTACAAAATTCATTAATTATGTTCAATATTATATGGATTGCCCTATGGACCTTAGGAATCCTAGTTAAATGCACCCAAGGACTCTGATTTTTTACCAAATGGAGCTCAACCTGTAAAACTTATCCATTCAACCCCTAGAAGTTGGGATCGAGCTTCCCAACATATTGTGATCTCGATCCCTAAATTTTGGAGTATAAGGTCATTGATCTTTCCCAACTATTTGGAGTCGGCTATATGAATCCTGGTTCGCCATTTTGCTCCATCAAGGACCATACCCTCAATGAGGTCATAAGTCCTCATATATTTTCTCACTACTTCCAAACATGTCCTTTGGGCTACCCCTTGCCCTTTTGAGCCTTCCACTTGAACCAACTCGCACCTCCTAACAGGTGTTGTATTAAGTCTACGCGAACCATTAACTATATGAGGACTTGAAAATATTTAGACCGTGATAGAAAACAAGACTAAAGTCATGCAGGAGTATTTTTAGAAAAGTTTTGCAGACCGCGACTAATATGTTTTTTTTTTTTTGGAGAAAGGTTAACTTAAGACGATTTGAATGTTAAAAGATTTCTGCATTAAATACTGCTGAAATTCACACCAACAAAAGAAACATAAATAGATCACTGTTGATAAATACATAATAGGACAAGTATACAACCTTGAAGAGAAAAATATCGATTTGACTGCCAGAAAATATTAATGCTATAGTCCAAGTGAAATGAATTAAAGAGAAATTTGTCAAAGAAATGGTTCTTAGTTTCTGTAAATGATAATTCAAATATTTTCCGAGTGCATCATGTAAAGCACACACACCACAAAAAATTCCCACGCTAATATCCAAATTTATCATGTGCTTAGCTCCCATTAACCTTCCGCCTAGGTAAAGTTGGAATATCTGAATCTCATTTAAAAACCATTGTATTACAGTCATGCACATAAATTTGTAACCTATTCAATTACATTTGATGATAAAATTGAACCCTTTAGAAGCACAAAAAGAACAAATTGCATTATTTTATGTTAATAAAGTACAGAAATAAAATTAAAGAAATAAGAAACAGAAATAGTTGTGACCAAGGAGGATAATTTTCACAGTTTCTTGTAGATAAAAGTGGATAAATTAAAATTAGAGAGAAAAAATAGAAGATATTAGCGCAAAAATCAGATTTCCATTCTTTAGCAGGAAGCTTCGTAAATAAAACTCAAGGTAAGGGCAAAGCTGAACTTGTACCTTCGTGCTTCCCAAAGGGGCCTAGTTCCATGGGCTTTCAGTAATAACACAGTTAGAGTCTAAACTCGCAACAAATGACAATAACAGAATATATATACTTTTTTCTTAAGAAAGTAACAGTAACAGTAAATTAAGAAGACACCTAACCTTTGACAGGATCAATGCATGAAACATCAAATGAATCCAGCCCCAAATCTTCAAGTTTTGCATTTTCACCAACAAACCCATCTTCAGAAATATCACCAAGAACACCCCTATCAGTTCCATGTTCACGAGCCGTTTTCTTCCTCTTCGAAGTCCTCTTCTCTCTTCTAGATACTGCTTCCTTAACCCCTCTCTCTACTTCTTCTTCGTCTTTTTCTTTTTTTTGTGTTTCAAGCACTGCAATTCTCTTCAAACTATAAAAAAATGGGTTTTTAAGAGATACTGACAACTTGGCCGCAACTCTAAGGTGCCCCTTCTCATATCTCGTGTAAATTCTAGGGTTTGAACCATTAGACCCATTACCAGAACTGATAACACAGATTGCATTCTTGCCCAATACTTGGAAAGAAACCCTAGTTTCTCCATTTTTCCGGTCCTCTTCAAGCTCCATGGAGACATGTTGCCTCGAAACCGTTAAATCGTTGAAGGGGGAGCCATTGCCTCGCCTAATTCTGTCCTTTTACCATTCTCTAAGGGGATTCTGTCACCGTTTTCTCCTTGAAGCTCCATTCTCCTTGAAAAAGCGTTGGATGGAAAATAATACCCTCAAAATTAACTGATACCATGGATATTAAGAGAGAAAAGGAAGTGGGTTGTTACTTGTTACATAGGCAAGTGTTAATGGCGTCAAACAACTAGTGTTTAGTGCTCCGTGGAGGCCATTTTCAATTATTAAAAGAAGCGGGATTCTACGGTGCTTTGCACTACAGTGAACAATTGCAAACTCGGACGAGTGGGTCTGTCCGGTCACCTACGAGCCCCAAGCCCAACCAGCTTTGTTTTTCGGGAATAACAGACCAATATATCGTGTTTTTCTGGGAATAATAGACCAAAATATCTGTAATAAATTGATTTATACTTTAAAAAGTCTAGAATAAAGAATACAATAACGCCAAAACATAAGGTAAGCTACAGAAATGTGAATATTTCAGATTTGGTTTAAAAAAAAATAGTGAAAAATATTCTGTTTGTGATAATAATAAAAAATAAGATTATGATTTGCAACTGTTGTATAGATATACTAAAGCTATTAAACGATAATTTTATAGCCGTACTAGGGTCATTAGAGCAATACTTAACATTTTTTTGTTGAAATTTTCAATAAACATTGTTGCACACCACAAAACATATCGCATATTTATTAGGAGCACAAAATGAAACAACAACATCAAATATAAGAACTAATTAGCAAATAACTAAAACTATAACCAAAGGTATAGGAATATTTTTCAAAAAATAAAAATAAAAAATACCCTCTATATAGGATTGTAGCTAATTAAAAGAATACAAAAAGACCCAAATATATAAAATAGTGGCCCATCCAAAATGTTATGTTATATACACCAATAAAATACAAAAAAAAAAATGAAATTAATCAAATTTTTTTATGCCTAAAAAAAATAAAAATGAAAAACTACTTAAGAAAATTTGAAGCTCGCACTAAATTCCTAGCTATCTAAATATTTAGTATCACATTGAGTCTCTCTTTTGCTCTTTATAAGGACGTTATTGGTTTAAAAAAAAAAATAGATTTTTCATTAGGCTACTCTTCTTCTAATTGTGCATATTATTTTAAGATATATGATCGCTTTAGTTTTTTTTAGGAATATATTGCTTTTTTTTTTGTACACCATATTTTTAAAGGAACTCATTGGTGAAATTTTTTATGTAATTTTTTGTTAAATCAAGATTCTTAATTTACTCCTATTGTTAATGTTCTTATCTTTAAACTAAAACTTAATAATATTAAGTTAATTAAAAAATAAAGTTATAGGGAAGAAGTTCTTTTGAAAAAAGATAAAATACAAATTTATATGGGCTCCACAAAAAAAACACGGCTTTTTGAAGATCTTTTGAAAAACTCGGAGTTCTAAACAATTAATAAAAAAATTGATATTTTTTGAAAAACTCGTTGTTGTATGTCATTTTTTACGTACTTTCATCGCCCGTGCAAATAAGGAGAGAGCCCGTGATGACCTAGTCCTGTCGGTACTCAAGACACTGCCAGACCATGGGAACACTACAAAATAAGCTTAAAACTGGGCAACCTCTGAAAAAGTACTAAAACGGCTTAAAAAGGAATGATAATGGTATTTTGGGATACCCTAAGGACACTCACAAAAGTTTCGTCACATTCCAATATGTTTTGATATGATCAGAACGAAACTCAATTCTCAAAACTAGCTCTTATCATGCTAAAAGGGGACCTTATAACTACAGCCTCATTTTTTGAATTTCAAAATGGTACCAGACTACCGCCATTAGATATGGAACGTCGAAAAACCCCCATGGACAAAATTTGGGCTCAATCGGACCTTTTAGGAATATTCTAAGCCCGAATTACCAAAAACGGGTAGGTTTTACACTATTACAGTGTAGCCTCACTGAACCAGTTCCCAATCATAAAGGTTGCATTTCACATCTCAAGATGATCTTCAAACGCCCACAGGTCGCCTGGTTGGAATGGGAACAAGTTCAAATTTTGATGCAAGCTAGGTCTCGACGACCAGGTCATTTTGACATATGGCACGCATCGCGGTGTAGTTCGAGACGAGAGATTTTATGGAGAGAAGAGCACGAAACCATAAAAATTAGAATTTTACTAAGAAGATGTCCCATATTTCATGAAACCATAACTCGAGATCCATAAGTCGGATACACACGAAATCAGATCTGTTATGACCACATCGCGAAGGGCTACAAGTCTGGTATAGATTTTGCATTCAGATAAAGGCCAAATAATATGAAGTCCAAGGTTAAAGATGACAATAGTTTCCCGATCGCAAGAATCCTAATTCTGACGACTTCCCAATTTGGGGATATGCTCAAACGGAAACCAATTTGGACAAAACTTAGTGCAAAACGATTGTGACAATGTCCCCTTTAATTTGAAATCAAAATGAGGACTTGAAACATCGCTGATCGCACCAGATCGGTAGTTGAAGCTTATGGACTTGGCCTGATTTTTGCTCTTTCATGAAAAATTTGTTTCAAGATGATCAAAGGATGTCAAAATGTTTAGAACGGATCAAGCATCAATTATACGAGGATGGACTATCCAAATCACTGTCACAGGCACGCAAAAGAGCTCCCAAAGTCTAGCAATGGCAAGAGGCCCCTCATGGAGGGATGATTTTGTCATTTGCTTAAAGAACTAAGGGTTATTTTGGTAATTTGTCCAAAAACGGAATTTTACTTTAATTCTATTAAATTATAATTTTTCACAATTTAGCTTAGTTTTGAGCATGCCACCTACCCCCTCTTTGAGCCTCATGCATCGCTCCCGACTTCAAGAGATATGAGAGAGAAAATTTTACCACCTTGGGTAATTGCTCTTGTACCTCCTCTCTCCCTTCTCTCTCTTATTTTTCTCCCTCTCTATCATCCCCTACCCGCTGGCAAACCCAGAGCGGTGCCCTTCTCTTCTTTATTTTCTCCTTCTTTCTTATCCCTTATCAGTTGGCACACAATTAGGGGCATATACGTCACCACCCTCTCTCTCCTCTTCATTGTTGTCACAAGTGCACACCCCCGTTTTACATCTTTCTCTCTCTGCTTGTCCATTCTCTCTCTTATCCCTTTATCTCTTTTCCTTATTTTCTCTCAAACACATCCTTTCCTCTCTCCACCCACGTTCGTTGTCTACTTTTCTCTCTACCCGCGCTCATCTCTCTCCTTTGTCTCCACCCACACTCATCTCCCTATGTTCTCTCTACCCGCTCTCATCTCCCACTTTTCTCTCCAACCGTGCTTATGTCCTTCTTTTCTCTTTTACATGCAACCACCTACTCTCTCCTTCACACGCAACCATCATCTCTCTCTTAACTTCCACTCTTCCTCTCCTCACGCAATTATTATATCTCTTTCCCACACAATCATTATCTCTCTTTCTCCCATGCCATTATTTTCTCTCTCTTTGTTCAATCCCTCTTTCTCTCTCCAAATCCCCTCTTTCTCTCTCCAAATCCCCTCTTTCTCGCTCCTCTCTTCTTTCTCAAATCTTCTCTCTCCTAAATTCCCTCTTTCTCTCTCCTTTCCAACACGTCATGTTTCTCTCTTCTTTTAACTCTCAAATCATCTCTCCCCCTTTTATTGCATGCCCGAATCTTTATCTCCCTCACGCAACCTTTTTCTCTGTTCCCCCTCATGCCACCTCTCTTTTCTCTCCTAAATCTTCTCTCTCCCTTTATTGCACGTTGAAATCTTTCTCCCTTCCACGCTACCTTTCCCTCTCTTATCCTTCACGCCACCTCCTTCTCCTCTTTTCTCTCTCAATTTCTCTCTCTTATCCCTCAGGCCACCTTTTTCTCTTCTTTTCACTCTCAAATCCTTTCTCGCTTCTTTTTGGCTTATGTATCTCCTTTCATGTCACCTTTCTCTCTCTTCTCTCTCACGCCACCTTCCTCTCTTTTTCTCTCTCTCAAATCTTCTCTCTCCTTCTATTGTACGTACCCCTCCCTCTCAAATCTTTCTCTCTCCCGCTTGTGTCTACATCCCCCTCTCTTACACGTGAGTCTTACTCACACTTTATTACACACTTTCCCCCTCTCTTACATGTGAGTCACACTCATATACTTACACTCATACTCACACACTTACACTCATACTCACACACTTACACTCATACTCACATCATACACTGTCACTCACACTCTCATTCACGTTCTCACTCACACACTCACTTCACCCACTCGCACACTCACATCATAGACTCTCACTCACACACTTCTACTCACACACTTCCACTCACACTTCACCCATCCGAATCTACATTATTCTAACACACTCCAACTTTCACAGCCCCTCTAACCTTTTGTCTAGACCTCAATCCACCATACATTACCAATAGGAGGAGACCCCATAAATAAATATACCCTGAAGGCCATTTTTAGTTGTTGGATCCAAGTGCTGTGCAGAAAGGCATGGGAGCCAAATTCAAACCGCGTTATAAGGACAGCCAGAGGGCTTTCGAGATGATCTAAGAGGGCAAATCGTCCGGATGCATCCCCCGAACCCAACATGGCAAGGTAGGTGCTCGAGCCCTTATTTGTCGATTAAAATCTCTTTTTTTGTTGTTCCTATCCATACCACGAGCACACGTGCACACACGCTCGTTTGTGTGCACCTCGCGGTTGTTTGAGAGAGGATTCCTCCGATTGAGTCACTCACATTCTGGTTGACCCGGGACGACGAGAAATCAGGTCCGACCAACTTGAAAAAAAAATGGCTTTGGGGTTAAATAATCTTCCTACTATAGGGTTTGCGACTTCTTGATCCCCACACCCATGAACTCGTCCCTCGGGGGTAAGGTTTCACAACCTACATCTCCCTCCCTTCTTTTGCAAAGCGACCAAACTGCTCGCACTTGGGCTTCGGCCCAACCTAAAGCAAGAAGGGGCTCTCAAATCCCTTAGTCCCCCTCTACCCGCATCAATGGGCAGTCCGTTGACACCACATGCATGGGTGGTTCTAAAACCACCACTTCTCATGCTCACACAGATACTGGTGGATCCTTCACCAGTCTCAAGCCTAAGAGTGGCCCTAAGGCGACTCTCGCAATAAGCTCTTCTAAGGCCATTGTTTCTGTGGGTACCAAGAAGGTCACCCCCAACTCTTCTTTCCACATGCGTGCCACCCGTCTCGACATCGCATATCACACATCCCAAATCGATGGTCCGATTGCTGGCCCACCTCAGTCGAAGGACCACCAGGTCACTCGACACACTTTCACACACACTACAACTAATGGCCTAGCGATTGGCTCGTCATCTCGGGGAAGCAAAAAGCCACCCCGAGTCTCTCACATACTCTGGCTCTATTGGGACCCAGACCCACTATCAAGAGTGACACTCAAGTCATTTCAATTGCATTACATACTACTCACTCAGCTCGGGGCAGCTCAAATTCCATCCCCCATAGGGCACACGATCAATGACCCAGGCGTAGGTCAAATGCGAACATATACTTGCATGCAAAAAATGGAGGCCTTATGGCCACTCCAATCACTAAGGTCTGCATCCTAGAGGCCGGAACTTTATCCTCACTAACGGTTAGCCCCTAGGCTGCCCCAAACACGTCTTCGGACTCAGCACACACAAACAAGTCTGACATTGCCCCTAGCTTTGAGGGCAGACGTGAAAGGAGTCTAGAAGAACTGCTTGCATTCGCTCGAGGGCAGTTCTACTAAGCCATCAAGAAGGGAAATAATGGTGAAGCCCGGATATGGGGTTGGGAGACCAAGATGCTGAAAGCCCGACTTAATAGCAATAAAGAGGAGAGCAGTAAAGGTTCTTCCTCTCGAGGGGAGAACCTCTTCTTCTCTCTTGGTACCTTTGGTGCCAGTAAGATCAAAGAAGCCCGCCACATGATACAGGTCAATGAGGTCGCTTGGGGCAAAGAAGAGCTTACAAACAGGGCGAAGAGCTGGTTTGACACCAACAACCCCATAAAGCCGAAACAAGTTGAGCCACTACCCATTCAAGCCCCTAAGTCAGAACTTGCTCTGCTCGAACTTGTTGCAACTCAGACCCTCGAAGAATCCTTACTCGAGCCCATTTTAAGTCGGGGCATCCAAAGCATTAGCTTTCCCGAGGCAACTGGGTTCGAGCATGTCATGACGTCGGAGCTTAAGATAGCTCAATTTGAGCTCGGGGAATCTCATTAGCCCGAGGAAGTTGTGGAGCATGCAGAAAAGATCGATGTGACCCCCTCTAAAGAGGCCACTATATGCTCGCGTAAGCAATGTATCCTTTGGATGGTGCAAGTTCTGAACCAAGTGGAGACTAGTTTCACTACCATGTTGCAAGAAAATTACCCACCACCCTCACCTACAGTCTTCATTGACATCTTGGCTCCCCATACTGAAATTAAAGAAAAATTCATTGTCGTTGAACTGCTTCAAAGGGCTAAGAGCCTCATTGCCAAGATAAACCTCATGAACAAGGAAGAGGCTTTGTCATTGTTCGTCCCCTCTATTCGTTTACCCGGATTCATCGTAGAATCACAGAGATCGGATGAACCAGATTCTTCTTTGACCAATGCTAATGATGTGGTTTCAATCTCCCTCATCTATCCAATCACCCCTACCTCTGATGAGAGTTCATCACTCTCATTTGAGGGAAACTACTTTATGGTGAATGGAATGAGCCACATTCCCTCTAAAGCAACTTCTTCATGCCCAGAAGATCCCATGAGAGAATTGACTAGCTTGTCAATCGGCCCAAGGCCGCATGGTTTAGCTAAACACCCAACGACCGTTCCAAGGAAAAAAATTGTATTGATCCTATTTTGCCGCCTTTATTACAAAACGCTCTAATTTTTGTGAAAACTACACGGAGACCACCCCCACCTAATGAGCCTTTTTTTTTTTTAATTCAAAATTACCCCTATCCAACATTTTCAATACCGGGCAGAGGGAAATTCTATAACTTTTCAATTTTTCTTTTCTTTAAAGCGTGTCTAATATCAGAACATCGAATAACATTATCTGTTGTTCAGTGTTTATACTATGAGACAACCCCAAAAGACTAAGCTCCTAAGGGGTTTGATGTTGTCAATATTGAACTGTCTATAGTTATTTATTTATTAAGTTTTAAGCAGCATGGTATTTGCAATATCAGCTATGTTCGATTCAGGGATTCAAAATTACGCCCGTCCTTTCTCTTTGTCATTTTTCCTCTCTCACTCATTCTCTCTCTAGCCCGGCCTTTCTCTCTCTACTTCCATCGGTTGTTTGAAGGTCCCATATCCACCACCGTCTTCCCATCTGATTCCATAGTTATAGGTAGTTTTTTTTTTTTTTGTGTTATGAGGTATATATATATATATATATATATATATATATATATATATATATATATATAAAAGGGAGAACTTGTCCAGTATTGCAAATACAAGAGAGCTTAAGACTTAAAAAATGCCATAGATTCCATTGTATGATATTATTGGTAACATCGAACACCTTACATTGGAAATTTGGGGTTGTCCGACATTGCAACACCAGATAGCTTGACAGATGAGGCCATTCGGTATTTCTCATATTAGACAAATCTAGAGTAAAAGAAAAATGGTAAAATAATGGAGTTTCCCACAATTCTAGGAAAAGAAAATAAAAAAGAGAGGGGGATGTAGCAGCTGGGTGGGGGTAATCGCATAAAATTTACAAAAATATGGACCATTTCATTCAAAAAGGGGAATATGGTTCGTACAAAATTTTTCTATTTCCGACTAAGCTCAAATTCAAAACTACCTACTTAGGATTGTCTATGATGAGACCATTTACTTTTCATACAAAAAAGTCATAATCACATTAGATGTGAAATTCAATAAATGAAATTATATCAACATTTGAGAAATTTTGTGTTAGGTTTTATTCCACCAATGACACATCCTCAACTTCCCTATTTTAAAAAGGGAAAAAGTTTATATAAGGATGCTACCTTATCATGTAGAAATACAGATGCCCCTAAAAAATCCATTAGAAAAGGTAGTTTTAATGTTGAAAAGCCCCTAAAAAATCCATTAGAAAAGGTAGTTTTAATGTTGAAAAACCCTTTGATTGATCATCTCTACATCAAGATGCATGACTATGAAAAATAAAAAGATTTTAAGTCTAAAAAATAGTGCATTTTACAACATATTATCTACACCGTCCACTTGCAAGATTTTCGTATGTTTATAGATCTACTTGATTTTAACCATTTTTAAAATTTAAAATTTTATAATTAGATATAAAAATAGATTTTGAGATAATCCTAAAAACATTTTACATCAAAATTATATATCATGATAAAATTTGAAGGTGCACTTTACCTCTACACCTATGGATGCATCCATATGCAAACTGCACCCTTCGAAAAGAGTCAATTAACGATTGTCTTGTGTAAAAAATAAATAGTGTTACTGTATACGTTTCCGTGTTTAAAACACTTCCATTTACATGTAAGAATTACAATGAAGAGAGAAAGAAGGGGAGTGGACTCACATGGTCAAGAACAGGCATTTGATCAAAGGATATTGAAGCTGAAACAATTGGGTAAAGTTCCGGTTGTATGGCTTCCCAAACAAAGAGTCGGGACCGGGCTGGCGTTCTTGAACATGGATGAACAACAGAAGTAGCAGCAGCAGGGTGAGGAGAGAGGAGAGAGAAAGGCAGAGGAAAGGCCATCTGAGAGAGGAGAGAGAGACAAGGAGAAAGCTGCAGAAGGGGAGTAAAATTGAGGGATCGATGACGAAGAGGAGGATCGGAGAGGAGAGAGAAACAAGGTCTGAGGTTTGGAAGGAAATGAAGGGGAGGGTAGAGAGAGAAAGTAAGAGTAGAATGAAGGGAAGAGTAGAGAGAGAAAGTAGGAGAAGGGAGAGAGAGGTAGTGAAGAGGAAGCCCCATGGCGTTAAGGATGCTTGTCCCACTCCCTGTAAGTAGTTCATTTTATACTAATCCTAGGAGGGTTTTCCTTATTAAAGGATACAAATGGTGCAAAGACAAATCTCTCTATTCAGATGAATCAAACTCCATTTAACCATGACAATTTCCAAATTTCAGTCCTTGAAACTTCTGTTTGCAAGAACTTGCCACTGTATGGAAGAGTGTCCATAATGATCAAGTATTATGGTGTTTCTTTATATATCATTGCTGTAAACCGACGGTCTAACGTAACAGTATGCACCCACAGCGAATATTTAGTTACAGCCAAAACTTATGACCACAAATTTTTTATTTTTAATTTTTTATAGGAACTATTTTTTATGAATTTAGGGTGCACTTACATCAAAACAAGGCACAGCCAATAAACAAATAATAAAAATATATTTCAAATAAAAAATTAACCAGAATGCGCCTAAACTTCACGATATTTTGATTTGTTATTTGAAATATTTTTTTATTACTTGTATTGGGGGTACCTCGGTTTGATGTAAAGGCACCCCAAATTCATATATAATCACTTTTAGAACATAATTAAAAATAAATAAAGACAAAGAAGCTGGAATGTTTGGGACATTGGGCATTAATGGCTAGATGTCAATGCGCATACATCATCCTTTCCATATACATATACCTACACACATCCAAGTTATAAGATTTGCAAAAACATTTTTCAAACTACAAAAATAGAGCATGGATAGTATTTTGTAGAAGCCTGACAGTAAAAGTTGTAAATAACAAGTTTTTAATGTTTTCTTAAAATATTAGTTATTGTAATTTTCTTTTATTTTCTGCTTCTATCTAGGTGAAACAGCTCCTTTCTCAAGTGAAATCTAAAACATTTTTAAGTCCTCAATAGCTATTTGTTGAAAAATCAGACAAGGAAGTTTACCCAAAGCACGATAGGGCTATTATAGTCATTTATGAAGAGACTTGTCTTAGAGCAAATGTTTGATTCCCCCAAGGACTTTTAGATTCCCTAATAAGGACTCAAATGTTTAAATGTGTATGGTCTAATTGTGCACAAAAAGGTTTTGATAGTAGAAGACAAAGCTTTTGTCAATTAGTCTACTTCTAATCGTAGCACATTTCTATTTATAGATGCTAACTTATTTTATTTCCTTTTCCAAACTTATTATATTTATGTTTTACAAGAATCAAAGTTTGTCATGTACAACCAAAGTCCAATTTATCAAAATTGTATTGATATCAAGAAGGAATTAAAAGAAGAAAAAGTTTATATAAGGTGTCCACTTAAATAATCTTCAAGCTCTTGAACAATCTGAAGCCTTTGATATTCTTAATTGAAAGTTGGATAAGGTGATCTAAGATGGTATATCCAAATACAATTAAATCAGCTCAAGTAAACCAAATAAACAACCAACATAAATTCGCACTTTCTTCCACTAATTATAACTTCTTCTATTCAATAAATAAAAAATAACATAATGCTTATAAAAATAGGAAAGAGCACATAAGACTGCAAAGCACAAAGCAAGATGCGCGAAGATTACATCAACTGGACTTAATACACCCCACTTAGGTCTTCTCCTTCAATGAGACATGAAATCAATAGTCTAGATCTATAAAATATGGGAAAGTCTAAGCTATAATCCTTAATCCTTAAGGATATGAGAGCGGTGGAACATGTATCACAAACTAGGCATTGAAGTACTCCTCACTAGCGTTTCCTCCTCCAATGAGGTACAAGATCAATAGTTTATCTCATATCTACAAAGTATGGGAAAGCCTAGGCTACAACCCTAATCCTTAACAATATAAAAGCAATGGAACATGTATCACAAAGTAGGTTTCAATGCCGCATGGTATGTGGGTGGGGTGTGCCCCTCCACTTAGCTTACTAATTTCTAATGGGAGAGACGAAAGAGATCTTAGAAAGATGGGAGAGAGAGAGAGAGAGAGAGAGAGAGGTGAGAGGGTGGCGGGTCACCCTTAGGGGGAGAGAGAGGTAGATAGCGATGTGTATTGAAATAATATGAGAGAGCTCCTATTTATAGAGTTTTCCAAAGGCTAGGGTTTTTTAGGATTACACATTTTTATGAAGATTAGATCCATATCATTGATTATAGGAGAATTGTGGGGTGAGAGATATGAGCCATCTAATTCATTATCAGTCAACAACATTCAAACATCTTTGTGAAGATTAGATCCATATCATTGATTATAGGAGATTTGTGAGGTGAGAGATATGAGTCATCTAATCCATAGATCAGTCAACAACATTCAAAGGAAGGTGCTAGAACCTTATTCTTTAGCTTCCTAAACCTAATCTCATCAAATAGAGAAATATTGAAAATAATATCATGCTTACTTTAATTTTCCATAACCTTCTTACACATACTTTTTTTGAATACTCAAACTTCTCAAATCATAAGACTTTCATAACATCCAACTTGATTGAATGCCTTGAATTACATGTGCCACCCATGGGACCCATGTGGGCCCCACACACATCCTAAGTGTTACAATGGTGGGCGGCCCATGGGCCCCCAAGCAAATAACGATTTATAAAATATTAAATTAATTTTTAGAATTTGGCAAAAATATAACTTTTCTCTCTAAATATTTAAATACTGAAAATTCAATATTTCTCAATTTATAAAGAGTAATGATTCTATGAGACCCTTCCATACCCATGTGTGTAGGACTCCAAATGATCGCCATTAAATTTGGCACATATCTCTATAAAAGTTATCACATGGGTGTGGGACTTGACTTTTATAGAGATCTGTACCAAATTTAATGGTGATCCTTTGGGGTCCTATACGCATGGGTGTGGGAAGGTCTCATAGGATCATTACTCTTTATAAATCGATTTTGTGAACATAAAATACCCAGATATTTTTAAAACTTTAAATAATCAATTTAAAAACTATTTAACACTAGAATAATAATTAAAGTAATTTTGATAGGATTCAGATCCAAATAATTTTGTTCCATACATTTTTCCTATTATAAAAGGAAAAAAATTATGCAAGATTTTAAGTTGCACATAAAAAATCCATCGCAAAAGGTTGCTTTGAAGCTGAAAAATCATCTAATTGATCCTCTCAACATCTAGATGAATGAATGTGGAAAAAAAAAAAAAAATTGACTCCCAAAAGCAGTGCATCTTGAAGTACATTATCTGGACCATAGTTAGCAAGTCGGGGAATAATAATATTTTGGCAAACCAAAATATCCGTAATAATTCGATTTTATTTCAAAGAGACAAAGGAAAAAATTAGGTAAAAAATAAGGATCACCAAAATACAAGATAAATTATAGAATCGTGAATATTTCAGATTTGGCTAAAAAAACAGAGTGAAAAAATTAGATGAGTAAATATGATATAATTTAGGATTATGATTTGCAGCTATTGTATAGATACGTTAGAGCCATTGAACAATAATTTCATGGCCTTACTTATTGTCATTGTAATAATACTTGAAATTTTATTGTTTAAACTGTCAATGAATCCAACAATAATGCTTACTCCATTATCACAACACAAAGCTTATCATAGATTTATTAGGAGCATAAAATGAAATAACAATAAGAATACGGAAAAAAAGAACTACATTAGTAAATAACAAAAACTACCAATCAAGGTATAGGATAATTGTTCAAAGAAAAAACAAAAGAGACCCTCTGTATAGGGTTGCAGTTAACTAAAACAAAACGTAAGCACCCAAATATATAAAATAGTGATCTGTCCAAAATGCTATGTTGTATGCACGAATGAAATAAAAAAAGAAAGAAAAAATGAAAGTGTTTTATGCATAAAGAAAGTAACAAAATGCTTAAGCAAATTCAAATCTCACACTGAATTCCAAGCTGCCTAAATCTTTAGTATCTTGAATCTCTATCTTGTTCTTCATTGGGTTACTTTTCTTCTAAGCCTACTTATTATTTTGAGATATGCGATTGTTTTGCTATCTTATTTTTTGGAGAATATATTGTATGTACCTTTTCGTAAACTTTTTAAGGAACTTAATTGTGAATTTTTTAAGGAATTTTTTTAAATAAATATTTTTAATTTGCTCCCATCTTTAAATTAGAATTTAATAATATTAAGTTAATAAAGAAATAAAGCTATAGAAAATAAATTTTTTTGCAAAAAGATAAAATAGGGATTTATATTGATACCTTTAAAAAATATGGTATTTTGAAGATCTTTTCAAAAACTTGGAGTTCTTAACATATTTCAAAAAATCTGAGACTTATTGAAAAAAACATGTTTTAGACGGAGACTTGCTAACTATAATCTAAACTATCCTTTTTCAAGATTTTTATGCGTTTATAAATCTACTTGATTTGAATTATTTTGACTCTAAAATTTTATAATTGACGATGAAAATGAATTATTAGACCATCCTAAGAATTCCAACGCCAAAAGTATATTTTATAATAAAATTGGTGGTGAGCCTCACTTAGATTGTTTAAGGTTGAAAACTTATACAAAAGACACCCATTATAAAATATAAACATACAAAGTATTATTATTATTATTTATCTTGGTCCAGATCTGACAGGGTCTAATAACCTCAACCCGACCCCTCCAACTAGGACCTAGTTGGATCAGGACCTGGTCGGGTCGACCTAGACTGAGATGACCCATTTACACCCTCGAGTCCGAGGTTAGATACTGACTGGGCATGAATCGATTGAATTACATCGCAAAGAAAATGCCTTTGATTCTTCGCCCTTTCAATACAACGGGAAGAAGGAAATTTACATGGAAAATGTGAAAATAAAATACGACATACACCTTGCCATTTTGGTCAGCAATTCTACCTCGTCACCACTCACTCACCATTGTCAACTCTTTTTACCTTTATCCTCTCTTCCTTTCATAGAAGATCTCAGGTGACCGCAAAATAGGACCGGCAATGGGCCGGGCCAGCAATGGACCTGGCCAGCCCTGGCCCTATTTCCCTGAGAGCCTACCTAGGCCAAGATAGGCTGGGCAGCGTGCTAAGGAGGCCTTGGGCTAGGGTGGTGTCAAGGAGTCCTTGAGCTAGGCTTGGCCATGGCCCTATCAAGGCCATGCTGGGTCGAGACGAGGCTAGGCTAATAAAAAATTTTAAAAGATAAGAAGAAAATAAGGATCGGGCTGGACCGACACCCGGCCAGGCATGGGGCCATGGTGGTATGGCCTTGGCCCAGCCCTCGGACCACATTTTAGGGCCAGGCCAACCAGGTAGGTCGGGCAAGCCCACTTGATTCATTGCCACCTTTACCACAATAGAAGGATTATAGGTTGACCTGACTCTGGTCTTGGTTCGGGTCTCATTTTCAGACTTAGTGGTTTAGGTTTGGGTCTAACAATATAAACTCTAGAGTCGCGTAAGGTTAGGTATGTGTCCAGCCATGACCTAATCGAGTTGGATTAGGTCTGATCGGCCTTGACCCTTCCTAACCGACACATTATGTACTATATATAATACTACATTTTATACATGTGGGTGTGATTTGTATAGAGCCTAGGCTCTAAACAACCAAATTACAGCTTACCTTCAAATATTGTCGAGAAATATGATTTCAATATTGGAAATCTTTGCGATAGCCTTAAAATATATTTTTCATATTTATTTATAAAGTTTAAAACTTCAAAAATAGTGTAGATCAATAGATCTATCAAAACTTGAAAATCTTAAAAATTAACGGCCCAAAAATACATTACAAAATACACTATTTCCAAAACTTCAAATGATAGGCTCAAATTTCATTGTTTGGAGCGTCAGCTCTATATAAACTTTTCCATATATATATATATATATATATATATATATATATTTGGACGTAGACCCCTTCCAACCCGATAGGTCGCATATAAGTCTAATCAATGTGAACCGTTAGGTCTGGTTCAACCTTAGACTTGTTGGGTCAGGTCCAAATCAGACCTGGCCTGGACCCAACCCAAACCTCCTACAAAGCCGACACAAAAGGAATGAGGGGAATCATGGCACTGTGGTTTGATAAGCGGAAAAGGTTTACCCCAATTGATAAGATCTTCATTCATACCAAATAAGTTACAGGGCATCATCTTTTATAGCTCAATATCCCCTTAAAACTAAAAACTCAACAATCTAAAGAAATCTTTAACCGTAATCTATGTCCAATATCTTCGCTATAACCAATAGTACTCTATATCCCACATCTATTAACCCAAATCCCTCAACAATAGAAGCTTACCTAAATTTCTAAAAAATAGAAATTACTTTCTAAAAATGCTAGGACCGTATCAACTCATAAAAGACAAAGAGAAAAGGGGATCAAAATGATCCGCTTCATTATATTTATTTCTTGAAACCTATTTGGTATAATAGATTTCCCGCATAGATAAAATCTTTTTAATATTTTTTAGTTTATAGGGTGTGAAAAAGATTCCTACAAAAGATTTTCGACAACCTACAAAAAAGGGCAAGCGTCTAGCCTTTATTTTATTTTATTTTGAACTTTAACAAAAAAAGAAAGCGGCTAGTTTGGCCGAGGACTTCTGAAAATATAAATATGCCCCTAATATATATTAGTTTAAATGTAAATATGCCCTTAATATCAAAAGAGGGACTTAAGCATACCCCCAAAAACCATGCTCTATCCACAACTAAGGTTTTAGAATTCATTGCCAACCACATGTAACATTAGGGCTAGCAATGAAGCTGTTGGGCCTTGAAAAACTTGGGCCTGGGCCACATGATGTAGCTCGAGGCCAGAGCTAGGCCAAGCCATGATAGAGCTGGCTTGGCCCATTATTGTATTTTTAGTTATATCCCCCGGGATGGTCCAATAGGGGGCCGACTCAGGCCCGTTCAATAGGGACTGCGCTAGGATCTGGCCAGGACTCTCAAGCCTAGCGTGTTGCTAGCCCTAGTTACATAATTTGGGATCTGAGGCATGAAGAAAGTAAGTCTTATTTTTTTGGGTAGATCAATGGGGAATACGGACCCCTACCTGTTTTTAGAAATAATTAACAGTTTTCGAACCCATCAGTTGGAATGAAAACCTAGACCGGTAATTGAGGTTCAAGTGATACTACTACCATGAACTCAACCCCATTCCCGAAAGTAGGTCTTTTTACTCTGTGCAATGCATATGCCATTTGCTGATGTATCCATTAGGGCAGGTTAGATGTTACAAAATTCTTTTTACTGTGTGCAATGCATATGCCATTTGCTGATGTGTCCATTAGGGCAGGTTAGATGTTACCAAATTCATGGTTGGGCCATGAAGAGATTTTTTTACTTTGTGCAATGTACATGCTATTTGTAGAGAGAGAGATTAATTTTAGAAATTTAAGAACTTTATAAGGGTTTAGCTAGTTCCATGAGTTTCGAACACTCTATACACATCTCTTTTTTAGAAAAATGTTTGCGCGACCTCTTTACACTCCGTCAATTGTAACTCGACGTCAGACCGTCTAATCAAGCTCAAATTTCATGACTCTTTATATTTGTTTGACGTAAGAAAAGTCATGATCTAAACCCTTATAAAGTTCTTTTTTAGGAAAGAGACAGAAATTTTGTGCAAAAGAGATCTTGCCCCTCACCCTAAGACCTAACCTTAGGTTAACTTCCAGTTAGTTCCCAATCCTAACCCAGCTTGGTTAAATCTTTACAGGGCCCGACCTTGGATTCCGATTCCGATTGAGGAGGTGCTACCATAATTCTGTCAGATTCCGATTGGCCTTCTTCCACCTCTCACTTCCCAACACTTTTAAGCCGACCCAACACATTCGACCTCCTAGACCTACACGCTCTAGCATGTCCGTCCTAACCCACACCCCCTAGCTTACCTCAACCCACTCAACCTTCCCAAACCAAACCAAAACCACGACGAGCACATAAAATCAATCTGTTGTCCATGTCTCTTTACATTTCTTTGGCTTACATTGCTTTATTGGGCCAGGTAGCATCCTTGACGAAACTCGATCATGAGAAATCAGTCAGGGGTATTAAATACCATGAAGATTTCTTCAATGAGGGCATCTCATGCCTTTGTATTCAAGTTAAGCACAAGTTATATATATTCATGTTTTTCTAGCTTTGCAAGTTGTTCTATTTAAGAATAGAAGTTTTTTCTCTTGCTAAAATTCTAATTATGGTTGTATAAACAACAGTTTTTTCATTCGGATGATACTTCGACTAGGACGAAAAAGCATTGATAGCCTCTACTCGTATCCTAAATCATTTAAGAGCTAAATTCGCCTCAATTGTTTTTACGTTGCTTTCAGCTCTACTCACGTTAACTTCAGCTATTTCAAGAGTTTGCTGAGCTTCTTACGGATCAATGTCACTACCCTTCTCCACATCATTTACTAATATGGCTATGTTATTATTGCGTATCCTAGCGAAACCACCCATCACAGCCATTATTAACCTTTTCTCATGGAGGCATATATTTAGAATACCTATATACATTCTTGTAACAGTTAATAGAATTCTGATTGTAGTTAACCTTGGAGCTTGATGCCCATTGATCTTTAGTATTAGTTTTATTCCTTTTTGCTGCTTCACGCAATGCCAAAAACATTTATACATGTTGCTAAACGTTTTCGCCATCCTTAATGGTTTTCGTTGTCATTAATTGTTTTAACTACCATTAATAATTTTCGCCATTATTAACTATTTCATCACTACTAACTGTTTTCACTCACATCAACAACTTCCATTGTTGTTGAGTGTTTTCGCCACCATTAATGTTTTCACTGCCATTTAACAATTTTCACCATGGCTAATGGTTGAACAAGTTTTCATTGTAGATAACTTGGGAGCTTTAAAGAACTTCCTATGAGCTCTTGGTGTTCAATTCTATTGATTGTTTTAGATACCTATTTAGCTTAGAAGCTAATTTCATTAGCTTTCAAGCTAAGAAATCCTTAATTCTGATTTTTGAGACCCCAAAACCACCAAAATAAGTGAACAAAGAATATTTGCCATGTGGAACAAGGGCATGTATTTCTCATGTGCAAAATCCTAAACCCTTGTAGTGGTGCTTTATTTGTATCTGTACCTATGCATCTTACAAATACACCCATGCATAAGCAAGTAACACGGATAACTGTGCATCTCTGTGTGCGTGTGCTCGAGCACTATTACTTCTAAAATGATTGAATAATATGATACAGAGTCAAGTTGTCATGTAGATCGAGTAAATAGAATTACCAATGCTCTTATTAAGTGGTAGACCGCAGACTCTTGAAGGATTCCATCTGACATCTGAAAACAAAGAGAAGAATAATTAGAAAATAAGTAATGTAAAGACAGAATGAAGGGTTTGACCTTTTGTATTAATTCAATGTATTTCGATTGAGACATTTCTTTCTTTACAAAAGAAAAATAATTCCTATTTCACATTGTCGAATCATTAGTCCAAAAAGAGTTTTTCATGGAGATTGCTACAACTACATTGCATGTGCCTGCAACCATTTTTTTGCTCTTCCTATAAAAAACACAAATGAAATTATCAATTGGATAGGCTGGAGTTCCACACTTGGGCCTCGGTGTTTATAACATAAACCTGGGGAGTATCAGCAAGTTCCTCTCAACAATAA
This sequence comes from Amborella trichopoda, assembly GCF_054954075.1. Taxonomy (NCBI): domain Eukaryota; kingdom Viridiplantae; phylum Streptophyta; class Magnoliopsida; order Amborellales; family Amborellaceae; genus Amborella; species Amborella trichopoda. Next base: position 42,397,437 of record NC_142346.1, on the reverse strand, counting down.
CAATGCCTTTTTAAAATCGAGTAAAGAATTTTTATTGGCTTATTATTTATAAAGCCCCAATAGCTTCTGGATTAGGAAGTTAATAAATTTCCCACTAAGTTTTTGGTGGGTAACATGACAATTGGTAAGGATTAAGATGGACATAATAATTATATGGTTATAGTTTATATAATAATGAAAAATAATTTTATCAGGTAATCTACTATAGACAACCTCATATTAAATGAAACATGAATGTTATATGGGATTGTGTACCATGAGACCATTTAACTTTATTATAAGGAGGTTACAAATGCCTCTAGCCATCATATTTCAAATTGGATAGCTTGGGGTATGTCACGAAGTTCGAGAAAAAAATTTTGAACTTTAAACCTTGTCAATGACATATACTCACAACCACCCGATTTAAAATCTCATGGACAAGAGAGATTATGATCTCCTTGTACCAAAAGTAAATGGTCTCTTTGTATACTTTTCAATACTATATACCCAACAATTGTAATAGGGGGTAAGCTGCCAACCATTCATCCATTGTACATGACAATGGTTGATCGAGGTCAGCATAGTTTCTTGGTGGAACTCAACAGCACGACATTGGTTTGTCACCACCACCTGTTGATAAGAACAAGGTCGAAGGACTCCCTCGTAGAGTGTATATACCCCAAATTGATTAGGAATATAGCCAAAGTGTTAGTATAAAAATTTTCCTATGAATTGCCTTAGTTAAGAGCCTCAAATCTTCAGGGCAGTTGCTTTTGAGATCATAGATGTCGTCCAAAAGAGCAGCCATGGTCCCAAATTTTGTGTACTCGACCCGAAATGTTTTGTATTCTGGTTCATATATGCCAGCTGCTACAGTGAAATAACTCTTCACAACCCTATGCCTTGCAAATTCAATCTTCATAAAACCCACGTCTTCCAACCAACTTCATCGAATTGACAAATACACAAATTAAAAGACAAAATTGTTATGTGCTTTAGGAATGAGAACTTGAGCAAAGCTCAGTGTAAACTAGTTGATGAATGGATAAGGTAGTATATTTTAAGTAAAAACCCAAGAAAATGTGTGAGAAATAGGTAACTTGTTGAAGAAAAAAAGATGTTCGGATACTTGGGTTTAGAGTATATTCACAAAGAGAGATGGGAAAACCACAAAGAATTGTAGTACCTAACTACTTCTTGGATCTCTTCTGCATAGAGCTTCTGTAGAGAATTTAAGTCAAGTCTTGCTAACTCCAAGTACTTGTGATTTCTCTCATCACCAGGCCACAGCTGTTCAAGAATGCTTCTAGACTCCAATCTTGAAAGAGGGTATTGCCTTGGGTATGCTAAGGAAAATTCTATCTGTGAAAAGTGTAAAGAAAAGAAGAACAATTGAGAGGAAAACTTAACCGGAACGAACAAAATATCTCTTATATATTAAGCGAGAAGGACACCATCTTTATTCTCGCTACAAGTGCCCCTCCAGTAACTGTGCTCGCCAGAGCCGGGATTCGGCGAAGGTTGCAGCCTCACGCATGATGTGGGACTCAAAAGGAAACCCAGTTTGAGAACATCTGTACAAATCCAGGAGTGCTGAAATGCCTTCATAGCTTTCAATTGAGTAGGAACCACCCTCTCCACCTTTCTCCATTAATTCCTTAACAACATCTGCATATTAGAAAACATAAAGACAAAAAAAAAGAAAAAAAAAAAAAGAAAGAAAAAACATATACCTACTATGAGCTCTTTTTGGACCTGTTTACTATGTGGGTATAGGTCTAGGTTAACTTGTACTCGATGTAGAAAGCCCTAAAAGCAGTCCACGAAAACAAGAAAGAATAAATATATACAAAAGAAAGAGACAACCAACCACAACACAAAGATATACGTGGTTTGGCAACGTACCTACGTTCACGGGAGATAAGAGCTTATTTACTGGCAATGGAGAATAGGGTTACAAGAGCTCTCTTCCTCACGCTTCTTTGTTCTCTCTGATTACAAAAAAATCTGTCATTTTTCCCTTAACCCTAAGAAAGAACCTTCATCGCTATAATATATAGAGTCTCAGGTAGATGGTACAAATTACAATAGGTAGAGTCCCTCTGGAGTTGTTTCTTTGACTCCATCTTTGGCAGATATATTTCCTCGGAATACAAGACATTAATCCTCAACACCCAACCTGTTGTCACGCCTAGACCCGGCCTAGTCCGAGTAGATAAATATTGTGTCATAGCTTTGTGTACAAGTAAGGAGCATCACAGTGTAATAGAAGACTATGAACTTCTGCATGCACTACATTATTTTCCTAGTGAATGAGGAAATGTTGATCACTTTACCTATGAAGGCCGTGCATGATTTCCTTAACCTCCTCTCTAAAAAACCTCTCTAACCCCAGCCTTTGGATCGTATCAACTGCTTTCAATTTCTTAGGTATAAACTTCCCACTGTCCCCTTCAATATAGGCTGCTATTTCCTCTTTGATTTCTTTCACAATAAAATCCATGTTCTCTTCTACAAACACACCTGTGAGGCCTTGGTGAAAATTGCCAAGTGTGTTACTACGTAGGTAATTTGTTCTCTTCTACAAACACACCTATGAGGCCTTGGTGAAAATTGCCAAGTGTGTTACTACGTAGGTAATTTGTATGTCTCTGTTGGTTCTGGATGGTTCATTTTAATTAAAAAACCTTCTATATGACATGCCAATCATCGGCCTAAAGTTGAGGAAAAGGGCTACGTCATTGTGGTAGCAACCCCATACTTAGTTACATGTTGTGGTTTTCAATCCTATCGAAACTACCCAATGACACTTTCAAAAAAACTAACTCCCTAATTTATAACAGGTAGGGCTTATCTTACCTACTAAATTACCCAAAAAAAAAAAAAAACTTAAAGTGTGCTTTCTTTTGGGTATGAATAGATTTTGTTACTAGGTTTGGATAATGAGTATCCTAACTCTATCTCCTTATGGAGTAGAAGGAGTCCCGGGTTCATACGGGTAAGGAAAGGGTGGGTTTAAACGACCCCACAGTTAGACCTGATTAGATTTCTGTTGGATCGAATCAATGGACCCGATAAGTTAGATCTGGGTCCACTTAACCTTAATCTAATGTTATACATATTAACTATATATACAAAAAATATATACGATAAAGTTTTAGATTTGTTTACTCTTGGACGTGAACCCGGACCCGGACCCAACATAACCAAGTAAGCTGGGTCTGGGTCCAATTGACTTGGACCTGACCCATGTCTGTGTCAAGCTTGAGTCTAACTTAGACCTAGCTAGATTGAGGTCGATCGGGAGCCAACCGGACCTATTTGCAGCCCTACTAATTAATATCAGTTTTGAATACTGGATATGTATGAATAATATAATTGTAAGTGTCCTTCACTTTCTATTTCAACGTTACATTTTATAATGCCATAACTTCTCTCTTTCATTCTTTTTAATTTTAATTAGAAATTTGTGTGATTTTATGGTTACTAGAGCAGGACCGCATATTGACAGGTGAGCAGCTTAGAAAGAGTGGTATAGTACTTGTCAATGTATACATTCTATGCAAGTAAGATGCAGAAACTAGCAAACAGTCTTTCTATGTTGCCTTTATGTGAAAGCTTTTTTGGGACTGGCCGATTTGGTTTTGCCTGGTTTCGGTAGTCTGCCTGGGTATTTAAAAAAAAAAAAAATTTAAAACAAATATATATAAAATCCCAAAAAATAAGGGATTTATTTTTAATATATTTTTGAATGTTTTTTATCATTTTGACAAAGATTGGAAAGTGTTTTGACCATGAATACTTATTTTTATATTTTTTCTTTTTTTTGGAAAATTTCAATAATATCCCGGGACACAAATCGATTTTTTAAAATCTATTTTTTATTACTTTTCAAGTTTATTTGGATTTGCTTTGTTTAATTATGCTTTCAATATACTTTTCATATTTTTTTGGATTTTTTTGTATTTTTTTTATTCCTTAACACGTTTTGAACCGTCTTGGACTTGCCCGGTTAGGCTGGGTGAGCTCGCTGGTTTACTGGTTACTCGGACCGGACCGGTTAGGCCGGGTGAAGTGTTCAATACATCGAATACTAAAGAAAACAAAGGGCAATGGAATCCAGAAAGTAAAAAACTCAATAAATCGGCCAATTTATACACTAATCGGTGCTATTCGGCTGATTTGCAGGACTAATCAATGATTTATTACAAAAATCGGATGATTTTTGCGTTGTTATGGAAAAAGCGGGTTAAAAGTTTGCAGGCTTTGCAGGCTTTTGTAGACTTTCTTCAAGTGCTTTAGGCTTCATTATTGGGGATTTTTCTTTTCAAGTGCTTTAGGCTTCATTATTGGGGATTTTTCTTTTATCAATTCTGTGAATAGATGGAAAGAGAATATCCATCAGGAGAATTTTGTGCCATAGGGGTCTATAAGACCCCCAAACTCTTAGCTGGAATAGCAGGTCATTTCTCTCTCTCTCACTTGGGGCAGGGTCTACCTTATTCTCTCTCTCTCTCTCGATTTGTCATCTTTCTGTATCAGATAATTAGTTGATGATGCATGGTATTCGAATGCACACCTTCAAAAGTTTGTCATTTGAATTTTGAGCCAAACTTGTTCTACATTAGGTTGTGAGATAAATCAGAGCACATTTTAAAAGATTCATGCTCCCAAGGGAACAAGTTGAAGCCTAAGACACTGCACGACCTCTTCTATGTCCACTATAACCTCAAACTCAAGCCGCACTAAATAGAAACGTTGTTGACAAGTAGGTATCACAAAAGGTACTAATACTAAATCAGGAGTTCCTAGAAGAATCGGTTGTGGATATGAATGACAATGACGACATTCCAACAACTGGCGAGGGGAATGTGGTGGAAGCCGCGGAAGACATGGAGGAAGGCGATGATGACTTCAATGAGGGCAACAACAAAGATGATAATGGTGATGATGGGATAATGCGAGATGATTGGCGTGAGTCAAAGGTCGTAGAGTGTGAGGTGCCAAAGGTACTCGGATCTCCACTAAGGAAGAAGAGGGACTTAGATTGGTTTAGGAAGAGGTCGAAAGAGCCAGGCATAGCAGCTATACCTCTAGATAGAAATACACATGTGGCAGGCATTGTAGGCTAATTATTCATAATGATGACAGTGCTGATGAGGAGCAAAACACAGGCCAAAGAGGCGATGAGCAAAGACAGTTTCAAAGTCTAGGTGACTATGGTCTAGGAACTTCACAAGATAGCATTCTTACTGGGGAAGGAGGTATTGTTGCTGCGCTACAGACTCCACCAGACTTCATGGTAATTTATGCTCCAGTAAACCCTGATAGTGAAACTCAAAAAAATCATGAATCTCATTATTGACTTTACTACTTTTGCAAACCCTGATAGTGAAACTCAATAAAATCATGAATCTCATCGTCGACTTTACTACTTTTGAGCAATTTTTTTTTTACTATTGTGTAATATGTAATTTCTTCAATTAGTTCACCAAAAAAGCCTATTGCATCAGCTGTCTAGAAATTTTGCTTGAAACCCAATTATATTTTTTTGTTTGACTTATTTTATGTGACAAATAAAAAAACAATACATATAAAATTTTAACATATTTTTTTACATGTTTCTTATAATTTATTTTGGGGTCTTTTACCCCCATTTTTTGAACATCACACAACTAACTTATCAGGCCGAATAAAGTCGGATTGGGTCCGACTAATCAGCTTGGGCCATAACCGATTACCTGCCTCGAGGCACTTTTTCCTACACTGCTAACACCTAACAAACACAAACTATTTCCAAAAAATGCACACTAATTCTTGTAAATATTTAAGGACATGATTTCTATGCGGCCAAGCCCAAATATGTAGATATGCAGACTTCTTAATAAATCTATTTTTGAGATGGATTTTAAGATTTAATTTTTAATCTCTAATCTCTAATATAGAGATCATGAATATGAAAAAATAAATAAATTTTAAAAATTAAAAATAATGATTCTAGTAAAAAAACATTTGGACTGTTAGTTTCCATTGTTTTTAGATGGAACACCCTACTTGCATCCATCTTTAAGATGGATGCTTTATACGTTCAGGATCGCATGTGTAGTACTGCGGTCCAATCAACATAAAACAATTTTCCAATATTTAATGATGTCCTAGTAACATTCCTAAACTGCTATCAAACATTTACACGTATTCCAAATCTATCCATAAAATCTTTACACTTGAGAAATTACAAATTCATTCATCGTCTAGTGGGACTTATTTTCAGCCATTACATTTAATTAGTTGTCTTTTTTGTAGTGACACTAATCAAAATACCATACGAAATTAACTATTTAACACTATACTCATTTGCTTTGGATGTGTATTTTGAAATTAATCAAGTTATATGGCAGATTATTAAATAACTCATCTCTGGTGGCTATTTACATAAATTTCCCTTTTTTATAATAAGGTAAGAGTCCTCCTTAAGTCATATTTTAATGGGATAAAGAATTTCGTTTTACATTGTCATTATTTTAACAGTAAAATAAATACGCAAACTATAGCTATAAAGTGCATTATAGTTTACGACTACAATTTTAGGGAAAAGGACGCGTAACCCAGATTAGCGGACTTTCATCCCTCGTATACCCTCGGGTTTATGCAAAACTGATCGACCCCGAGCTTTTAATAACATGATAAGATGATATTAAATTTTTTCTATCACATTTTTACTATCCAAATTTTGAAAATTTGTTTTATATGGACTGGACTGCAGTTCTACATATGAGGTCCAATGAAGTGAAAAGCATCCATTTTAAAGATGGATGCAAGTAGGTTTTTCATCTAAAAACAATAGAAACTAACGGTCCGAATGTTTTCTTACTAGAATTATTATTTTTAGTTTAAAACATTTACTTATTTTTTCATATTCATTATCTCCATATTAGAGATTACATGTCCTCAAAAATTCAGTCTAAAAATCCATTTCAAAAATATATTTATTAATAGGCCCGCATTTCTATATATGCAGGTTTAGCTGCATAGGAACCGGGCCCCCAAATAATTACTATAACTTTAGAGTACTTTGGTTTGTGTATAAATATTTACACAAGTAAAGTATTTACATATGTCAACTGTTTGCAATAAAATATTTACATATGCATTCTTTTTACCATATTTGGTAGCACATTTAAAAAACTTACATATGTCAACTGTTTGCAATAAAATATTTGCATATGCATTCTTTTTACTATATTTGGTAGCACATTTAAAAAACACTATGTAATCAATTTCATATGTTTGGTGGCGCTCGATGGTGTGAAAATATTTACACAAAATTTTGAATAGATATGTATATTATATATAATACAATATATATATATATATATATATATGTTATAAAATATATATTATAAGATAAATATATATATTATAATATAAAGATATATAAATATTATATAGTATATTATATATTATTTTATAAATAATAATATTGCCTATTCAATATTATTTTCTTAATAATAATATTTGTTGTTATAAATTTTATAAATATATCATATTAATTATATATATAATATTATATTCATATATTATATATAATATATAACTTGACATAAAGGGTGTAGTTTGTATAGAACTGAGGCTCTAAACAATCAAAGTAGAGCCCACCTTCAAATAGCGTCGAGAAATGTGGTTGCAATACTGAAAATCTTTGTTATAGTCTTAAAATATAGTTTCATATTTAATTATAAAAATTAAATGTTAAAAAATATTGTAGATTGAGTAGATCTATGAAAACTTAAAAATCTTGTAAATTGAGGGTCCAAAACTGCGTTACAAAATGCACAATTTCCAAAACTTGAAAACTATTTTTTTTTTATCATGTCCATGCATCTTAATGTCGAGATGAACAATTTGAGAATATTTGGGCATCAAAACAACCTCTTCTTGTGAAATTTTTGAGGTGGGCTCTAATTTAACTGTTTAGAGGCTCGGCTCTACATAGACTTTTCTCTAACATAAAATATATAATATATTATTAATATATTAAAAATATATTATATAATATTTACAATAATATTACTTATTTTATATTGCTTAACTATATATTATGTTGTATAATGCAAATATTCATTAATAAGTATATATAATATATATTATTACTAATAATATGTAATAATACATAATATATAATATTATTAATATCATAAAATATATAATAATATATATTATTATTAATAAAATAATATATAATAAGTAATATTATTATTTTTAAAATAATATTATATATATTATTTATATATTATGTATAATATACATAATAAATATATATTGTATAATAAAATTATATTAATAAAATAAATATGAATATATAATATATAACACATTATACTATGTATAGTAAATTTATGCATTATATTATAATAATATATATTATCTAATTGTTATATTATATAATATAATATATTATTTACATATTATATATTAGTTATTATTAAAATATAATTTATAAATTAAAATTTTATTTAATATATAAATAAAATATTATGATAATATATAATATTATAAATTGTGAATAGTAAATCCACGTGTGAAAACAAATGCACGGGGAATGTTTTCCATCTCAGTCGGTATCGTTTCATTTTACAAAATGAGACCATTTCATGATAAAATGTTTTAATATAATATCTTATTTGTATATGCATTTACACGAACCAAACGTGCCCTTACTCTTTATTCTATCCCCCTTCTAACCTAGAAATCCCTCTCTCTACCCCTTTCCCCGCTCTCTCACCAACCCAACCAGTGACCTTTATCTCTCTTTCTCCCATCTCAAGCCTCCAATGACAACCCTTTTCTTTACTCCACCCTAATGAACATTCTCTCCCTACCCTATTCTTCAAGCACTTTCTCTCTCTAGAATCAATAGAGAGAGTGGTAACAAGCTTGATAAGTAGAGATGGAGATGGAGAAGGGGATGGGGGTAGCGAGAGAGAAGAGGGGGAGGACCTGGTCAACGACTAGATGTTTTTGGGATTTGGGTCAAAGGTGGCAATCGGTTATGCTATCAAATTCACTTTTTTTCGAAAGCTTTCGGATTTTAGACATAAACCAAAGAGAAGTGAAGTCTGGCGCTGTCGTGCCGTTTCAATCAGATTCGGACCACTTCGGGTTTATTTTGGGTAAGTTTCGGATTTGTTTCAGCCAGCAAAGCAATAGCATAAATGTATTTTTTTAAAATTTTTGTGTTTTTAGTTTTTCCCGTTATTTGTATATATTTTATATATCCATATCTATTTTATTTATACTATTTAAAAATAAATAAAAATAAAAATCTGAAGTCTTCCCCGCAATCGACCAAACCACCGACTTGCTTCTTTTTTCTTACTAGACCGAATAAAACTTGGAAGGGAATCTGACAACATTGGCTTCCTTTGTATTCGAACTAGTGTTTGATTACTCACTTGAAGTCGATCGAGTAAAACCTGCCACCCAAGCATGAGTATCTTAGGTGATCAAGTAGGGAATTTTGGGAAATGGGATTGTGGTGGTAGCAACCCGACACCTTAATCATTATGTTGTAGTTTTCGTTCTCACTAATACCACCACACTAACACCTTAAAAAAACTTACGCCTAAATTATTTGAAAAAAGAAGTAGGGCCTATCTTCCCCACTTAAATATCAGAAAGAAAAAAGTGAATTAAAAAATATTATAAAATTTAAATAAATAAGTTATTTGTAATATATTTTTTATAGCGCCTATCATTTTGGCAAAAATTAAAAAGTGTTTTGACCATCAATACTATCTTTACATTTTCAAATTTTGATTTTTCAAAGTTTATTTTCTACTAATTTTTTAACCTCATTTAGGTGTGTTCTATTTAATTTTAATTTAAACATGTTTTTCTTATTTTTTAGGTTTTTTTGTGTTCTTTATTATTTTTTAACATTTTTTTACTTGTCCAGTACCGAACTCGACTCAAGCCAAGTAACTCAACCCGAGTTACTCGACTCAGGTAGGGGCAGAGTACCGTCCCCGAGTCGTGACCTTTTTTCACCGATTCAAACTTTTAAGTTGTAAACTTGGGTTTACATGAACCCTTGGCACCGACCCTTGTGGGGGGTTTATGTAACAATATACTTGTAAATATCCATAGAGCAAAAAAAAATTGTACCATGAGCCTTGAACCTCTTGAGCTCTAAATGTCTCTAGCCTGTGGTGCGAGTGTGTGCAGTGCATAGGAAACTTGAACATAACTCTAAGAAGCCTGGGGGCTGGGGTCTTGCCCCAGTCTGGTTTGCCCCAGCCTAGCCTTTATTTTATGGGAAAAGTTTATATAGAGCCGAGGCTCTAAACAATCAAATTGAGCCTACCTCAAAAATTTCACTAAAAGAGGTTGTTTTGATGCTCAAATATCTTCAAATTGATCATCTCGAGATCAATATGCATGGATAAAAAACATGGATTTCAAGTTTTAAAAATAATGTATTTTGTAACGTTTTTCGGACCATCAATTTTCAAGATTTTCAAGTTTTCATAGATTTATCGATTGACACGATTTATGAACCTTTAAACTTCATAAATAAAGATGAAAATGTATTTTAAAGCTATCACAAAAGGAAATTTCTCGACACTATTTGAAGGTAGGCTCTAATTTGATTGTTTGGAGCCTAGGCTCTATGCAAACCGCACCCTTATTTTATTCATCTGTTTTCATTGTTTTCCTTGAATCTCACTGAGTGGACCCGATCTAGCACGACCCTAATAGGGTCAGGAACGGCCTTTGGCTGGCCCTTAGCCAAATAGGACCGGTCATGACCAGGACTGAACCGGCCCATTATAATGAAGAGATATGGAAAGGGGAGTATACTTACATTGTCACGTGGATCAGTAATTTGATGAGAGGATTTTGAAGCTGAAGACAACTGTTGTTGTACGGCTCCCCCAATAAAGGCCCATGACCACGGAATCCTTGTAGAACGTGGACTACCAAGAAAAGCAGCACTAGCAGGGTGATGCGAGAGGAGAGAGAAACAAGGTCTCAGGTTTGGCAGGGGAGAGTAGAGAGGGTAAGCAGGAGAAGGGAGAGAGAGGCGGTGAAGAGGAAGCGCCGTTGTGCTCTGTTTGCTCCTCTTCCTGGGACTTGTATTTATAGTAATCCCAGGCAGCTTTTCCTCTCAAAAAATCACTAGTCACATCAAGCTGAGTTCTACTTAACCCTGGAAATTTTCCGAGTTCCAATCTTAGGTACCACCATTGCCAACTTGCCGTCAAGTATTGAGATTGTTTTTCTTTTCTTTTAACACTAAAATTAAAAGAAATTATCCATATATATATATATATATATATATATATATATATATATATATATATAAAAGATGTTAGGGTGAGCCCACTAGCTCACAGGAAAAAATAAGCCCAACAATCCAGATTAAATCTGGGCCGATCTGACGATCATGGATATCCGGTATTGTTTGAATTTTAATTTTTTCTTACAAATCTAAATTACTTGATATTTGGAGCGTGTGTACATAAAAAATAGGTGAATCTTCGAAAAATATCAAAAAAATATTTTATATGAAATAAATCGACCAAAATATGCCCAAAAAGTTTTGGGGGTATTTTGGTCAAGTATTTTTTTGTGAATTATTTTTTTTATAATTTTATTAGGTGCGACTTGATGAGAAGAACACACGCTTAAAATTTCAAATTATTTGGATTTGTAAAAAAAAAAAAAATCAAACACTACCAGTCATCCGTGTTCGTCAAATCGGCCCGGATTCAATCTAACCCGTTGGGCTTATACTATTCCATGAGCTAGTGGGCTCACCCAAGCGTTTTCCATATATATATATATATATATATATATATATATATATATATATATATATATATATATATATATATATATATATATATATATATATATATATATATATATATAGAAAACTCTTGAAAACACTTACAGGCGAAATTTAGAGTGTATATCTTTGAAAATATTAGAATCTAATATTAATATAAAAAGATAATTCCTAAAAAAAAAATTAACTAAAATACCCTTGAGAATTTCATAGGTATTTTGGGCCATTTATTTTTATGAATAATTTTTAAATAATTTAATTAGATTCACCTTGATGAGAAGAGACGACTTTTCAAATTTTATTGTGATTTGGATTTATATAAAAATATTAAAATTATATTACAAAATGCACTCGTGGCCGCCAGATCGGCCTAGGTTCAATCTGGGCTATGGAGCTTACATTGTTCCATCAGCTGGTGGGCAGTTCAGGATTGCTACAATAAATGCACAATGGCCCAAATTGAATCTTGTCAATCCAATAGTCATGATTGTATTTCATATTTGAATTCTAATTACTGTTTTATAAATCTTATTAACTTAAAATTTTGACCATCATCTCTTGAAAATAGGCGATTCTAATAAAAAAATTAAAAAAATAATTTATGAAATAAATTGACAAAAATACCCTTAAAAGATACAATGGTATTTTGATCAATGATTTACTTATCTGAATCAATATTTGTTGATCCGAATCAATGATTCACTACTCCAAAGCGGTTTCTCGGACGGGCAATTCAGTCAACTAATCCTGGATTTTTAAACATTGATGAAACCATATTAATATGAGTAAAAAGAAGAAGAAGTAGAATTAAAAGAATTAAAATCATATATAAAGCATCAACTTTATACTATAAAAGCAAACCGCACATCAAAATCCACTAAAAATGGTTGTTTTGATCCTAGAGAAATCTCAATTTAATCATCTTGACTTGGAGATGTATAGAATTTTTTTTTTTCTAAAAAAAAAAAAAAAAGAAAAAAAGAAAAAATTGAAATCCTAAAAATAGTGTATCTAATGACAAACTATCTAATCTGTTAATTTCCAAAATTATCAAGTGTTAATAAATATGCTTGATCTACACCGAGAGTTAAATTTCATAATCAAGGGTAGAAAAAGATTTTCAATAAATTTTGGGTGTTTTTTATTCAAAAATGCATCTTGCGGCCAGGTTATTAGGTTCACCTTAGATTATTTATAGTTGGTGTCTTGTATAAATCGTACCTATTGAAAAGTAAGGTACCGCTTGCTGTGATTATTTATAGTTGATGCCATGTGTAAACTTGCGGATTATATAACACCGAGGCTCTAAACAATCAAATTAAAGCGCACCTTCAAATAGTATCGAGAAATGTGGTTTCAATACTGAAAATCTTTGTGATGGCCTTAAAATATAATTTCACCTCTAATTATAAAAATTTTAAAGCTTCAAAAATAGTATAGATCGAGTAGATCTATGAAAACTAGAAAATCTTGAAAATTGACGAGCAAAAAATGCATTGCAAGATATACTATTTCTAAAACTAAAAATCCATTTTTTTCTCACGTCCATGTATTTTGAGGTCGAGATGATCAATTTGAGAATTATTGGGTATCAAAAGTTTCAAAACAACATCTTCTAATGAAATTCTTGAGGTGCGCCCTAATTTGATTGTTTCAAGCCTCGCACTTAGATAAACATTTTCCATTATAAAAAGTCCTTAAAACTAGATAAGAGAAAACTATAACCTTGAATGGGCACTCCCATATTCATTGAATAATGTAATGAAAAGTGTTGGTATTGTGTAAGGTTGCCCGCACAGTTGGAAATATTTTCAGATGCATCGCCGTAGTGAGGAAGGCATTTGAAAGAGTAAAAGTAACCAAGTCAATAAGGTTTTGCATTGAGTTATCATTCTTGAGATCTACAATTAATTTTTTCGTCTTTTTTCTTTTGAACATAAGTAATTGTGCAATTGTCTCGACACGACTTTTTATAGATTAAAAGATTTGCTATCAGTTTGAAAATGTGTTACTGTTTTTTTTTAGGATGCGGTTTCTGTAGAGCTGAGGATCCAAACGATCAAATTAGAACCCACCTTCAAATAGTATCGAGAAATATGATTTTAATGCAGAAAAGTTTTGTGATAGCCTTCAATTATATTTTCATCTTTAATTATAAAATTTAAATGTTAAAAAAATAGTGTGGATCTAGTAGATCTATGAAAACTTGAAAATTAACGGTCCAAAAATGTCTTACAAGATGCACTACTTCCAAAACTTGAAATCTCATTTTTTCTCATGTCCATGCATCTTGATGTTGAGATGATCAATTTGATGATATTTGAGCATCAAAACAACTTCTTCTAGTGAAACTCTTGAGGTAGGCTTTAATTTGATTGTTTAGGGCCTAGGCGCTATATAAACGTTTCCTTTTTTTTTAACCAGTTGAAAATGTGTTAATTGATGTAGAAATTGGAAAAAGTTGAAAAGTCCACAACCAAAAGGGGTAGAGAGAGAGAGTAAAGTGGAATGAGTTATCAAAGTGCTGGTTAGAGATGTAAAAGAAAGTCATGAACTCATGATGATGGGCTCGAGAAATGTGTTTGTATGAAAACCCAGCGACTTAATAAGTTTGAAAACGTGTTAGTTGAAGTAGAAACTGAACAAAGATGTAAAGTCCAGAGAGAGAGAGAGAAAGAGAGAGAGAGAGGGGGGTAAAGAACTGAAATCCACAGCCTTTAATGGTAGAGAGAGAGAGAGAAATGGAATTAGAATGAGTCGTCAAGGACCGATCATTAGCGACTGTAAGTGAAAGTCATTATCACGCGCTCGGGGAATGCGCGTATGCATGGAGCCAAATGATTTTATCAAAGTTGATTCGCTTGGGAGTCATTTTCGATTTAGGAACAAAAGTAAAGCAATTCGGTGCTTCTGTCGATTATGAAAAAGATATTGGATTTTTTTTAATTTAATATAAATAAGTTAGATATTTATATATAATAAAAAAAAAAATTAAAATTATAATTTTAAAAATAAAAAATATTTTTTTATAAATATTTCTTTGCTTACGTCCAAGTGGCTGAAGCTCAGTTGAATCGGTTTAAAGCAAACCCGAATCTAACAGAAGCGGCCCAAATCTAACTGAAGCAGTAGCACTAAGCTTCGCTTCGCTGCGGTCTGACGAAAGCGGCCTGAAAAGCTGACTGCTTCGACTTTTTTGGCCGAAGCTAACCAAATTTGATTACACTGGGTTTTATAATCTCATGGGAGTATCCATTTACTCCCTCATGTAAAACTTAATGGCATGTTTGTTGTTTGTTTCGTGTGAAAATATTTTTCGAAAAATATTTTAACGTGAAACAAATACTTAAGGGAAAGTATACAAAGTGACTATTTATTTTTGATATAAGGAGGTCACATAAATTCTTGTCTATCTTATTTTAAATTGGACGGTTGTAAAAATATCGTAGACTATACTCAAAGTTAAAAAAAAAATTTATCGAATTTCATGACACACCCCAAGCCATCCAATTTAACATCTAATGACTATAAATAATCACGACCTCCTCATGATAAAGATAAATGGTCTCATCCCAAAACTTAATATAAGAGTAATTTTAGTATCTCAAATTTTGGGATATATCCTCTTCACCTATAGACTATCTCAATAAAAAAATTTCTAAATCAAACTCTCTATGTACAAGAAAAAAAACAATGAATCTAAGATTGAATAATTATCTAACGATGATTTCAAAATGAAAAAATCCTCTAAAGTAGATCTTGGAGAGAGAGAGTAGATATTAAGTATATGCTCTCGCGAGAGCACAATATACATGTTGCTGCGTCCTCTCCTCCAACCCCTCTTTTGATATATATATATATATATATATATATATTATACTACAAAACACTTATAAGCGAAAATGAACATCATCCAGTTTCCGGTTTTGGTTGTGGTAAGCCGGGTCCTACAACGTTGATTATTTTTCCAGTTTGATTTTTTATTTCGAGAATGTTGAATGGGGGGTGTGGCCAAGAAGCAGCCTGTTGACTGCCCCCTTGAGCCAAAGCATCGTGCGATATATGACATGCTAGGGCCCTTTGAGGACCCCATAGCCGAGAGTCCATATGGGGGATGGACTCTAGCCGCTGTTGTACGTAGGGAAGAAGACTAGAAGGCGAAAGAAACGAGTGCTTAAAATGCGCGATAAAAATAATAAAGAAAGTAACATTAACGAGAAGTAAGCAAAGCGAAGGTTGCTTTTTTCGCACTCGCTATGCTATTTTTGGAACTTGGGCTTCACTTGGGCCTTTTGATTTCGCCTATCCTCATCACCGTCTAAAGTTCATCGCACGGTCACGATTGTCTGGTAGTGTTTTATTTTTCATTTTTTTTTATACAAATCAGAAGGACATGAAATTTGGAATTTATGTTCATCAAAAATCAATGAATCTACAAAAAATATCAAAAAAATATTTCACATGAAAAAAATTGATTAATGTTCAATTTTGTTTTCACAAATTATTTTTTTATATATTTTTATTAGGTGCGCATCACTAAGATGTACACACGCTCCAAATTTCAGATCCCGATTTGTAAAAAAAAAATGAAAAATGAAACACTATCGGACAATTATATATATATATATATATATATATATATATATATATATATATATATATATATATATATATATATATATATATATATAGTAAGAAGCGTGTGTTTTGCACGTGATTGAAAAATATTGACTATCTAATGAAAACATAAATTAAAACAAACAGAACATCTGAAAAATAAAAGCATGTACAAATTAATTCAAAGCAGATGCTTATGATATTTTAAAATAATAATTACGTACATTAGGAAAAGTAAGGTTTCTCTTACTTTTAAAGATGAATATGTTTCTCAATCTTTGCAAAATGGGAAGAACACCTAAAAAAATACAAACATAGGTAATACAAAAAAGAAAAAAAAAAAAAAAAACGTGCTTTGACTTACCTTCAATATGCACACATAAAAAATACGAACAAAGACAATAGAAAAAATTAAATAAAAAGAATCACTATGACTTACTTTCGATATAGACTTTATCAAACTTCATTTCCCTTAGAGTTAGAAATCTCTCAAATTTAGTTATCCTATACAATGAGTTTCAAAGAATAGGTGTGTAGACCTCTCTCTCTAATTTAGTTATCCTATAAAATGAATTCATATAAAATAGGTGTGTAGATCTCTCTCTTGTACGTAGTTTTGCTCTCGACTAAAATAGGATTTCAAAAAAATAGGTGCCTATAAGAGTGACTCATGCTTTTGGAAAGTATATAAATTAAAGGAAAAATATTATACAAGGTTGCAACCCTTAAAATGTATAATTAAGGCGAACCTACAAAATCCATCACAAAAGGTTGTTTTGATATTGGAAAACCCTCACACTGATCATCTCGACATCGAGACATATGAATATGAAAAGAAAAAATGATTTTGAGACCTAAAAATAGTGTATCTTGCAACACATTATCTTGACCGCCCATTTTCAAAATTTTCAATTGTTATATAGATCTACTAAATTTGAACCATTTTTGGAGTACAAGATTTTATAATTAGAGATGAGAATAGATTCTCAAGTCCTCCTATGAATTTTTTACACCAAAATTATGTTTATGATAAAATTTGGAGGGATTCCCTAACTTGATTGTTTAAGATTGCAACCTTATACAAACCACACCCTAAATTAAATGTTTACATTATTTGAATGCAACAAAACATGTGCCACGTAGTGTCATAATTAACAATTATAATGCACTTAATCAGCATAAATTGCATCACCAATCCATGCTTAATTATTTTGATATGAACAGATTCAAAGTTCTTTTTCTTGACTTCTGACATTCACAAGAACTTGAAAATATAGATCAAGGAAGAAGGTTATGGTAAAAATCTTTTATCAACCACTCAAAGTCCATGTCTAAGCCATTAGCATAACCATCTGCTCTCTTGTAAAGAAGACTCATTTGCCTTGCAAAATCGACTACTCCCTGGCTACATAAATCCGGCACAATGCCCCGACACTTGAATAGCTCCCACTCAAGCTCACGATTGCTTGAGGCGATCAGGTGTCTCAAGTGCACTATGGCCTGTTCTTTGCTACAACCAGGATGCTCCTTCATGTAGCATCCGACACCTGATGCCATCTGCCCTTCTCCTAATTCTCTTTCGAATGTGACAATGTCATTCGAAAGCCTTGCAATGATGCTTACTAAATGTAGCAGTCGAGAGCCGGGGCCAATCCTTTTGAGATCTTCTTCTGATACCTGCTCCCCCAACAGGAATGTGGAACTCATAGTGCATGCTGCTGCACAAACTGTGTTGACACCCACTTTGATATATTCATCAAAGGTTGGTATATATCGTGAATGCTTCCATTCAGCCTCCTTCAGGACTGACCTTATCACTTCTATGAACTATGAAACATGCATAGGAAGCAAAAGAGACACAGATTAGTGACCCTAGTATTATTATAAGCTAACATATTTCAGTGAATTTCTTCTTTGGCTGAGCTAAAAAAAGGCCAGGCTAGCTTGTTTGGACCTAGTGAGAAAATTGGGCTATCATATTATAGTGACTTTTTTCCCTGCAAAAAAAAAAAAACAAAAAAAAAAAAAGAGGCTTTCTGACACAAACTTCATGGGTTAAAATCCTTGACCTCCCTCAACCAATGTAAGTAATGCATAATTAGATTGTTATCATTTGGCAGTTTCATGTTCTAAGCCCTGAACAACCAAAGGCACTTAAGTTGGTTAAATCACTAAAATATCCTTGTTCAAGATCCTCAACCCTGAACTTGGGTAATTTTGAAACTTTCCAACAACCTTGAACTATGGTAATTTTCAAACTTATGAACAAATTTTTTAGTATTAGAACTTAAAAAATAAAGCTTATCGTGGTAAATATGATGATGTGAGAACTTTAGCGATGTTGTATGATCATTTGAGATATTTGCTGTATTTATGTTAGAAAATAGTAGAGTGCATGTAGGTAGCATACTATATTCTTAGTCCATCCAACACACGGCCTACATAGGAGGAATTTCTTTATATAAAATTTTGATATCCACGTAAAAATCACTAGGCCAGCATTTAAAGAAAATTCAAAATGTGAGTCCCTATATCTACTTGATCTATTTGATTTGCACTATTTTTCAACTTTAAACTTCATAATTAAAGTTGAAAATAGATTTTAACGCCATAATAAGCGCTTTCTAGTACATGAACCATATCTTTAATTAGGATTTGGATACACACCTTACTTTAATGGTATAAACATTTACAATAATAGAAAGTACTAACATTTACAATAATAGAAAATGTTATAGAAATGTCCTATATAATTTTTGAAATGGAAAATAATCTTAAAATTTTCAAAGTTTACACTGAAGTGCCTTTTTTGTCCAAGTTTTTTTTCCTGAAATATCCGTACTTCGGCACTTGCCAAATGGCATATTTCGTTTAACATGTCAAGGTCCGGCACTATTTTTGAGGGTAAGTACGAGTTCAGTACTTGAAATCAAATCCAACACTCACCAGAGGACCTAGAATTTGGTTTGGAACTTCAAACAAGTTTTCATTTGTTTAAGTTAAAACTAATGAATTTAGAGTGCGGTTTGTATAGAGCCGAGGCTCTAAACATTCAATTAGAACCTACCTTTAAATAGTGTCGAGAAATGTGGTTTCTATACTGGAAATCTTTGTGATAACCTTAAAATATATTTTCATCTTTAATCATAAAATGTAAAGCTTCAAAAACAATGTAGATCAAGTAGATCTATGAAATCTTGAAAATCTTGAAAATTGATGATTCAAAAATTCGTTACAAGATGTACTATTTCCAAAAACTTGAAATCCATATTTTTTCATGTTCATGTATCTTGATGTCAAGAAAATCAATTTAAAGAGATTTGAGCGTCAAATCCACATCTTCTAGTGAAATTTTTTATGTGGGCTCTAATTTGATTATTCAGAGCCTTGACTCTATATAAACTTTTTCCATGAATTTATAGAGGGCTAGAAACATACTATTTGTTTAAATAGAGGAAAGAGGTCACGGCCTTGAGCCTTGCTACATCTGCTTGCCATGTCGTTCACAGTGGTGTGGAGGCACCTAAATGTGAGTGCCATATGATGAGGAAGGCCTTCCACAAGTGATACATCCCATCTGAATCCAAAGCACAATGCCTATTTAATCTTTAAAAACCAAAGAGCAATATTATGCTCCCTCGGGAGCACAGTTTATTTCTACTTCCTCAGTAAGAGGACTACTTAGGAGGATTTTTTCAATCTGAAATTTGATAACCACCTTAGAATTACTCGATAATTATTCTAAAAAGAAAAATGAAATTTGAGTATGTGACACTTAGATCTCACCATTTAAAAACTGTGCGGTTTCTATTTAATCTTGAGACATTATTTTTTTAAGTACTTACAGGGTGCCATTAGGAAATTCTTTTTATTGACGCTAATTTATGTGTTAAAGAGGCCATATCTCCAAAATTTAGGGTCCTAATACTAATCATAAGTGATGCTTTATCCAAGGGAGCAAATAAACAATACATTCGTAGGATATCTTTTGGAAAAACCAAAAGCTAAGAAAAAACCAAAACCTAAGAAAAGTTTTCATTGGTATTGGAATGTAGGAAAAAACTTCAGCAAAGAAATACCTTCTTCTATTACTATTATTTCTTTAATTTTATAATCAAGCTATGAGTTTGTCTATGAAAGACGTATAAAAAATTATTAATAAAAGGATTAAGTAATTTGAGATCAAGTGGTTGGGGGTGTGCTACTTAGTCAAAGTCGAACCGAAAATTTCTTACTTTTATGACACAATCCTAAATTGTCGGATTTCACATTTGATGGCTAACAACAATTCTAAGCTCCTTGTAAAAAAAAAGTAAATAGTAATATATATCCAATCCCATCCCATCTTATTTTCCCACGATGACTTCATTTCACAATAATCCTATTGTCTCAAACTGAGAGAGATGCTAATGCCAAATGCTTTAGATAAATTAACTACGTAGCAAGAATAGTCTTCAATTCTCTTGTACCTCTTCTGAAGGAATGTTTTGATCTTCTATAATTTTTATTTTTTTGAATGCCTTCAAATTCAAAAATGAATTTGTTATATGAGTAATGATCTTATAGGACCCTCTCCCACCCATGTGTGTAGGACCCTACATGATCTCCATTAAATTTGGCACGAATCCCTAAAAAAGTTATCACATGGGTGTAAGACTCGACTTTTTAAGATATCCGTGCCAAATTTAATGGTGATCTTTTGGGGTCCTACACACATGGGTGGGAGAGAGTCCTATAGGATCATTTCTCTTGTTATATTCTCACAAAAATAGTAAAGTTTAAGAATTTTTCTTTGTATTTTGGATTGGAAACTCCTTTTTGAAATTTATAGAACTAATAATCATAAAGGAATTCTTTTAAAAGTTATATCGCATGTTTACAAGTCTCTTCTTTTCTTATGTTTTTTATTTCGGGGGGTAGTTTACCTCTTTAACTTCTTCTAAAACTTATAGGGTGCGGTTTTTATAAGGCTACAATTTTAAACAATCCGATTAAGACGCACCTCCAAATTTTATCATAATGTGTAATTTTGGTGTTAAAAATTCTTAAGATTATCTGAAAATCTATTTCATGCCCAATTATAAATTTTAAACTTCAAAAATGGTTAAAATCAAGTAGATCTATAGACATATGAAAGTCTTGAAAATGAACGGTCTAGATAATGTGCTGCAAGATGCACTCTTTCTAAGGCTCAAAATACTTTATTTTCCAATTCATAGATCTCTATGTCGAGATGATCAATTAGAGGGGCTTTCAAAATTAAAACAACCTTTTCGGATGGATTTTGAGGTGCATCTGTACTTCTCATTTAAGGTTGCAATTTTATATAAACTTTTTCTAAACATTTTTTTTTTTTTTGGGTAAATACGAATGAATGTCTGCAATACTGTACCTCTTAACTGCTTCATAGTATTTTTCGAGATCCTTGAGTTCTGTTGTGGGATTGTCGAAGAAATCATCCTGTAAACTAACCAGGCATCCACACTTGGTGAGGTCTACTCGAGAATCTGAGAATTTAGGTTCAAAGAAGCAAGTGACAATCGGGAAGTGAGACTTTACAATCGGCTGCCGGGCGAACTCATACTTATCTAGTCCCCAACCTGTCCACCACCTATAATGGAAAAAGTGAAATATTTTCGTTAGTTTGTTTCTGAACTGCAATTTCATTTCTGAATGAGAACGACTACTTTTATTATTTGTGATCCAAAAAATAGTTTATGGGCAATATATACTTACAAAAACATAATAAATAAACGAATATGAAAAACAAGAGTAAATCACTATGGCAGCATCCTAAACAAGGAAATAATCTACCTATGTTTTCTATCATGCTTCTCAATTAGCAAAAGTCAATATTGCTCTTCAAATTATTGCATGAAATCACTAATGTCAAAAAATTGAAAATGTAAATAAACCACCAATACAAGCCACAATGTCTGCTTATAATATTTGATATTAACCCCCCCCCCGCACCCCAAAAAAAAAAAAAACAAGTTGTAAGGTAGAGAAATAGCCCGAAATTCCACAAAGTCTAGCCACGGAAGATATTTGTTTAGCTCCCCTTTTGCTCAGAAAAATCAAGTAGATCATACTCTATGATACTGGACAATCTACCCAAAGCTTATTTTAATTTCAAATGCTAATTTACAGGTCCTTTATGTGATAATGTCCATAAGAGCTTCTTTTCCTTGCCAAACTCTTCCAAATCGGATCTCCGAAAAAGCTTCAATATTTTGAAGGACTTTAAATTAACTAATCCAAGACTAACAACGTCTGTGAATAGGACTCATCATTCTTTTTTTTCCCCTTTCTAGTATTTCATTAGGAAAAGATGTCTTACCCTTGGTAGAAATAAAACTCAAGACATCTTGTGGCAACCCTCCACCCTAATCACCTAGCCAGCCTCTTCCTAATAGGAGTCATAATTGATTTCTAACTTATAGCATTCCCAAATCCTGATTCCCCAAAACTGAAATTCATGATTCAATCGGAAAGTGCTGGATTCTCATGTTAAATCTTCAAATTCATGGGGCTCTACCAATATGAAAATTCAGTTAGTCCTCAACTTGGCTTCCTTCTTTTGCCATTTTTTTTGATAAGGAAGCTTGCCTCATGTAGCAAGTCCCGCTAAAACATGCAAGTTTTTCCAGGGCTTCTATCTTGTCACTCCCATGCCTGCAACCAATGCTATCCAAGAACCAGTCTGGACAAAAATCCAATGAAGAACTCCATAGGGAGAATTTTCATTAATTGAATGTAAGCAAGAGTTTCATGGCCACATTCTTGATTGCTCGAGACTTGACTTTTCCACAAAGAAATCAAAATAATCTTTTCTAGAAAATGAATTGATCTGAAAAAACTCTTGCATGCAAGTTTCTTCTCATGATTTGACAATAACCCATATCAAAATTCTCAAGTTCCACCCACTAACAATTTTCTTTGTTTCTTATTCATTTGACAGGGGAAGTGGGGTTTAGTTCAGCATTTATTAAAAATGAAAGGTGTTTTGAAAGCCTACTTCTAGGTTAAGTAATCCATCAGGAAGTCACCCATCTTGCCCAGGCACGCTTAACAAGCTTACTAAGTTATTTACCTGGTTCCTCAAATAATTAGAGAACTGAGAATTACCTATTCACTTCCTCTATCTCATGCAAATACAGTTTTTGGAGAGAGTTCAACTCAAGTGAGGCCAGCTCCACATATTGTTGATTGATTCCTTCACCAGGCCAAAGTTGACGTACCAGGCTTCTCGATTCGAGTCTCGGCAAAAGGCATTGTCTTGGGTAACAAAGTGCAAACTCAATCTGCCCAACATTTGAGACACACACTTCAAATCCATGGAAAAGGAGAGAGAGAGAGAAGGAGAGGAATTACATTAGCCTAGATTTTACCCGTCACAATAGAGAGAGAGTTGACACTTGAGTGCAAAACAAGCTCTAACTTGTTTCCATTCAATATACGTGTAAACCACTGTTTTAAAAAACGCCGAGTCGAACCGGACTCGCCCGGTTCGACTCGGAAATCGTGAAAAGGGGACCGGATCGCCTAAAAAATCGAAAATCGTCCGGTTCTAGAGAGAACCGGACGATTCTGTACAGTGAATCGCAGATTCACTGTACGGAATCGGCGAGTCCGAACAGTGAATCGGCAAGTCCGTAGGGAATCTTTTTTTTTTTTTTTTTTTTTTTTTTTTTTTTTTTTTTTTTTTTTTTTTTTTTTTTTTTTTTTTTTTTTGTGTAATCCATGATAGATTTTTTTGTAATACTTGATCGATTTTTTGTAATCCATGCTCGAATTGTTTTTGTTTTTTTGTAATCCATGATCGAATTTTTTGGTTTTTTGTAACCCATAATAGAATTTTTTGTAATCCATGATCGAAATGTTTGTTTTCTTTTCTTGTAATCCATGATCGATTTTTTTGTTTTTTTTTTTTTTTTTGTAACCCATGATAGAAGTTTTTGTAATCCATGATCGAATGTTTTGTAATACATGATCGAAATGTTTGTTTTTTTTTTGTAATCCATGATCGAAATGTTTGTTTTTTTTTTGTAATCCATGATTGAATTTTTTGTTTTTTGCTTTTTTTGTAACCCATGATAGAGTTTTTGTAATCCATGATTGAATTTTTTGTAATCCATGATCGAACTGTTTTTTTCTTTTTTTTTAATCCACGATTGAATTTTGTGGTTTTTTTTGTTTGTTTTTTTTTGTAATCCATGATCGAATTTTATGTAATTCATGATCGAATTTTATGTAATCCATGATCGAATTTTATGTAATCCATGATCGAATTTTATGTAATCCATGATTGAATTTTTTGAAAATTTGTGATTTTTTTTTTTTAATCCATGATCGAATTTTTTTTTGTAATCCATGATAGAATTTTTTGAAAATTTGTGATTTTTTTTTTAATCCATGATCGATTTTTTTGAAAATTTGTTATTTTTTTTTTTTAATCCATATTATTCAAAGAGAAAATGAGAGAGATGATGATTCTGAAGCCACCCTATCCCAGTCATATTATTCACATATCGAGTCTCAACAGCAACAGTGTAGGGATGAGCACGAAATACTGTAAATTAAATGCTGAATGGCGGTTCATGCAGGGAAAGAACATATCAATATTCGCATATTCATTCAAAAACATGAAAATTCTTAATGGAGTACCCTCATTTTTTATTGAATTCCTAAAAAACAATATTTATAATGAATTTTAATAATTTTTTCGAATTTTTTTTAAGCTTTATTCTGACCGATTCACCCAATTCCCGATCCGGATATCCGATTCGCCGATCCGGATCGGTTTTTTGGAAGCCCGATCCGAGTCACCGATCCGTTTTTTAAACCATTGGTGTAAACTATCACCTGAGCCCAAGTTAAAAAGGTCTTGATCTTTAAAAATGACTATTTCAAAAACAGGTCGGGGCTCGTTATCCTCACTTATTTACCCAAAAAAAAAAAATGTAAATTACTAGTTAGGATACCTCAGTTTTGAGATTGTTTATGCGAAGGTGAGGGCCATCTTTCAGCAGTGAAATGTGAAGTTGAGTCTCTGAGAGGGTTGCTGCTTTTTCCATTATCTCGTACTCCCATGGGAAGGCAAACTGCGAACACATGAACAAGTCTAGTAACACACATACTCCTTCATGGGAATCAATCGAGAGAGAACTTAGCCCTCCATCATCTTCCTTTAGGTATCCTTTCAAAACATCTGTCACCAAACACATCAGAGTTTCGTCCATGATAATTCGTCAGCACACACACATGCACGCACGTACACACAAAAAGAGTGAGCACCTGCAGAAACTTGGTATCCGTGTAGTCTGAGCAAGCGAAATCCCATGACTGTGGTTCGTATATCACCTAGTCCAAGATCACAATCCCATTGCCTGCATTTTTATGAACGATTGTCACCCAGTATTCAAAAATGCAGCAGGCCACATAACTCGGGCGCTACATGGTCTGAGTTGTTGGGTTTATGTGGCCTTTAAGAGAGATTGTTTAAAACATTTGAATAAATGAATCATAAATTCAGTGGGAGTGTGGTCCTCTTGTGGACTATACTTGGCAAATGCAATTTGCCAATACTCGGACTAAGCTCAACGTGCTAGGCTAGCCGAATTGGAAAGATCCAACGTACCTGGGCATAGAGATATAAACAAAGAGGGTTTAGTAGTTTAGCCCTTGATGAGGTCGGAGTATGCTCGGATGAGAGCCAAGGAACTGTGTGATCTTTGTGTGTGATGCATAGCCTATAGAGACAAGGCTAAAACCCCATCATTGTATCATCACATGACATGTACATAGATAGTCGTATTGACTTATTGAGATAGAGATCCATCATTGAGGGTGAAGTGTGCATATGTGTGAGAGATTATCCCTATGCACCATAGAGACATGGTTGCATCATAGTCTAGCGAATCATGGTTTGTCTCTTGGAGAGAACATTAAATCCACATACTGGGATTACATCTCCTCGCCTATTAATTGACTTTGGCGGTCCAATCATGAGCCCTTGTTATAGACTGTGAGCCATGAGAACTGCTGGGTCAGTTTGAGAAAGCTATTGTAGATCGTGATCCACAGTTGAAGGTGGAGTGCTCATGTGCGTTGATAAATCTTAAATCTCTTCGGATCCGATTTCCATCAAAACTAATTTAATTTAATTTATATTATATTATTTGATTTTTAGAATGTTTATTTGAATTTTTGTGAATCTTCTGATATTTTAATTTTGCCATTTGGATTTATAAATCAAGAGAAATTCATTATCTAAAGTTTTAAACAAATTACGAAGAATTAAATCCTAAAAGTCAAATTCTATATTTTCCAAAATATGTGGGACTTACCCTTTAAAATGAGGACCAATTTAAAACACATGGGGTAAATTGGGTGGGGCCCATGAGTGGCCACTAAAGGGTGGCACGCCCCACCCATAGGGGCTTGCTTATTCTTGCTAAATATAGTGAGAGGCATCCCATGCTAGTTGGCTTTCTTTTTGTTGAGAGAAGCCTACTTGCGTTAAAGAAATGAAATATATGGTTTTAGAATATCTTGATAAACAAGAAGGTTTTGATTGAGAAATAAGAAATGAATATTTCCTAATAAAAAAATAAAGAGATATTTTTCTTATTTAACTTATTTAATGGGAATAGTTTAGAAATTGGAAGATAAAGTTTTAATACCTTTCTTAGTATCTTGATGGTAGATCTAAAGAATGGATGTCTTACATTTAATACCCTACAAGTCTCCTTAAATTGACGGTCAAGATTTGCTCCTACAATTTATAGTAAACACCAATGTATGAAAAAATCTATAAAAAAGATCATTCATCTCCCATGATCTCTACACACCTCTTGGCTCTTTTCTCTCTCTAAGATCATCTCTTGCTCTAAGGCTTCCTAGAGGGGCATGCCCCACTTAGGTCACATCTCTCTCTCTCTCTCTAAGAAACCCACCCTAGCCTACCTCTCTCTCACAAACTATCCTAAAGGGCATGCCCCAACCTAGCAAGTCTCTCTCTCTCTCTCTTGTAGGCTCTAAGGGACCATGCCCAAGCTAGGCTAGGCCAGTATCTCTTAGTGGGTAGCAAAGGGGTTTGAGCCCTTAGCTAGTAGTTTTTCTCCCTCATTTCTTGATTTTTATCTCTCATAAAGATCAAGCCAAGGGGCTTGAATTAGGCTAAAGCTTTGAGGCTTTAGGTGGGTGGTTCTAAATCAATATCGATATGCATTGATTGGATTTTACCATAAGAAGGAGAATCAAGAGAGCGATCAAAGATCCCAAGCACCATCGAAAGTAAAAAACTCGACGTGGAGTGTACTAAGCCCGGTTGAAATAACCTCCTACAATTTTACTTTTTTAGAGATTTAATTATGTTATATTCTTCTTTTACCATAAAGCAAAAGAGTCTAGGTTTTTTATTATGAGTAATGACACTATGAGACCCTCTCACACCCATATGAGTAGGACCTCAAAGGATCACTATTAAATTTTGATACAGATCTCTAGAAAAGTTAACACCTGGTTGTAGGACTTGGGTGAATATATTTATTGATAACTTTTCTAGAGATCTGTGTCAAAATTTAATAGTGATCATTTGGGGTCCTACTCACATGGCTGTAGGAGGGTCTCGTAGTATCATTACAATTTCATTATTGTGTAAAGTTTTGTTTTAGATGATAGCTAGTGAGATCCTATTTTTCTTTATTTATTTATTTCAAGTGAAATTTAATTGTGATTAGACATTGTGAGTGATATTACCAGTGAAACAAAAATTTTAAAAAAAATATATACACTATGCATTATCACATAGTTCATCTTTCACAAGTGACTTGGGTGCATACAATTGAGTCACTCGAGTATGTGTAAATCAATAGTAATTCATTGTGAATCAATTATATGTGCCCAAGTTGGGGGGAGTCTAGGGCGCACTGGTTCCCTCGAATAGGTTGTTGTGGGAAGACGTCATATATAATATATATTAATCATATATTATAATATAATTATATATTATAATATTTCTATATTTATTATAATATATTTTTTACATTATTATTTTGGTGGAATATCCATATCTATATTATAATAGAATACAGATCTTAAAATGTGAATATATGTAT
The DNA here is from genome assembly GCF_054954075.1 of Amborella trichopoda. Taxonomy (NCBI): domain Eukaryota; kingdom Viridiplantae; phylum Streptophyta; class Magnoliopsida; order Amborellales; family Amborellaceae; genus Amborella; species Amborella trichopoda. The sequence continues at coordinate 42,368,865 of NC_142346.1, read as the reverse complement.
TCCACCTATTTTTGTGGAGTACAGATGTCCACATTTTGGCCTCAAGGCATGGATACAAATCTTCTCGCGGAGACTGAAATCATATCCAAACCGCATTGAAATTACAGAAATATCTGTATCCATGGAAATGAGTCTCTTAGAGACCCATTTGCAGGGAGTCAAATGAGCCCTTGAGAAGCCTAGGCTGTAGCGCTTCACTTGAGTCAAAAAGACAATTGCATGACAATGAAGATCCTAGGTTTGATGGATTACCTATAAACAGACTGCAAGATATCCTTGATAGTATTCTTGAAGTGAGGGTGGATCCCAAGCCTCTCCATTATGTCAACATCTCTCAGTCGCTCGTACAAACACTGGCTGGCTTTCCCATCATCACTATGTGACCCAAAATTCTCATTGATTTCTTTGATAAGATCTCCTACCCTCTTCTCTCCCTGTAAATTTTAAGAGTGTTTCCCTTCAAATTATCCACTAGGATTGTATGTAATATCAAAATAGTATGCTAAGTATAATCCCCAACCATCCATTCTCTTTGATTATTTATGGTTGAATTTTTTTGAATTTCGTCAAAAAAATATGCTTCTCTTCCAAATGTGATCTAGTAAGTAGTTATTTGCAGTGATGGTGATGTGATGTTGGTGCTAGTTTTAGCGGCAGTTGAGATAATACGTGCGACAATGGTATTGTGCGCGTTGGAGCAGTAATGGTGGTAGCTCCATGGCGGTGGTAGTAGTGCAATTCCACAGTCATAGTGGTGTGGGGGTGGAGCGGTGGTGATAGTGGTGGTTAGGCAATGCAGTGGTGGTGGTGTTGTGATGCGGAGCATAGAATAGTAATGCTTATAGAACCGTGCTTATAAAACCGCTTCAAAAGGCTTTCTCATACATTGCTTTTGCGGGGCCGGGGGGGGGGGGGGAGGGAATTTGGTTATGGATCCTTTGAAATGTGTAATAAAGATAAAAGAATTCCTTTTGACTTTATAATTACATCTAAAGGCCAAGTCTAACTATGATCTCCTCGTATCAAAAAGTAAATTATCTTATTTTATTTTGTTTCCGAGTCTGTCAATATGGTCAAAGCTTTTTTTGCAACCCAACAACATATAATTCATATGCGACCCCACTTCTTAGACATTCGACTTGAATCAAACGACTATGAATGTTCATGCTGCAATGTTACCCAAACATTGTTTTATTTTTCATTTTCTTTTTACAAAACATTTTTGGATGAAAATTTGGGCAGCCCATCATAAAATTAGGGCCGAACCTAGAAAAAATAAGAGTTCCATAAAAATAAATAACCAAAATGCCCCTAAAATTTTTAGAGGTGTTTTGGTCATTTTGATCACCTGAAATATTTTATTATTATTTTTATCATGTGCTCTCCCCTATCATATATATGCATTCCTCGAATTTTACTTCAAAATGATTTATGGAATAAAACTTAAAATAAAAAAATATGAACCATCAAATCAAGATCTGACGGGTAATAGCCAGCTTATGACATTATGACTCAAGTCATCGCAACAATCTACTTATATCAGACGGTTGAGATCAAGGGTCACATATATTATACATGTGGGTGAGATTACATAGAACGCTTTCCCGTCAATATAATTGTGCATGTATAATATTGAGTGAAATTTTCTAAATTCTAAATTCATCAACCAATTAAAAGTGAGACACTTACATCGCCCTCATGGTGAGGATGTTTCTCATCAGTTTCTTCTAAACTTGAGGGCATGGTGACTCCATGAATGCCCAGGCATGAGCACACATGCCTCTTGAGACCTGTACGGGCAACATGAGGTGTAATAGGGAGGAAATGGGGAGAGAGAAGAGAGGATTGAGACGGACCATAGAAGCCATGAGGAGAGAAGAGAGAGAAAAGTGGATATGTGTGTGGACATGTATGAGAGAGGGGAGAGGAAGGAGGAGAACCCCTGGAGGCATGAAGAGGAAGGAGAGAGAAAGAAGAGCTCATGGAGGCACGAGGAGAGAGGAGAGAGAAAGTAAGAGAGGGTGGAGGGAAGTCACTGAGGAGAAGAGCCATTGTCTCTATATTGTGGAGTTTCATGTCATGACTCCTTTGCCATTGGCTCTTATATAGTTATGTGCTGACCCGCAGAAGTCTGTTATGTTTGTTTTTCCTTTGTTATTTATTTTTTATTATTTTCCTTTTCATTTTTAGAAATATCTCAATAGTTGCAAAGTGCTGGACTTTCACAATTTGGGGAAACTGACAGTAAACTTATAACCCTGAAAATTTTGAAATACCAGCCTAGTCCATGAGCCTAACCCAAGGTTTACCTCCTTTTAGTTTTTTTGGAAGAGTATGCTAATATCTCTTATAAATTATAATCAGTGGTATTTAAAAAATAACTTCCACATTTTCATGTCCCTTTTGGGTCTTTTATTTGAGAAAGGTTTCTATACTTTCCCTACAGTATAGAAGAACTATCCTCCCCTACCATCCAGTTGTCCAATTTTGATCAAGAGAGCCAGTCGTTGTTTGATCTTAGATCCGACGTTTCAAAGTATTTTATTTTTAATGTTTTTTATACAAATTTTATGAATATGAAATTTGGTAAGTGTAATCTTCTCATTGGGGCGCACCTATAAAAAATATTGAAAATAATTCTTCTTCGATAAAATATAATGATTAAAATACCCCTTGAATCTTTTAGGGGTATTTTGACCATTTTATTTCATTGAAAATATTTTTTTTATATTTTTCGCTAGTGCGAGTTTAATAGAGAATTGGACGTCCAAATTTTGGTGTAAAAATAGTTTATAAAAAAAAATTAAAAATAAAATAATTTAGAGACGTGACATTGTGATTGGGGCAATCTTAGCCCTCCATTCAAAATGAACGGTTGGATAAGGGGAAATATATAAATTTTATGCTGTAGGGGAAACATAGAAAGCTTTCCCTTTTTATTTTACCTAACTTGTCCAAGCATATATAGGATAGTGTTTTACCTTTTCTCCCAAGGTTGAAGCTCTTGATCTAACACTTCATTTGTTTACTGTTTTTATCCTCTTCTTTTTTAAAACTAAGTTAGTTAGGGGTTTTATTATTCGTATAGATCAAGTGGCTTATTCTTTATGCGACAATTTAGCAATTTCTCCGTTTGTTTTTGGCTAAGTTTGTTGGGGGATGTATTCTTTGAGCATCTTCATACATCAGTTGCTTATTCTTTAAGAACAATGGTTTGTCAAGTTGCAGTTCTATCAAAATGAGTAAACGCTCACATCATAACTCACGAGAAATTGTAATTGAAGTATCGAAAAACCTTTAAATCGATCATCTCGAGTTGAATATTATAGTATGAAAAAAATTAGGATTTGAAATTCTAAAAATAATGTATATTGCAACAAATCTTTTGTACCATCCATTTTGCCCTAGAAATAAGCGTTGATAGATCGGCAAGATCTGCAGCATTTTTTTAGTTTCAAATTTTATTTTGGGTGCCAGAAATTGATTTTAGAGCCATCGTGGAGCTTTTTTATGTTTATCGGCAAGATCTGCAGCATTTTTTTAGTTTCAAATTTTATTTTGGGTGCCAGAAATTGATTTTAGAGCCATCGTGGAGCTTTTTTATGTTTATAGTGCTTTTAAAAATGAGGATTTCAGGTGAGGCTTTATTTTGTTTTTATAAAACTTAAGCCTTATTAAAACTTCATTCCATTCTTTAGCATTTTTTTTTTGAAGTTAGACAATTAGCCGTTTTCTAAAGCATATGGTTCGCATAGATTCCTTCCCATCTCAAATTATGCTTGAGCTTTTGTCTTATTTGAGAAGGAATAAGCTGCAAAGTTTGGTCGGAAAGATTCTATCCAAACCGTTGAATATTTCGATATCAGACAGTTCTGCGCCTGATTTTCCTAATGTAATATAATGTTTAGGGGTGGATATCTAGTCAGGGTGGACCTGCCAACCTGGGTTCAACATGACAATGGTCGGGCCCTACCCTAAATTATTTGACCGTGTGAGTCGGGTCTAGATCCAAATTACCTGGGCCTGGCATGGGTTAGGTATGGGTCCATCCTGGAACTTATTGGGTCGAATTAGGTTCGGGTTAAGGTCAAAGCGACCTGACAGTACCCAAATATTTTTATTTAATAGGCATGTATATTTGCAATATTCTTTATATTTAAAAAAACTTTGTTATTTTTCCTAGTCTTGCTAGGAACCAATTGGATCAGGTCTGGGTTGGGGTTGACCCAAACACGACACAATCTAGGGGTGGCAACGAGTCGGGTCTGGGTCCGGCCGGACTTGAACCCGGATCCAATTGGACCCGACCCAAAAATAAAAAATATATAGATAAAAACATATTTAAATATTAAGTTAAATATATACATGTCTTATTTAAAAGAAAAAGTTTATATAAGGTTGCAACCTTAAATGTTGAATTACATATGCATCTCAAAAATCCATCGAATTGAAAATTCCTCTAATTGATCATCTCGACATCAAGGTGTATGAATATGAAAAAAAATGATTATGAGTCTCAGAAATAGTGCACCTTGAAATACATTATCTAGACCGTTTATTTTCGAGATTTTCATATGTTTATAGATCTACTTGATTTAAACCATTTTTAAAGTCTAAAATTTCATAATTAGAGATGAAAATAGATATTTGAAAATAGATATTAAGATAATCTTAAGGAATCTTTACTTCAAAATTACATATGATAAAATTTAAAGGTGTGCCTTAATTGGATTGTTTAAGGTTGCAACTTTATAGAAATCACACCCTTAAATATTATAACTAAAAATATATATAGTTATATTTATTTAAAAATTAATCAAATATTATTATAATATTATAAATTAAATATTATTAATATAATAACACTATTCATGATGGGTTCGGGTCTATGACCCGAATAGTATTCGAATCTAATATTTAGACCCGGACCCGACCCATTGGGTCCAATTCTTAGACCCATGCCCGGTCCGGGTCCATTGCCACCCCTAGATTACAGTAAGAGAATGTGAATTGCTTTGGGTTCATTCATAAAGACTTAAACACATGTAGACAACCAGGATTTGTGACAAAATACCCAGCTTAGCAGGGCTTAATTGTTTCAAGTACATACACAATCTGAGGGCCTGGACCACTAAATGAAATTAGTACCAGTGTCTTCCTCCATTGTGTCTCAGCGCGTTCGTAGCCATAATCGTCGGAACCCTATTTGTGCATAAAAATGCTGCCTAACAGGGGTTATTTAGTACTCGAAAATGGTTTGATAGGGCTGTAGCTCTATCGAAACAAGCGAAGCCTCACCTCATAACTCAATGCAATTCAAGAATTAGAAAACCTTTATATCAATCATCTTGGTTTGAGCATCATGGTTGTGGATACAAAATAAAATTTCAAGTTCTTAAAAAACTGCATATAATAATAAATTATCTAGATTGTCTATTTTGTCCTAAAATTAAGTGCTTATAGATCGACAATATCTGTACCATTTTTTTAGTTTCGATTCATTGTCGGTGCTAGAAATTGATTTTAGAGCCATCACAGAGATTTTCGATAGTGCAATCCGGATTGGGATTTGAGGTGAGGGTTTATTTTGTTGTCGCAGATCCTAGGCCTTACAGAATTGAAGTTTTATGTAAGGTTACAACCTTATACTATTGAAGTAAGGCACACCTTAAAAATCCTTCAAAAGAGAGTGTTCTGGCATTGAAGAGCTCTCCAATTGATCATCTTGACCTCGAGATTTATGGACATGAAGAAAAAACAGAGGTCAAAGTCCAAAAAATTGTGCATCTTGTAACAAGTCATCTGAACCGTCTATTTTCAAAATTTTCAAATATTTATTGATTTTCTCAATTTATACCATTTTTAAAATTTTAAATTTTTATTATTAGAGATGAAAATAGATTTTCACGTCATCATAGGGTTTCCGACATTGGATTGACATCTCCAAACAAATTTTAGAGGTAAGGAGGCAACCTTATACAAACCTCACCCTAATAGCCTGAGGAGCATGATCCAAACCCAACCTCACAGGCTACTTACAACATCCAACACAACAAATTTTCAGATTATGGAAGAGATTTGTAGTAAAAATCCTTTACCAATGTCTCAAAATCACTGTCCGGAGCATTTGAAAATCCATCTTCTCTCCCATAAAGGAGGCTCATAAATCTCGCGACATGGACAGCTGCACGACTGCAACAATCAGGAGCAACCTCTTGGCACTTAAACCACTCCCTCTCAATTTCATGGTTGCTTGATTCAATCATGTCTTTCAATTGGGCCACTGCCTGTTCTTGGGTGCAATTTGGGTGGTCTCTCATATAACATCCAATGGCAGATGCCATCTCACCATGACTTGCCTCTCTCTCAAACGTGACAATGTCGTTGGAGAGTCGACAAACGACGCTTACCAGATTGAGCAGATTTGAGCTTGGGCCAATGGATTTCAGTGCTTCGTCTGATACATACTCCCCCATTAGGAATATCGTGCTCGTGATGCATGTTGTAGACCACGCTGTGATAGGTCCGACCTTCATGTACTCATCGAATGTTGGAATGTCACCTGATACTCTCCATTCTGCCTCCTTCAAATGTGCCCATAGCACTTCTGTGAACTGCAAAACATGAGATGGAAACTGATGGTTACAGCAGGTAGAACCTTTAAGACTTTGTAAGAAGGTTGAAGTGTCAACCTTATAGTGTAGAAGTGAGGGTACCTCAAATATCCATCGGAAAAGGATCAAATTGTACCTTTGGAACCCAGGCCAAAAAAAAGTATATTTGAGCAATGGTTTTTACCATTTAATCTATTAAAAAAATGGATCGGAGCTCAAAATTCCTCTAAACCAATTCTACTCCAATTTTCATGATCCAAACTCCATTGGATGATCACAAGTTAAATTAAAGATTATTTAGTAATATTTCAGGCAACAAAAGCCACGTAATCCATCGTTTTGCTTGCCATGTAACCCACCTAATCTATACCTTATCAGATTGAAAGGAAGTGAATTCCTCAAAACTGTTACATTCAAGTAGAGTGAATTGAATCAATCTTTGTAATCAGTTGAGAACTCATCATATATGATCATAATTTAGATTGAATACCAATGCAAATTACTTACTTTCAAACTTTTTTCTATAAGAATTATCTATAGTTTCCCACTGATTGGCACACAAAAAAAAAAAAAACAATTTTGTGTTGTAAAAGTAGTGGAGTAGAAACTTACTATTTCTCTAAATAAAAGGAAGAGGTTGCAGCCTTGGGACTTGCTGGCTTGTTCTGAAATTGAATTGACAGTGGCATAAAAGGACTTGAAGGTGAGCGACATGTGTTCGGGAAGACCGTCTATACCAGATAAGTCCCATCTGCCATCAATAACAAAAATGGTTCCTCAAAAGTTGATACTAATAGATAAATCTTAGTGCAGAGTCGTAAAAGTAAATTTATTAAATCCAATGAACCTAATAAAAAAGCAATTTAAATATACTGTCAAAAAAAGATATAAAAAGGAATTGTAGATCATCTACAATGTAAATCCTATATGCCTAAATTATAATGTCAATTCATGAGAACTTGAAAATCTTTGTACAAAGAGTCATAAAAGTAAATTTATTAAATCCAATGAACCTAATAAGAAAGAAATTTAAATATTTTGTCCAAAAAGATGTAAAAAGGAATTGTAGATCATCTACATTGTAAATCCTATATGCCTAAATTATAATATCAATTCATAAGAAGGGAAACACTTGAAAGTCCTTTCTCAATTTCCATTGCAATTACTTTTTATTTATCTGCATATATAAACATCAAATTGGAGGGGGCTTGGGAACTCCCAATTACCAGTTAGGATCGAATGTTCCTACTTGTTATTTTTCTATTTGGTTTTTGAATTACTGAAATTTTTCATAAAGTTACAAGTTGTAAAACCTAACCAGCAAAATAAAATTTTTATCAAATAGATTAGAATACCTCTCAACAGCTTGGAAATAAAGGCTCAGATCCTCGAGTCGAGAAGTTGGAAGATCAAAGATATCATCATGTATTGCACTCATGCATGCTATCTTGACAAATGCCATTCGCGCTTCATGAAATTCAGGTTCAAAGAGACCGGCCGCAATTATAAAGTGACACTTTAGAACCGGATAACGAGCAAACTCAAACTTATCTAAACCAGAATCTGCCCACCACCTTCGATGAGAAATGTAGAAGTTTTCATCACTGGTATGTTTTCCATTCTATTTTGGAAACAATAATATAAATCCCTTAACATTTCTATGATATTCCAGTTTCAGTATACACATTATCTTCCATTTATATTTCTAAGCAACAGAATAATTATGAAATCAACCTAAATAGATCAGAAATTCTTGTGATCAAGCTATGAGTATACAAATTTACCTCAACACATCTAAATTGCTTCTGATTTTTTTGTTCATAAAAGTGTTAATTCACTAGGAAAATAGCTATGAATTTGAAACAATTCAAGTAAAACTTTGTCTTAGAAGCATATTTTTTTGAGGTTCCAAAGAAATTATTTAAATACATAAATCATTTTATCAACAACAATAAAGTTTCAAGATCGAAAATATAACCAATACAAACTTTTATTTAGAAAGGGATCTTTCTCCATTAGTCAGAATCATCTTACAAGTAATACCTATTATATTTGTGAAAACAAATCACACATGTGAGAGTTTTATTTAACTTTTCTCTATTTTATTTTGGGCCATTGGATTGGATTGCATCTAATCCAATAGTTGTGGTATTGTAGAAACTTTACTCTTTTAAAGGGATTAAAACCCTTTTGTTTAGGGCGAGAAAGAGTGAGAGAAAAAGATAGAGAGATTGGGCTGCAATTGAGTTTTCTCTTGAAAGTTTGGTATGTTAGAGAGAATAAGTGAGCAAAAGACTTGAAATCCATTGTGGGTTTGCTGTGTGTCATGTTTTAATGTGATAAAGTGATAAAGAGAATCCATTTTTGGGTGTTTTTGGTGTTTGATTTTGGGCTCTGTTTAGAGTGAGAAATGGTTGCTGGAAATTGATATTTTGAGCTCGATTTCACTTTGTAATCTTCTCAAATCAGTAAGTGAAGTCTCGCACCATTCTCCTGTAGATATAGGTCACGATTTGTAACTGAACCAGGTTAAATCTTTGTGCTATGTGGATTGAATGTTGCTGGAATTTTCATTCTATGTTCTTGCTTTGATATTGTGTAGTTTCCATTGCATGTTTATATTGATATGAATGTACAATAGTTGTTAATGTTATAAACCCTTGATGATTTTTCACTGATCGATCCCAACAATAACAAGTTAACCTACAAAATCATGCGTACTTGGTACAAATGGTATCAATGCCCAATGAACAAGGATGGTTGTGTAAAACATCGGATAGGCCATTGCCCCACAAAAAAGTGTAAAAGATAATGAAGTGGAGTTATCAAATTTTGCATACTATGCAGGCATCATACCCTTCCTGATTTATCACAATTTAAAAAATGGGCTGTCTCCTAATTCATCTTTGATATTCTCTTAATTTATCTTTGATATTAAGTAATTGTTTATCAATAGTTTTTTAGTAAGCTCTCAGAGCTCTCAAATGGACTAGAGCCAAAAATATGCAAAAGCTGATTTTGAGGCCTCTACAAGTCTGTTGCTTCTACAACTTGCAACGAATGACCATAATATATTTTAATAGAACATTAGTATGCAATGTTCGGATTTTCAGAAGTACAAATATTAGTTCTCGATTTGCAAGTGCCTAATTAATAAATAAGAGAGAGGAAAAGGGAGGAATATGACCATAAACTTTTTTCTTGGTTTTCTCTTCTCTTTTTTCCTTTTGGGTAACCTTGAGTTTCAGCATTGTGGTAGGCATCCTATTTTAGGTGGGAGACTATAAAGAAAATTTCTTCAGAAAAATAAATTAAACTAAGTTATTTTTCAAATAATTTTCAACTATTTCCACCATTATTTTTGTTATTTCTCCCTGTTTCCTACAGGCATTTTGATCATGCATGCATACGAGGGATTGTGTAAATCAAATACCTGTTTAGTTCTTCAATCTCCTCTAGATAGAGTTTCTGTAGGGAGTTCATTTCAAGAATGGCCAACTCCAAATATTTTTCATTGGTTTTGTTTCCAGGCCAAAGCTGATGAGCAAGGCATCTAGACTCGGGCCTCAGCCTCGGCCAAAGGCTTTTCCTTGAGTTGGACAATGCAAACTCAATCTAAGAAAAAACAAAATCATCAAATCAATACCATATTGAATCGCTTCCCCCACGAAGAGAAAATCAAAACTCCAAACAAGAGACTCAGACCTCTAGGTATCCTAAATGCAAAAGTTCATAAAGAAAACAAAACAAGTTTAGTGATACAAATAAGCTTTATCTACTATTTAATCCCGCGAGTATATAGAATTAACAACAAGCTGGCCTTGGCTCAAATGGTCCTGGCCTGGGCCTGGTGCCTTGTTCATTCACCGGGCTAGGCACTAGACCAATTCCAATTGGGCCAGACAAGCTAGGCAAAGCTATGACTCTTGACCCAAGTGCAACCCGATCCGACTTGGGCCAATTTTGTCCCCCCCCCTTCCCCTCCCCCCTCTAAAAGTAAAGAACCAATTTTTATAAGTACCTCATCTATTAAATGGTTGGTTTGAAGAAGAGGGTTATTCTGTAGAAGTGCTTCTCGTAGTCGTTTCTCTGTGAATCTTGCAACCTCACCCATTATTTGGGTTTCGATTGGAAATGCAAGTTGAGAAGATAGGTAGAGATCCAAGGTCGCCTGAAGGCCTTCATATGATTCATTAGAGAGAGAAGATAACTCTCCATCGTGATCTTCCCCGCGAAAGATTTCTAAAACATCTGCATCCAGGAAACACCATATATTTTTAACGATAATACACACAATTAGGGTACATCTGGTGCACGTCAAAGTACTTTCCTCGAAATATTTTTACGCGAAAAAATTTCCTCGTATGGTAAGGTGTATTTTCATACCAATTAAAGCGAAAGGATGCAATAGGACCGATTGGTATGAAAAAGATACCCACATCTAACCATATGAATGAATTCTTCATGTGAAACAAAGGTGCTCTCTCTCTTACCAGCAAAAACCTGGTATCCATTTAGTCTGAGCAAGCGAAAGCCCAAAGCTGTAGATTTTACACTTCCCAGTCCAGCATCCTTATCCCATTTCCTGCATTTTATTGTAGAATGATCATATTATAGAAAGCGAGAAGCTCATTTATTTGGGAGTACCATGCACTCTTTTTTATATCCTTCTTGTAACAAATGATTCATGACTCACCAATACTAAATTCTGCAAAAATACAAACTGCAGCTAGTTTCTGTGATATTTATCCTTTTCTCATGCATTCTTACCTATAAACAAGCTGCAAGATATCTTTAATCTCATCTGTGAAGTGCCAATGAATCCCAAGGCTTTCGATGATGTTGATAGCACGCATCTGTGCGTATAGTTCTCGGGCTGCTTCCCCATTATAGCCACTTGAACCCAAGCTCTCTGCAATTTCTTGAGTAAGGACTTCCATCCTATTTTTCTGAAAATTCAAGTACCTTTGTTACCTTTGAATCATCACTAGATGAAATTTGTGAAATGTTTTTGTTGATAAAAAAAAACATGGTTTTTGCCTTTGCCTCTGCAATTTCTGTGAACTTCATGAAATGTTTTTGTTGAAAGTACCTTTGTCCCTTTTTTAGTAGGCTTTTATTCCACTTTAGCGATGTTGCAAATATTAAACTGTATTAATTTTTTTCTTTTTTATTTTTGTGGTTTCTGGGGAGTTCAATGCCTCAAATATCAAATCGAATCATTTCTGAGGTGGTGCGATATTGGAAACATAGGATCACCTTATACTTGTATTTTTTTTTTAAGTATACTGGTCTGATATTGGAGACAGACCATATAAAAAAAAAATCTTAAAAAAAAAGAAAGTATGATCTTTCTGACATCATACCTCTAGATCATGCAATACCATTAAAAATTTAGGACAAACCACTTAGCAGCACATTTCTTTTTATTTGTTTTCAACTTTCGTTAGGAGTTCACAACATGATTTGATTCTACAAAGCTTAGTAACTAAACGAAGAAAACAAGTGCAAATAAACAAATTCAAGAAAGATTGGGTGATCCCACACCAATTATGCCCTTGGCAAGTGAGCTTGTAAAAGTAGCTTTACTACCCTTTCAATTTATCAAGAAAGGAAAATGTTAAAGTATACTATAGAAGCAAGGTGCATCTCAAAAATCCATTAGAAAAGAGACTTATTAAAGTTGGAAACTTCCCTATTCATCATTTCGACCACGCAGTGTATGATATAAAGAAACAAAAAAAGAATTTGAAATCCTAAAAGTAGTTCAACTTCTAACAAGATATCTAAATAGTTTTTCATGATTTTGAAATATTTATAGATATGCTCAATTTGCATTATTTTTTAATTTTAAATTTCATAATTATGGTTAAATATGGATTTTCAAAACCCAAAAGGTCTATGTCAAATCTCCATATTGCTAATATAGATCACTTTGAATCAGCGATCCAGAAAATAATTAAAAAAAAAAAAAATTGGGAGGTGGGGTAGGAGTGGGGACCTAAAAAACCATTAATAAACCTCAAAAAATGAAAAGTTCAAAATAGGAGTTTTTGTGGGACCATGCCGGTACTGATAACTTCCCGAAACCAGTTTGGTCCCGCCAAGTCCTAATCCGAACCAATGGGTTTTAAGCACACGACCTTTTTCCCATCATTTACACGGATAAAACGGAATTTTCAAAAATAAAGTAGTTGGCATCCCCAGCTCTTTGTGCCCGCAGCATATGAAGCTTAAAATTATGATAAATCACGTAAAAATTTGACACACTAGATATAAACGTACTTTAGGAAAACAAATATGGTAAAGAAACTACTAAATCAAAATAATCAAATATTTTGGCCTTTTATGGAAAATAGCACGATTGCTATTCTTCATGCAAAGGAGATTTTCTATTCTTCGTTATTGCAGGTAGATTAAATTCCTTCATCAATACCATGTTGTGTTTGATGGTGGTGAAAATACAGCAGGACCCATTAATAGCTATTGTGTATCCAAAATTATATAAATTAATAATAAAAATAATATGACATCAAAACAACATGGAATGTAAATACAACAATATCTGCATCACATAACACAAGGATTTAACGCAGTTCAGTCACAAATCGTGACCTACATCTATAGAAGAATCATGCGAAGCATTACGTACTGATTCAATAAAGATTACAAGAAAATATGAGATTCAAAACTCCAATTTACAATAGCTTTGTCTCTCTAAAACTATACCTTCTTCTCTCACTTTCTCTCAGTAGAAAGTAGGGTAAAAAACATGGCACAACAAAAGCCCAATATGAGCTCTCATTGTCTTTTGTTTTTCTCAAAAAAAAAAAAAAAAAATCTTTTTAACATGAGACTCTCAATGCATCCCGGCCTTTAGATCAAACCGAAGCTAATGGCCTAAAAATAAGGTAAAAAAGTCAAAAAAATAAAATGTCAACAAATGAACCCCAAACCCACATATGTCATTTGGCTTCACACATACAACATGTTTAATGGTCTCTAGCTACCATTTGCATCATATGCCATAAAAACTATGGCTTTTGTTAGAGTACTCCTTCACATGGAGTATTTTCTTAACATACTAAATATTTTTTTGACATGTAATACCATTACCATGCAATAAAGTAATTCTTAATAGAAAAAAGAATATTTATTAATTATAGCGGAGAATGAAATTATCCGCATGAGATATGATTTCACTCATATTGAATATTAATTACTTTATTTTTAAGATAAATAACATTAATTATTTTTTAACTACTAATAGAATGGCACTAGTTTCTTACAGAAATATTTATTTGACCCCTCCTAATGACGAAAAATGTCATTGTCTAAAAAAATTTGTTTTATAAAGCAAGGATAATGAGTGTCCAAAAATATTGAATACATTAAAGAAATACTCTGTATATAAGAGTACCCTAACAAAACCAAATAATTATTTACCTTTTGTATAAGGATATCACAATTACTCATAGTCGGATGTCAAATTTGACTGATTGAGTGCTTCACAAATGTCAAAAAAAATTCTTTCGAGATGAGCCCAAATAATGGGACAAACCCCCACCCCCAATTTCACATCCAATTACGAAAATTAATTATAACATAGTTCTACGAAAAAAAAGTTATTGTACTATATACTTTTCTTTCTCTTTAGAGCACATTTGGTTGGTGCGTAAATATTTCTCTAGAAAAAACATTTACACTTGTAAACACTTTGCGGGAAAAACTTTTGCAAAAAAATTTTTCACCGTGTTTGTTAACTCCTTTAAAACGCACTGTGCAATGAATTATATATGTTTGGTTACTTGTTTGGTATTTAAATATATTTTGAAAATATATTAAATCTATACATGCAATATTGAAATATTATAAAATATATATAGTTATATTATTTAAATAATATTTAAATATTATTAAATATTATTTTTATATTTAAATAAAATATTATATGACTTATAGTGTATTGTAAATATCTATTATATAAATAAAATATAATAATATTATATTACGTTAATATGTATATTAATATATATTATATGTGTTAATATAACATATATCTACTACATGAATATAATATATATATATATATATATATATGAAAAGTATATTAAGAAAATATATACAATGAGTCCATTTTCTTTTGATACAAATAAATCACAATCAATCATTGACCGTTAGATTTGAAATCGAATGGTTTGGGATATGTCATTATTTGGGTTCAAAATCCAAAATAAAATTTTTCGAATGTTGTAATATACTTTTATCTATTAGATTTGAAAATTATTTCATGTGAGCTAGACCGAATTTTTGCGATCAGAGGTATAAACCATCCATCTTAAAGATGGATGCAAATAGATGGTCCATCTGAAAACAAGTGTAACTAACAATCCAAATGTTTTCTTACTATAATTATTATTTTTAGATTTCAATATATATATATATATATATATATATATATATATATATATATATATATATATATATATATATATATATATATTCATGATCTCCATGTTAAAGATTATATATTTTCTAAAAATTAGGATCAAATTATATTAAAAAAATATATTTACTACCAAGCCCGCATTTCTACAATTTGCGGGCTGGCCGCATAGAAACTGTGTCCAAGAGATTTCACACCCAATGACGTGATTGTGACCGCCTTATCTAAAAATAAATGAATGGTCTCATAGTATACAATATCATATATTAAATATAATATACATATATATTAATAATATAAATAAATATATAATATAATATAAAATCATATTTATTTTATTAATTTATATTTGTTCTCATAGTATACAATATCATATATTAAATATGATATACATATATATTAATAATATAAATAAATGTATAATATAATGTAAATCATATTTAATTTATTAATTTATATTTGTATTATACTATATATATATTATAATATATAATGTAATATTACATATAATATAATATAATATATAATAATGTGATGTATATATAATGTATATAAATTATATTATTGTATAGTATATTACATTATTTTATATATAGGAAAAGTATAGAATGAGACCATTTACCTTTGGTACTAGGTGATCATATTAATTTTGACCATTGGATATGAAATATAGTGGCTACAATTATTCCATTGACCAAGCTCAAACTTCAAAAAAAAAAATTTCGAACTTTGTGACAC
The DNA here is from genome assembly GCF_054954075.1 of Amborella trichopoda. NCBI lineage: Eukaryota > Viridiplantae > Streptophyta > Magnoliopsida > Amborellales > Amborellaceae > Amborella > Amborella trichopoda. The sequence goes on along the minus strand of NC_142346.1, from coordinate 42,353,067 downwards.
ATCTAAGCTATCAAATTTCACATGTTGTAAGTAATTGTGACCACCTTGTATCAAAGGTAAATGATCTCATTGTATACAATCCCTTATATATAATATATGATATTATATTATATTATAGTAATATATATTATTTAATATTATATAATATAATATATTAAATATAATATATATATATATATATTATTTATTAATATAAATATATATAATATATATTATCTTGTAAATATCATATAGTGAATAGTGGGTTTGTGTTAGAAAATAATAGCACTAAGAATGTTTCCCCACCTGAAGAGGTAAGGTTTTGTTTTACCATGAATTAGACCATGGTAAAAAAATTTACCATGAGATTTATTTGCATATAAATTACACACCAAACAAACATATGAAACACAATTTTCACGTGAAAGTATTTTCTAGAAAATATCTACCCAGGAACCAAACTTGCCCTTAGGAAAAGGTTTATATAAGGATGATGCCCTAAACTATTAAATTAAGGCGTACCTCAAACATTCACTAGCAGAGGTTGTTTTGATGCTCAAACATCCTCAAATTGATCATCTCGACATGAAGATGTATGGACACGATAAAAAAAAGAATTTCTAAGTTTTGAAAATAGTGCATCTTGTAATACATTTTCTAAACCATCAATTTTCAAGATTTTCAAGTGTTTATAGATATATGCAATCTATACTTTTTTAAAAGATTTAAATCTTATAAATAGAAATGAAAATAAATTTTCAAGCCATCACAAAGGTTTTCAGTACTGAAATTTAAAGTGCGTGTTACTTTTATTTTTTAAGACTTGAGCCTTATTACAAAGCACACCCTTTTCTTTAAGGGTGCAGTTTGTATAGAGCCTAGGCTCTAAACAATCAAATTAGAGCCTACCTTCAAATAGTATCGAGAAATGTGATTTCAATACTGAAAATTTTTTGATAGCCTTAAAATATATTTATCTTTATTTATAAAATTTAAAGCTTCAAAAATAGTATAGACTGAGAGATCTATGAAAACTTGAAAATCATGAAAATTGATGGTCCAAAAATGCGTTACAAAATACATTATTTTGAAAACTTAAAATCCATTTTTTTCTTATGTCCATGCATCTTGATGTCGATATGATCAAATTGAAGATATTTGGGCATCAAAACAATATGTTGTAGTAAAATTTTTGAGGTAGGCTTGAATTTGATTGTTTAGAGCCTCGGCACTCTATAAACTTTTCCGTTTCTTTAATACCCAACAGTTCAAAAAAAAAACTCGAGCACTTGAATTTATAAAAGGAAAAGTTTATATAGAGCCGAGGCTCTAAATAATCAAATTAGAGCTTACCTCAAAATTTTTGCTAGAAGAGATTGTTTTGATATCCAAATATCCTAACATTGATCATCTCAACATCAAGATGCATGGATATAAGAAAAAAAATGGATTTCAAGTTTTGGAAATAATGTATTTTGTAACACATTTTTGACCGTCAATTTTCAATATTTTTAAATTTTCATAGATACATCGATCTACATTATTTTTGAAGCTTTAAAATTTATAAATAAAAGTAAAAATCGATTTTAACGCTATCACAAAGATTTCCAGTATTGAAACCATATTTCTCGACACTATTTGAAGGTAGGTTCTAATTTTGTGGTTTAGAGGCTACGCTCTATACAAACTGCACCCATTTATAAATGGAGTAGGTCAGGCCCGACCTCATATTTATTAATTTATCCACTTTTTGGGTGGCGAGTTTGAAAGAATGAGTCATTTTTTTTTTTTCTTTTTGTCTTTCAAAAGTCAAAATATTTTTGAGCAGTTCTAAAAGCAATGTTTTGAGAGATATAAAGTGGGACGTTAGCCACCAAATTAGACACATTGGTGATGGAATGGTCAGGAGTTCAATATATAATATGTTTAGTTTACCCGGTTTCTATACGGCCAAGCCCGCATATGTAGAAATGCGGGTCGATTAAATAAATCTATTTTTAAGATGGATTTTTTATTTAATTTTTAAAGGCCTGTAATCTTTAACATGGAGATCATGAATATGAAAAAATAAGTCAATTTTAAAAACTAGATATAATAATTTTAATAAGAAAACATTTTGACCGTTAGTTTCTATTGTTTTTAGATGAAACACCTACTTGCATCCATCTTTAAGATGGTTGCTTTACACTTTAGTTCTCAGCCCGATCAAGTAGTTCCAAGTCGGCTCACTCGGCTTTATAACATTGGTGATAAGGAATGAAAAAGTTGAAATAAAGCATGTGTCTTATGAGAAAAAGTAAAGCCTCACTTTAAAACTTATCGAAAATTATAATTATGGCCTCAAAAAACATTCAAATTGATCATCTCGACCCTGATCATTATGGTTGTGAAAAAATTTAGGATTTTAAATCCTAAAAATAGTGTAGGATGTAAAACATTATCTAGATCATCCATATTCAAGTATTCACTGATCCCATTTTTGAGTCACAAATTTCATAATCCATAGTGGAAATTGATTTTAGAGTGATCATAAAAATTTCTCATGTCTAAAGTGTTTTCCAAACGAGGTTTCAAATGTGTGGCTTTACAAGGTGTCAAGGTGAGGCTTTACTTTTTTAGTTTTTTTTTATTAAGTCTTAAGCGATGTAAGGAGTGAGGTTGAGGTCAAGGTGGTAGATCCACCTGTGACTGAGCTATCGGCCTCGGTTTCCACTCCTGTCAATGCTAACCCCTCTCGAAAACTACTAATAGATACAAAAATTGCTAACCTACTACTAACCGTTAACGTTCAGAAAAATAAAATAAAAATAAAGGCCTTGGCCATATAGAAACTGCATATGATATTGCCCCCAAAAAAATTGTTGCTTCGTATAATAAGATGTAACAATGACTTTGAATGCACAAGGCAGAGCGACAAAGGTTAAGAGGAAACTCACAGGTTCATCCTGCAAGGGAGGCTGAAGCCGCTCCTGAACAGTGGCCTTAGAGCATTGCAGCCTCATTTTAGCACTCGAATCAAAAACACCATTAGGCGAAGAGATGATTGAGAAAGGTTGAGGAAAATAGAGAGGAGGGGAGAAATTAGGACGAGAAGGAAGAGAGGAGAAAGGCAACTTCACCACATGCATCATCGTACTCATTTCCTTGAACATACTCTCAACACCCATTTCCCTTCTTATACCCATACATCCCCACAAGACTACAAAAAGTCAGAGATTCTTTTCTCATGAGGGAGCATTTCTACTACGTACTCCCTCGGGTCCACCCAATGTACGAGTATTCTTGAAGCCTCAGGATGCAATCTCGACCATAGGTACTGGGATCTCACTCCGGAATCTCACTTCGACGTTCCGGAGCCGGGATCTCGCTTGGAACATGTTCGATCTTTTTGGGATCTCTGTCCAATTTTTAGGATCCTCGATCCTATTCACAACAGAGCTCGCTCCCGATACTTCAGGGATCTCCCTCCCATTCACAACAGATCTCGCTCCAACTAAAGCACGGATCTCGATCCCATACACAACGGATTTCACTCCTTCTACTTCACAGATATTGCTCGCATTGTCTCACATAACACGTTCTATAATATTGTAGATGTGGTTCGTGAACAAATTAGATCCCCGCTCCCAGAAGTTTAAGATCGCGATCTCGACGTTCTTGGAACTAGATCCTAACCTAACAAGGCTGTGACCCTGATCTTAGGATTATCTGAACATCTATTTTCATATCTAATTAAATACTTTTAAACTCCAAAAATGGTTAAAATCATGTAGATCTATAAACATATGAAAATTCTTAAAATGGACGGTGTAGATAATATGTTGCAAAATGCACAATTTCTAACACTCAAATTTTTTTATTTTTTTCATACATTCATACATCTTAATGTCAAGATGAACAATTAGAGACTTTTTCAACATTAAAACAATCTTTTTCGATGGATTTTTGGGGTGTATCCTAAGTTCTACATTTATGGTTGCAACCTTATATAAACCTTTTCTTATAATTTTGATTTTATATAATATTTTATAATTCTCAAATGAGTTCCCAAATTTGGATATATATATATATATATATATATATATATATATATATATATATATATATATATATATATATATATATATATATATATAATTACATTTATTTCTATGACAATAATGTTTTTGAAACTTTCTAAAAGAAACTTCTTAAAAAAAAGAACATTTAAATATAAAAATTAATATTTTTAGCAAAATTTTCATATAGTTATTTTTACCAAAAAATAACAGTGATGCATTTCCCGAATTCAAGCCTAACAATAACCATATATGCTTAGGTTGCATCCAAATGGTACCCAAATCTCAAACAATATATTTCCATATATACAAATGCCAATGTAAAACTCATTTTCATATCATGTATGCATTTGAGCAATACTAACGTTAATCATTCATAGAATTAGAAGATTTTATTTCATACTAGATTAATGTGATTTAATTAATTTATGGGCATCTAGGATTGGTTGTGTATGGATCTAGCCGCATGGCCACTGATAGATAGAACAATAGTTTCTAAATTTAGCCAAATTGAGATCGCATTTGTAAGGGAACGGGCTGCCATGATTAGTTGGTGCACGAATCCATGTGTCATGGAATTGGGTTCTTCATACAAGTGGAGTTCTGTGATGGGGGCGCGCACCACCATTGTGTGGAACGCAATCCTACGATGAATGGAGCTCAATCCTAGCCAAATAGGATCATGGTATTGTTTAAATGGGGGTGAGACTCAACATTAAATAGGATCTCGTTCTTATTGTCGACGGGAGTACGATCCTAATAAACATGTGAGCGCGATCCCATATTAAAAATTCAGTTAAATGTCTCCAACATTGAACTATACAATTTGAAAAGTATGTCTATGAGGTATAAGGCAATCTAATGTTTCCAATATATTCTCGATCTAATATCCGGAGCATTTGATTACCCTAGAAACAACAAAAAAGACAGAGATATAGTAAAAAACCGATCCTAAGTTTATGTTTATAATATTAGACCAGTGGCAAAATGAGATTGTTGAGAGAGAGCGGGAGGACTCCATATGTATCCGAACTGAGATCCTTTTAAGTTTTGTACTGTCAAATCCAAAGAATTCACAAATCATTTTTTTCCTAGATAATTATGTAGAGGACGTTTGAAAACCTGAAAATCTATTACATAAAAATAGATTACATGTAAATGTGATATTTCTATTGTTTGGGCAGTTTGGGAACCTGAAAATCTGAAAATAGATAACACGTAAATATGATATTTCCATTGTTTGGATAGGTAAAGAAATGGAAAAAGATTACCTCAGATTTTCGAAAAATCAGGAAATTTATTAGCCGCTTGAAAGGTGAAAAAGACGGTTTGACAGGTAATCGGAGTAATTTTTCGAGTGTTACTTTCTCCCATTTGACGAGTAATCGGAGTAATTTTTCGGGCGGGATTTTCTACCAAAAATCTAATGATTCACTTCCTCATAAACCAAAAAAAAATTGTTTAACTCACAGCTAAAAAACGGTAGCCCCAACTTCTCCAACCAATCTTATGCGATCAATAGGTCCATTTGCCAACTGAATCACATATATATTTAAACCTCAAAAATCACAAAAATAACACAGCAATCCCATCTTCTTTTGCAAACTGAATCAGTACATATATTTAAACTTCAAAAATCACAAAAATAACTAATCAATTCCATCTCCTTTTTCAAACTGAATCGGCACATATATTTAAACCTCAAAAATCACAAAAATAACATAGCAATCCCATTTTCTTCAACTAGCAACTAAAACCCACTGCCTATCTTGTGCATTTAGCTGCTAAAACGTCCAGCCTATCTTTTGCAGAGACATTAATTATATCTTGTGCAACTACCGTTGTAGCTATTGTTTATTTCTAGATATCCAATATTTATTTTTGGGTTATACAACCACAATTGTAGCTGTTTATTTCTAGATATCCAAGATTTATTTTTTGGATTATACAACCTAGCTATTGTTGAAAAAAAAAAAACGGATTTGATTTCCCTGCTAAGATCAATATGTTTATTTTTTTGCCTTTATTTTTTATTTTTTTTTGCTATTGTTTGTTGATAAATTCGAAATGCTTGAGTTCACTCACAGATAATCGTCAAATCAATGGACTTGAAATTTTTTTTTTTTTTTTTTCAGAACTTTTTAAAATTAATTTATCTCTTCAATCTCCTCCAATGCCCCCAACATAATTCTCCTCCAATATATCGCATTTAGTCATAAAACCTTCTAGGTTACTAGCCAAATTTTTCCAAACTTTTTTTTTTTTTTTTTTTGAATTTTCCATGGAAGTTTTCTGGAGAGAGAAGATTGAAAGGCTTTAGCACAATGAGAAAAACATAAAAAATATGATGGCTTATCATAATAAAAGTATGTTATTCCAAAGTGTTAATATCTTGAAAACATGTGATTTCAAGTTAAGATGCAAAAGCATACAAAAAGTATGGCTAATTGTTATGCCTGATGAAATTATAAAGTTTAAGCTACATACTAATAGGGATAAAGTTTAAACTACATACGAATAGGGATAAAGTTTAAGCTACATACTAATAGGGATTGTACTCTCAACCAAGTTTTGGGTATAATGCCAAAAAAAAAAAAAAAAATGTTGGTGATGCATTTCTCATATTTCTTCCGGACATAGCCAAACAGTAACAATGTATTTTCCAGGTTGTATCTAAATACTACCCAAACAATGACAAATCCATTTACAAGTAATGTACTACGCAGTAATGTATTATGCCAGTAATATATTTCACAAAATATATATTTCCAGCTATCCAAACGGCCCCGTAGTGATTCTTGAGTGGATCTAAAAAAGCTCTTGTGTGTGGTATACTTGCTAAAAAGATCTATGACCATGTTCTTGGTACAGTACTTTCCTACTAAAGGTACCATGTGTATAATCGGTGATAGCATTCTCCTCATACCCAGGTACCACATCGTGGTATCCATTCTTAGAGCTGACACCTCCAATTAACACTTACAAAATGAACTCCCCAATCTATTGAAAAAATAGGTAGATCTTGTTTTCTCCATTGAATTAAACAAAACAAAAAAAAAAAAAAACCTATAAAACTGATCACGATCCATAACCGTTCATTTTCAGAGTGATCCAATGCCATACCTGTACCGTACCATTTCTTGAGTCAGTGTCATAATAGATATGTACACAATTCATTATGTACCTCACAGTATCAGAATCGGTGGCATTGGATTGTCGTATTGGCCAAGTCATGCCATGAAACAGTAAACCAATTGGGAAAGAAAAGAAGTCATATCCTCAAAGCCATCAAAATTGAAGTTTTTATTTTAATATGGGATGTGGGAACCACAAGAAAAAACATATGCACGGGTGAGCAATTTAGTCCTAATTTCACTGTTGTTTCTTTAAGTTGAATTGTACTATTGGAATTTCAATTTGAATTGCTCGGTGCCATGGACATTCCCCGTTTACTTTATTTTGTATGTTAACATGTTTATTTTGTATGTTAACAAGTTTCGGCACTTAGATATATGTCAACGCACCCAAATATGCACCTGATTTGCTACTTGTACATATTGAGAAAATTATTATGACGATATAGTGTGTTAAAACTTTATAAAACATTTCTAAATTTCAACGGTGTGGTTTGCATAAGGTTGTAATTTTAAATTATCAAAATAAGGTACACCTCCAAACTTTGCCATAAGACGCAATCATGTAGTCGAAATTTTTTGGATGACCCGAGAATCTATTTTTGCCTGAAACCAGCGTTTTAAAAAACGCCGAGTCGAACCGGACTCGCCCGGTTCGACTCGAAAATAGTGAAAAAGGAACCGGATCGCCCCGAAAATCGGAAATCGTCCGGTTCTAGAGAGAACCGGACGATTCTGTACAGTGAATCGCCGATTCACTGTACGGAATCGGCGAGTCCGAATAGTGAATCGGCGATTCCGTACGGAATTTTTTTTTTTTTTTTTTTTTTTTTTTTTTTTTTTTTTTTTTTTTTTTTTTTTGGTAATCCATGATAGATTTTTTTTGTAATCCATGATCGAATTTTTTGGTTTTTTGTAACCCATAATAGAATTTTTTGTAATCCATGATCGAAATGTTTGTTTTCTTTTCTTGTAATCCATGATCGATTTTTTTGTTTTTTTTTTTTTTTTTGTAACCCATGATAGAATTTTTTGTAATCCATGATCGAATGTTTTGTAATATATGATCGAAATGTTTGTTTTTTTTTTGTAATCCATGATTGAAATGTTTGTTTGTTTTTTTTTAATCCATGATTGAATTTTTTGTTTTTTGCTTTTTTTGTAACCCATGATAGAGTTTTTTGTAATCCATGATTGAATTTTTTGTAATCCATGATCGAACTATTTTTTTCTTTTTTTGTAATCCACGATTGAATTTTTTGTTTTTTTTGTTTGTTTTTTTTTGTAATCCATGATCGAATTTTATGTAATCCATGATCGAATTTTATGTAATCCATGATTGAATTTTTTGAAAATTTGTGATTTTTTTTGTTTAATCCATGATCGAATTTTTTTTTGTAATCCATGATAGAATTTTTTGAAAATTTGTGATTTTTTTTTTAATCCATGATAGATTTTTTTGAAAATTTGTTATTTTTTTTTTTTAATCCATATTATTCAAAGAGAAAACGAGAGAGATGATGATTCTGAGACCACCCTATCCCAACCATATTATTCACATATCGAGTCCCAACAGCAACAGTGTAGGGATGAGCACGAAATACTGTAAATTAAATGCTGAATGGCGGTTCATGCAGGGAAAGAACATATCAATATTTGTATATTCATTCAAAAACATGAAAATTCTTAATGGAGTACCCTCATTTTTTATTGAATTCCTAAAAACCAATATTTATAATGAATTTTAATAATTTTTTCGGATTTTTTTGAAGCTTTATTCTGACCGATTCACCCGATTCCGATCCGGATCGCCGATTCGCCGATCCGGATCGGTTTTTGAAAAGCCCGATCCGGGTCACCGATCCGGTTTTTAAACCATTGCCTGAAACTATAAAATTTAAACTCCAAAGTGCTTCAAATCAAGAAGTTCTATAAAACGCATGAAAATCTTGAAAATAGCAGTCTAAATAATGTGTTGCAAGATGTATTATTTTTAATATTTGAAACAATTTTTTTTTTTCCCATATCTATACATCTCAACTTTAAGATGATCAATTATATGGTTTTCCAATATCAAAATGGCCTTTTGCGATGGATTTCCTAGGTGCAGCTTAATTCTACATTTTAAGGTGTTTAATTTTTTTTACCAAATTATAAACATGCAGTATCAGTACTTCAACCTATTTAGAAAAGGTGTGATTTGTATAAGGTATCAATCTTAAACTATGACATTAAGGCACAGTTTTAGAGTACACATACAAAGTGCATCGGATTTTTTAGGTGCAACTTAATTCTACAATTTAAGGTGTTAACCTTTTTTTTACCAAATTGTAAACACACAGTGTCACTACTTCAACCTATTTATAAAAGGTGTGATTTGTATAAGGTATCAAGCTTAAACGATCAAAGTATATCAAACTTAAACAATCAAAATAAGGCAGGGTGGGAATGGAGGATGGGAGTTATGTTTGAGGCATCCCCCAACCCCATTCCCTCAAACACTATATTTGTCATATTAAAGTTTTTAGACAAGACCTTTGAATTTGGTTTAGATTTTATGGGGGCACGGTTGAAAAAAGGTTTTGACGATGATGATTTCATTGGGCATGACCTCGCGTCTGGCATCTTAGAAGGGTTCTATAATTTGCATGGTGTACGCATGTCTTAGAAGGGGTTCTATAATTTGCATGGTTTACGCGTGTCCATGCGCCATGCCCAGTGGCTATGGATGTTATAACATCCATCCATTATGCACAATGGCTTACCAATTTTAGGCTCATTCCATACTAAACCATATACAGTGTACAAAAAGGCTTGAGAGTTAGAAGTGTGCTTATCAATTTTGTAAGACATTAAGATCTAAGAATTTAAGAATTCAAAATTAAATTTTCCTTCCTTAGAGTTGTTTTATCGAATAATGATAAGGGCATATGCAAATTTTGGAGTAAAAAAAAAAAAGAAGACTCCCTTAAGGGTCAGATGTAACCGTCTCCTCAAATAGACATTAAACAATCATTAAGGTTGTACAAATTTGCAAGAGAGTGGTCAGAAGTTGTAAAAATTAGAAAAAATTACTTACCATCCCCCTCTCCCCGACTGGTGGCTCAACTTTTTATGCATCTTTTCCCCCAACTACTTCTTGAATCACTACTTTTTATCTTAAAACTAACTTAGCCTCACATTTCCTGTTAAATCACGAAAAACGAATCGACAAATATTTTTGCCGGACCTCAACCCAATGATACAACATCGGTCTGTCACATAACCAATGTCGGACCGAAAATGACCCAATAAGAAAACGTACCAAACCGGTGCACAAAAGTGCTGGCTTGGCATCGAGAATCGTTGGACCGAATGCGTCAAGCAATAAATTGTGTATCGGATTTTACAGTGACTTTTGGCGGCCTGCAGTGGGCTCAACTTTTTGGAGCCGGTTTGGAGATAGATTACCTGTACTGGGCTCAACCTTTTGGGGCTAGTTTGGAGATAGATAGGGAGCGAACTTTTTTGGGCTGGTTTGGAGATAGATAGGGAGAGTTGTGTTAGGGTTGGGAACAAAGAGAGAAGAGTTTCGTGGGTGCTAAGAGAGATAGATATGGGCGTAGATTTTTTTTTTTTTTTACAGATTGGTGGGAAATATAGGTCCCTACCCATTTTTTTAAATAATTAACGGCTTTTGATTGTGTCAATGGGAATTGAAACTTAAACGGATAGTTGCGGCTCAAATAGTGCTACTATCGCGACCTCAACCCCATTCTTAATGGGCGTAGACCTTACTTAAGGGAAAGGATATTTTTATCTTCATTTAAGTTGACTTTCATTTGTTGAATGGGGCAAATGCTATACAAAACAATATTGAGTTCAGTGAGTGATAAAAAAGTGGGTGGGGGGATGTTGAGTAAGAAGGCATCTTGGGGGATGTTTGCGACTTCCCAAAAACTTATTTGGGGCCATCATCGGCTCTCTTCGATCTCTATCTATTCCTCTCGCCTTCTCTCTCTTCGATATTTGCAACTGCTTTCTCTCTCTCCGACACCACACCCACTCTCTCCGCTGAAACTCCTTTAAGCCTCGACTGACCTTTCTCTCTCTTCGATTTCCCCCTCCCTCTCATCCTCGAAGGACCTCTCCATCTGGGGCACTAATTACCCCCCTCTCTCTCTCTCTCTCTCTCTAGAATACCCTTAAAATCCTCTATCTCTCTCTAGAATACCCTTAAAATCCTCTCTCCTCTCTCTCTCTCTCTTTCCCCCCTCTCTCTTTCCCCCCTCTCTCTTTCTATACCATGTCTTCCCTCTCTCTCGCCCACTGCAATACCTACTAATTCTCTCTTTCCCCCTATGTCGGCTTCCCCTTCTATTCCTCCAGGTAAATCCTCTCTCTCTCACTCTCTCTCTCTCTCTCTCTCTCTATCCTGTAATTTTTTGGTTGTGCGTTTGTTGCGGTAAAATCTTTGAGTGACTTTTGCTACAGGAATTAGGATCAAGTTGAAGAGGAGGAGGGAGAACAGCAATGGCAGAAGCTTCTCGGACGACGAAGATTCCTCTGCTCTTCCTGAGAAACAAGCCAAAGATGATGACTCTCCAATAATGGCTTCGGATTCTGGCGAGCCCATCGAGACCTCGAATGGAAATGGGGTCCAAATCTTGGACTTTCCTGTGGTTTTTGAGCAAAAATTGGCGAGACCCCATCCCTCTGTTTTGGCCCTAATATGTGCAGAAAGGGCGGTTTTTTCCCATGATTTTAGGGAGGAGAAAACCAGGTCTCATGGTTTCTTCTTGGAGAACATCTCTCATGGTCAATTGCAAACGTTATCAAGCATTCCTTGTGATAGTCCTTTTCTCACTCCTCCTGATCAAGAGAAACCAGAGTCTTCCACCTATGTTTGCACTTCGCCGACAATTATTGAAGGGAAAGGTGTCATCAAGCGGCTTATAATGCCTGGAATGGAGAAGGAATGTCTCCTCGTCTTGCCCGTGCATGCTGGTTAGTATTTTATTTGTTTTCTCTGCAATTGATCTCGGTTCTTCTTCCTTCTCTCTGCAATTTATTATGGTGGTTTTGTTCTTTTCTCTGAGTTTGGTTGCTGGGGTTCTTGTTTTCTCTGTGCGTTTGATTGTGGTGGTTTTGCTCTCTCTCTTTCTTTCTCCTGCATTCTATCATACCTATGCGTTTTATGCTTCATGCATTTCTCTCTCTTGAGGTCATCAAATGCAAGTACTTTCTGGTCAAATTCTCACTAGAAAGTTCATGTTTTTCCATTAATTATATTAGAATCTATCCTAAGTTCTAAACTTCTCAGAATCATAAATGATTTTATATATGTTTTGAGAGCATATATATATTCATAGTTTTGAAAATTTGTCACCTTAGGTTTTGGGCAGCTGCCTAGGCACCCTTGTGTGGGTGCTGGGTGTTGTGTGCGGAAGCTTTAAACCCGACTGGTTGATTTTGGCAAATAAAGTACAAGAAAAATATAACAAGCAACAAGCAAGAAAAAATAAAGCAGGAAAGAAATAACAGAAAAATAACACCATGATTTACGTAGTTTATCACAGATGTGACTACATCAACGGCCACAACAAATTGAAATCTACTATACCAATGAAAGTTACATCATATATTACCTATGAAAGTTACATCATATATTTTGGGACATGGAGTTACCTCTCTAACCCTTGAGAAAACCTAGTCCAATAAACCCTTTTAAAACACTCTCCCGATTGACACCACATGTCACTCTTCTTTCTCTTTACTTCTAGCAACCATTATCAAGAACACCAGATAGAGACGCGAGAGCAGCGATAAACTATTGTTCTCTCTAACTAAAAGAGGAAATCACCAAAAATCTCAATAGGAACCTTTTCTCTACAAGAAACCAGCCTCTCAATCTACAGGAGTCTACAGGAGGCACCATTGCAATGTTTCTGTACATAAGAAGTTCTCTTCTCTCTAAGGGGAGGCCTTGGGAAGCCCTTGCCTCTCTCCCTCTAGAGGAAACCACCTTCCCATATGGTGACCCAAATAGGCACACCAATTCTTTGCTCTTTCATCTCATATATATAAGGTTAGGAATCCACATTAAATAGAAATTTCTTATAGATGTTACATATATCTCAAAAACCAAGAGATATATCCAATAATCCTATTTTATTTTTATTTTTATTTCCTTTAGGAAACTTATCAATATCAATCTCAATCCCACATAATATGGGATTTTCTTATATGGGTGATTTTGGATATCATTATATCCAACATTGGGTGCCCTGGGCCGGGTGCTTAGGGGCTGCCTAGCATTTTTTGTAACATTGATATCATCAACATATGGCTGTAAAATAAGAGTACTTTGAGAAATATGCTGATGAACATTGGGGATTTTGATTGATTGTGTATGAATATTGAAGAGAAAGGAGCTAAAATGTTAAAACTATGCCCTTTGGGCTTGTTTAATTAAGATTGTAAATAGCCTTGTGGAGCTTACACACAAGTTGGGGAAAGCATGATCTATAAACCGCTGATCATAGTTGTTGGGATGGGAATCGGGAGCAAGGGATTGTGAAAGGCTATCCCCATGTTTGGGAACGGCATCAGTGCAATGCATATGTTAGGGATTGAGGTTCCCAAATTTTAGGGATTTCGATCCCAGCCTTTAGGGGATCTTTCTCCCAACCTTGAAGGGTATACGTAGCCTTGTATTATATATATTATTTAAAGTAGAGGTATTTTTAGCCAACAAGCAATGCAACTATATTAAAAATAAACTAGGAATAAACAAATTCATTAGTTTGGTTGTTATCATGGTTATCGAGATCCCTAATAGTGGGAAATAGGATCTTTAAAATGGGGATTGAGATTCCAAAATTTAAAATAAAGATCCCTAGAAGAACCTTTCTTGGAGTGCCAGAGTGAGATTCCGGAGCTGTATGGTTTGAAGGTGTTGGGTCTACAGAAGGTGGAGTGGCTTGAACTTCTTCTGGTGGGGTAGTAGGTTGATTGGAGATGGAATGGGTATGTCTTGGCACTAAGAGACATGTAATGTACAGAGCATGCAGGTTGGTGGAGGAATATGATTTACATAGGGTGAAGATGGCGAAGGTGTTGGTACATTTTGGCAATGAGAGAAAAAGGTTTAAAGTACGAGATGTAGGAGGTAAAATAACCGGCCTTGTAAGCCTGGACCCTGCAAGCGGTTGAAGAGAAAGACTGTTATTTGGAAAATTAGAAATATTTTCCATAGTTGACATCCAAAGAGATGCAATATTTTCTAAGTATGGTCCCTGTTGTCTTGCAAGAAGAAAATGAGTTTCATCAAACACCACATGACAAGGGATATATACTTGGCATGTTTGGTGATCTAAACATTGATACCCTTGATGGTTTGTTTTGTAGCCAATAAAAACGGAGGCCTTTGTTTGAGGATCTAATTTACGTGAGGAATTGGGAACAAGGTAAGCATAACATGTACTTTCAAAAACTTGGAGAGAATCATAATCTGGCTTTTTTTCGCGATGATACTTCGAATTGAGATTTTCGATTCAATTCTAAACTTGAAATACGATTAACAAAACAAATCGTGGTCCAGGATGACTCAACCCAAAAATCTTTAGATGTGTGAGCTTGATCAAGCAAGTCTATCCCAATTTCTACTACATGATGATGTTTACTCTCCACTTGGCCATTTTTTTCAGATGTAAGTGGACAGGACACATGTCAAAAAGTGCCATTCTTATGAAGAAAGTTTGCAAATGGTGATTTAGTGAATTCTTTTCCCGCATCACATGGAAAATATTTAATCTGGCAATGAAACTGATTTTCTATCAACTAATAGAATTCAAAATATTCAAGTGCATCAGATTTTTCTAACCAAAGGAAATGACCAAGAAAATTTTGAAAACTTACCCACAGTCAAAAATTAATATCTAGGCCCATTATGAGGTATGAGGGGAGGTCCTCGCAAATCAACATGCAATAACTCTAATGGGGTAGTTGAAAATGAAACAGATAATGAAACGGTAATATATCAATCTTTCCAGCGAAACAAGTATAACAATTTTTAGAAATCCTCATATTACCTGAAAATCATAGGCATTTACTTTTTGCAAATATCCTATACTTATGGTGGGGGGACCCAACCAACTGTGCCATTTGGTTGTGCCAGTCCTTCCACCAAAAAAAGCTTTGTATCTACTATCTAGTCTGGAGATCATTTGGGTGCTCCACTTATTCTAGCCGGATGATCCCTTTACTCTATCCTTCTAGTAGGGTCACCCCTATCTGTTGGTCCTTAATAACAGAACCCGATAGAGAGAAAATAAAGAAATAACCCTTGTCTATAGTAAAATTCTCAAAAGAAATGACGGCGGCAACATGCAAAACATTCTTTAATTTCAAAAGTATGCGAGGAGAAACCTTACCGACGCTTGAAATTGGAAGTCCAACTCCATTTCGTACTATGGTTTGATCCTGGCCTTGATGATCAGATTGTTATGGTAAACTGGTAGTGGCAGACGTCAGGTGAGTGGGTTTGCTGATGTCTGGGTACCAGCTTTCATCATATGGAGACAATAAGTTCACTCCTACAAAAAATTGGGGGACATCGTTAGACAGAAAAATCTGGTTTCACTGATTATATCAATTGCGATCTGTATGTTATGATTTCGTGCATATCTGACAAATAGTTGGATTAGTTTGTCTAGTATCATTAGAATTAGATTATGAATCAGTCCCCATACTTGATTACATCGTACAAACTGATTAGTGGTATTAGGGACCTTTTGATGTAGTTCTTCGAGCCGCCTTTCTAAATATCAAAGTATTTCACCTTTCTTGATTCGAAAGTGTTTTAGAAAGTTGGGAAGAGTCGTGGAGATCTGACCTTGTAGTGCTAGAAATAATAGAACGTTCACATTCATTCCTCAAAGCGGTGGGTGTGTGCATGACTAAGTCTTCGTTTGGAACTGGCTCATGTGCCAATGCAAGTGCATCTGCAATAGATTTGGTTCTCTTTAGATAATTGGTCATTGATTGTCCACCCTTGCAGTTTTTCTTCAAGTCTTTAGGTGTGATGAGAGAATTCGGTTGAGCACGTCCATTTCTTCTTTCCCAACAACTTGAACTACAGCTCAAAACAGTCGAGTCGGTTCGAAGCCAAGCCAATATTTCTAGATTGATCTCTTGCTTCTCTTGTCCTTCTTTACAGTCAAGAAGCTTTGTTGGGGCTGAATAGGAGCCATCGATGATTTTGTGAATATCCTAGCTAATGCGTAATAGGCATGATCTGAGATTTCAGTTGCAGATAATTGTTTCTACCTAACATCACAATATGAAGTTAATGTATGAGTTGAAGCTAACCCTGATTAAGGATGAAGGAATGGAAGAGTTGCTGCCTGAGTTATGAAGCCATAGTGATGGAAATAGAAACCAAATGAGATAACATAAGTAAGTAACAGAGCATCAATCCTAGCTCTGATACCATGTTAGAGATAAGTATTCAGGTTACGTTGTATGTAGCTTAGAGTTCTTATTAAATAGATGAGGTTGTAAGGTTACAATATATAAGCTTTACAAATTACAATGGATAGGGTTTACCATCAAGTGGTTACAGTAGATAAGATTACATGATATAGGGTAAAGATTACATGGGTACATGGTTTTGAATTATGACAATTTTAAAGATGGAGGCTTATCTTTTTGTTAACTCTTACAATAAAACTGGTGACTACATTAACAGCCTCCCAAAAAAAAAAAACAAAAAACAAAAAAATTGTTGACAGATATTAGGATGTTGCAGGGCAATTCATGAAGTTGGTTACTGAATGAATTGTTTCTCATTTGGAAACTGAGATATTTTCCATTAATTATAGCAGGACTTTGTCTACTTCTTTCCCTGTTTAAATGCCAATTTCCGTGCACTGAATTATTAGAATGTAACCAAATGATTCTTGGGTGTTTTTTGGTTTCTCTTTCCAGAATGGTTTTCTCCCACCAAGCTCCACAGGTTAGAGAGGCACGTGGTTCCAGGCATTCTGAGTGGTAAGTCTAGTGATCTCACTCAAGAGAGATATGTGGAGATTAGGAATAAGATTGTGGCTAAGTACATGGAGAATCCTGAGAAGATGCTCTCACTAAATGAATGTGAAGGATCAATTGAGGTTGATATCAACATCCTTAGTAAAATTTTTCGCTTCTTAGATCACTGGGGAATCATCAATTACAGGGCTACAAGCTCATCAAAGAAGAGTGTACATCATTCTATAAGGCCAGGTTCCCTTCTTCAAGAGGACAACAATGGGGAGCTTCATATATCTTTGGCCCCACTTAGGTCCATTGATGGCCTAATCTCTTTTGACAAGCCTAAAAGCAGATTTAGGCCTGAAGATGTTTCTTTAGTATCCATGGGTTCTGGGCGAGCGATTTCTGATCTAGACCAGAGGCTACGAGAGCGTTTTAGTGAGAATCGCTGCAGTTGTTGCGGTCAGCCTTGCCCTCGTATTTACTATCAATCCCAAAAGGAGGTTTGTCTTTGCGAACTATTGGTACTCGTGTTTGGCTCCCATGTCGTGTTTATGTTTTTTGTCTTTAAACAACAGCTTGTGCCTGTTGCTTATGCCTTGGGTAGTATTGAATTGCAATGAAGGTGACATTATTTGAGATTATTCTTAAGAATTTCATGTTTTTTCTTTTAGATCAATCTAATGAACGCCCAACATTCATATGAATTATTACTTGTGTAGGAAATGCTAAATTTATTTATTTATTTTCCTATTTCAAGCGCTGCATATTCTTCATTGAATGATGCATTTGAGGTACTCTATTAGGGGTTTATGGTTATTTCTTAGATGCTTTGAATAGAGAAATATTGTGTTTGATAAAATTATTTGGCTGGGACTTGATAATATTCTTGTTTCCTACATAATATTTTTCTTGATCGGTTGGAGAGTCTGGGTTCATTTGAATCCTATAGGGTGGTTCTGGGCTTTGCACTTGGGTGACTGCTATGCATTGCGTGGTGAATCAAGAGAAATGGTAGGTTTTGAAATTTGTTGTGACTGATGGTTGCTGTTTGCGAGGGAGTTTGAGTGCTATCCGCCTTTCCCATGGTAAGAGTGTGAGATTGCAGGGATGAATTACTGATGACCATGAAGAAATTTTGGAGTTGCATAGATAATTTTTAGTTGTCTATTTGCCTTTAGACTATCCTTTTTATATATGTTTTAATTACCAATAAGGCTTGGTTATGAGAAATTGCCACCTTCTGCCCTTTCTGAGTTACGATATTTCCTATGGGTCGCGTCTTTATCTCTCTTGATGCCCCTTTTGATATTTTGGACCTTAATCTGAGGTATAACACATTCTGCCTCTAGTTTCAAGTTAACATTGTTTGAGCAGCTACTTTGACAATTTCTAAGGGAGTTTTGAGTTTTTATTATATGAAGGGTGCATTCCATTCTGGATCCCCTCTTCTAAATATTTAGGTATTCTGCTATTTTCGAATGACTGAAGGTGGTTATAATGAGCTATGAAATTTGGGACAGGGTTATTTGCATGCAGTAGGGTGATACCTATCATGAATGTTCCATTGTAGATCAGCAGTGTACACAATGTCAACCATGGCAGTTCCTAGCACAGTATTTTCATGCAAGTTGAGAGCTCATTTTAAACTTTTCTTGTTCTGATCTGTGGAAAGATTCGTGGTTTGATGTGCTCTCGGAATGAGGAATATGGACTAAGTTGCTAAAAGTTGTAGGTGTTGAATTTGGCGTGCTAGAGCCTTCCATTTTGTACAAGTTACATACACAGAGGCCGCATAATAATAATGAATTTGGCGTGGTAGAGCCTTTCATTTTGTGCAAGTTACATACACAACAACAACAACAACAAATGATAATAATAATCATAATAATAATTATTATTATTATAATTATAATTAAAAAAAAACTGTTACATATAAGTGTAGAACTCATACCATGAAAATTGTTTTTGGGGATATATAAAACATATAATTATGGGTTCAAGGTGGATAATTGGAGACAGCTATTCTAAGTCCCTTTGCTGGGATAATCAGCAAGGAGTTGTCCCTTTGGCAGATGAACTAAAAGAGATTGTTGATGCGGATGCTATTGTAGATTTTCTTTATTAATGAAGCGTAACACTCAGGGCTTGTTTGGAGGCCTCACACAATGTTCTTTAACAGATTTTCCTTCGATCATGTACACTGCTTCTGTGGGCTGATAATGAGACCATAATTGGGATGGCTAACATTTTTTTAGTTGGAAATAATCTAGAGGAAGAATATCAACTGTAGGTTCAAACAAATGGGTTTTGTTTGAATGTACTTAATCTAAAAGAAGGTTTTCTTGGATAACCACTCTGGAGAGAAATGTGGCAGTCTTTTTTTAGCTTTTAAATGTTATTTGATTCTATCCACTGCGGCCAAAGCAAATGTGCCAAAGATTTGTGGAGTGCCCAATGAGTGGTGCAACATGACATTATTTTGTAGTTCCTGTTGGGTGTTATTTTTCAAATGGCCATGCATCCTTGGAATATCTAGGAAAAATTTAGGGTCACAAATGGCTGGGCGAAATGCCCTTCTCTCTCTCAATCACTCTCTTTTTCGTGGGAAGGTTTCTGACGTGTCAATGACTGCAATAAGGAGAAATGTGATGTTTATCTGACCATTCTGCTACTTGGGTTATTTAGGCTTGCAAAGGTAGTGTTTGCTGATCTTAGGTATTGCTCCAAACCTGGTATTACTCAAAAGATCACTATCATATGCTGCGCCCTTCCTCCATTGGATTGACACAAGTTGAGTATAGGTGGGCAACAAGGGGCCCTAGGTGGTCCGGGGTTGAGGGATAAATCAAGCATCGGATCTAGTTTATGAGTGGTAGACTATAAATTAAATTTAGCAAACCTACGTACCTTGAGAGTGATAAAGACAGTTGGGGAAAGGTTCAGCCCCCTAAATTTGGTGAACTATTTATTGAAGAGGCAGTAATCACTTGATTGGTACAAGAGTTCTCATGTGCTTTCGGTCTTGTCCCTTGATTAGGGAAGGAGAATCACTTCTATCATTATGTGGGTCACACAGGATTCATTTTACATAAGAGGTACTTAAGATCTTTTGTGCCCTTTTTGATCATGTGCTTAAGATCTTTTGTGCCGTTTTTGACCATGTTCTGTCTGTAAACATGGAAACAATCAGACATCTTTCTAGTTACATTTGGTACTTGATATGATCTCCGTTTTAATTTTGGGACTTTCCTTTTATCATAGTTTCTGCCCTGTCTATATATCTGCATGTTTGCTTTGTTTGGTACTAGTTGAATGTAGACTCATTTCTAATGGATGAAACATTTTCTAGAATGAGAACCTGAATGGGAGAATAGGCAGTAAGTTCCCATTAAGTTATAATGAGCAAGAACAGGGTTGTTGGAGTTGGATCACCTACATAAGCTGAATATACATTTTTCTCAGGCAATTCTGAAATTACAAAACATTGCTGGTTGTCAACATTAACTATAAATGAGAATTTATTACGGTAATGCATGACTTAACTGGCATGTATGGTTGATATAAGATAAATTTCCATTTTCTAGCTACTATGGTTGAACTAAGATAAAGTTTCATTTTCTAAAATGTTTATTGGACTATCAGAATAAAAGAGACACAGATATCCACAGACAATGTATTCAACATTACATTTGTGCCTGTTTTCAACTTTACATTTGTAGCTGTCATATTTTGTTCCTTCCTGTTTCCTTTCCCACCACCACCTCATCAAATATAGCCTGAAACATATGATTGACACGATTTCTTATATGGCTTGTATTAACATTTGACGACTGAAGGACTAATAAAACAATACTGTTGTTGATCCTCTATTTCTAACTTTCAGATAGATTAATGTTTCTCTCCTTGGGTTTTTGAGCTCATCAAAATGAATAAATATTGAGTTATTTTTGTGAATCCTTTTTACACTCTTCTCCAATTTGGCATGATGGTGGGAAACAGAAAATAATTAATCACATGGTTCTGTGGGTTTTCTGCTTGATATTTATATTTTGGTCAACTGTCCCTGTCAGTTTTTCCACTTGGTTGATGGTTTCTTCTCATGGACCAGGCTGATGTGATACTTTGCTCAGATTGCTTCCATGATGGAAAGTTTCTTACTGGCAGCTCAAGTATAGATTTTTTGAGGATGGATTCCACAAAAGATTTCTGTGATTTTGATGGAGATAACTGGACAGATCATGAAACTTTGCTTTTGCTCCAGGCAGTGGAAATTTACAATGATAACTGGAATGAGATTGCGGAACATGTAGGCACAAAGTCGAAAGCACAGTGTATTCTTCAATTTATTCGCTTGCCTATGGAAGATGGGTTGCTTGAAGATATTGAGCTCCCAAAGTCAGTCTTTTCCTCAGATTACTCCAAAGAAGCAGATCATGGCAAACCTTATTCAATGGCTAATGGTTATTCTGCTGGTGAGTTTGCATCTGAAGAATGTGACCTTCTTTAGCCAGCGAAAAATATATGAGCTTTTGGTCATATGCCAAATGATCTTAGTTGGACCTTTCTTTTCCCATTGTACATGTCAGGTGAAGAAATAAATTCTGAAGACAGAGTCCTGTTTGCAAATTCTGGCAATCCTGTCATGGCCCTGGTAAGTGAATCTTTGTTTGTGTGGTACTTTACTTGGCCAATAAATTGAATGGGGAACTACCAACAGACTTTGGAAAATTATGTTCTTCAGAATCACCACCCTCTGATATGATGAATTATGGTAAAGGATTGAATGGGACCCACCATGTGGGTGATACTCACATATCCTTCTCTGGTGGATCCCATTCTCTTTATCACCAACCATCATTTTTTGTTAGACGGCAATAGCCAAAATGGACTAGGAATACACAATACATGCAGTTATGGTATACTTTTTTTTTTTTTGTCCTTTTCTTTTTTCTTTTTTTGTGGGTTTTGGGACAAAGTAGATTATAGTATACTTTCTCAAATTGCATTGGTGTTATTGTTTTTCCGTGTTCCGCTTGTTGAATTTTTAATTCTTGTGCCACTTGGGAAATGAAAAGCTTCATTTTTTATCCTCTTGAGCTTGCTACTTGCTTAGTTTTCACTGGTGTTTAAGATTCTAGCTGCAGTGGAAACCACCTGCATTGAGAGTATTCTACAAGGTTCCTTTGGAAGAGCTTTGGAAACTAGTGTCCAATACTTGATTAGAATTTTCACTTTTGTAGTTGATGAGTAGTTTAATATAAAACAATCAAAGTTGAATTAAAAACTTACATGGGTAAAGCTTACTGAGTTTCTTGAGCGCTGTGAGTTTTTTGGTTCAGATGATTTATAAATGGAAATATTTTAAAAAAGGCATGTTAAATAAATAAAATAGAAGGTCAGAGGAAAAAAATATTGATGTCATTAAGTAATTTATAGAAAATTTACGTGCATAAACGTGGGATGATTTTTGTGTTGGCTAAAGTAATCAGTTCTGGAATTTTTAATGCTAGCCAACTGAAGGTATTTGTGTAGGTATGTGGGTGTGTTCATGGCGTATGTTATTGGGTGGCAATGGAAGGAGGGTGGCTACAAAATTGGGATTATGCTAGGGAAAGAAATCCAGTAATTAGCTGAATGATACTACCTTAATATTTAGTAATTGCTAGAATTTATTTATTTTCATTGTCAATATAGAAAAGAGGGTTGCTATTCTTGCCATGCATTTGCTATTCCCACCCAAAGCATGTGTAGGAATCCCAAAAACACTTCTCCAGACACTGTTTGTAGTGTCATGCATGTGGGGTAAGTGAGGTATTGATGCAGGGAGAAATAATAATAAACCAGAAACTAAAAAGAAAATAAAAGTTTGAGAGAATATACCATCTCTCAAGGTCTTTAAGGAAATCCATCTTAAAAAGATCTTTTACATGATCAATTTTACTCAATTCTCATTCTCTTCTCTTTACAAAAATGGACCTTGCCCCTTTAAATACACTTAGATGAAAGAAAAAATAAACAAATAAAAAAAACTCATAAAAATAATCTCCTTGTCTCTCTCACATACCACCAATATCTCTTCCCTATTTTCTTTCACTTTCTTCCATTCCTATGCACACCTTTACCATATTTCAATCTCTTATCTTTTCCTTATCTAAATCCTTTAAATCTCTCAACTGTTATTCAAATCTCCTTTTCTTCTCAATCTCTTCTTCTCCCAACACGAGGCCCCTTAAATCTTAAACTAAATACTAAATCTCCTAAGTCCATGAAAATAGGACTTTCCTAGTTTAAACCACTTTAATATAAGATAAGCTTAAAATACAACTCACACCAAGATTTACCTTTCCTAAAAACTCAAGCCACCTAATTTCTAAAAAGGAAAAATTCAAAAAATATGGTTTATTATTACTTCTCCCGGCATCAAGTAAGATGCAGAGCTCCAACTTTTTTTTGAAGAAAAAGTGCCGAGGCACATGGTGGAACTACATCACCAATTAGTAGATGGTGATTGACTTCAAGCTCAAGATCGAGTTTCTCCCAACCCTTGGAGAATGATGCAGATAAAAACAAAGAAAAAATTCCAAATTATAATTATATTATTTTTTGAATTTTTTCTTTTTAGGAAAGGAATGGTGTGAGTTTTAAGAAAAGGTAAATCTTGGTGTGAGTTGCTTTTTAAATTTATCTTATATTAAAGCGGCTTAAGATGGGAAAGTCCTATTTTCATGGACTTAGGAGATTTAGTTAGAGATTTATGGGGCCTCATGTTGGGAGAAGAAGAGATTGAGAAGAAGATAAGATTTGAATAAGAGGTGAGAAATTTAAGGGATTTAGATATGGGGAAGGTGTGGATCAGATTAGAAGAACGTGAGAGAGAAAATAAGGAAGAGATATAGGTGGTACAAGAGAGAGAGAGAGAGAGAGAGAGAGAGAGAGAGAGAGAGAGAGAGATTTTTTACAATTGTATAAAAAAAAAGGGGTTAAGAAGGAGGAGGTTATTTTTATGAGTTTTTTTTATTTGTTTATATATTTTTATTTAAAGGGGAGATATCCTTCATTGTAAAGGGATCAAAGAATGAGAATTGAGTAAATTTGATCTTGTGAAAAGATCGTTTTGGGTTGGATTCCTTTGCAGACCTTGAGAGAGGTTATATTCTCTCAACCATTTTCTTTTTTTAGTTTTATTATTCCGGTTTTATTTTCTCCCTGCATCAGGTATGTAGGACCTCCTTTTGCGACATACCAAAGTGGAAATGACTCACAAGTCCAATACATACTGTAGATAATTTGAGAAATTTAGCTACTTCCCTTGGTGTGCCAGGTTTTTTGAGATGATAAACCT
Organism: Amborella trichopoda; assembly: GCF_054954075.1. Lineage (NCBI taxonomy): Eukaryota > Viridiplantae > Streptophyta > Magnoliopsida > Amborellales > Amborellaceae > Amborella > Amborella trichopoda. The sequence continues at coordinate 42,328,540 of NC_142346.1, read as the reverse complement.
TTACAAAGGTGTGTTTGTGCAGTCTCAAGATGTCCCATCCTTGTGCACACAAGGACTTGGCAGCCCAATACACATAAGAACGGCATAGGCTAGCAGCAAAGACCTTGGTATGTGACCAAGTGTCTACCAAGCACATATGGCGAGAGTTCCCTGGCTGATTCTATGAATAGAAGGGGCATTTGGACAAATCCCAACATTTCCAGATCCCCTTGACTGCACAATTTTGACAAACTAATCGCATGTACATGAAAGCAGTGGGTATGTAGAATTTCAGGCTATAAAATAACAAAATTTTATTTCTTTTATCTATTGATTACTATAAAATTCTACTTACATGTGCCACAAATGCAATAAATCAAACCTGCTACATTCTACGATCTTTAAAATTTTAGCCAAATAAACTTTATTGAAACTCAAATATAAATTAACAACTTTAGGAAGCAAAATAAGACAAGAACAACAAAAATAAATTCAAAAACTGAGGAAAAACTTGCTGACTTTTGCCTAGACTTACCCCTTAGGGCTCATGATACCCCACACTTGATCACCTGACCGATGACGCACTTTAAAATTGTATATCTTACCGAATCCACAAATCCAAACCGGGAAGCAACTCTAGGACACCCTTATCTGAAACTTATCGAACAAGAGAGCTTGGGTCGCAATTAGGGTTTCATGAAGCACCTTTTTCATTTGGGGCATGTCATGATGGCACCTCCCCTAAAACCAAAAGTTAGGGCTGTGCTTGGTCTCTACTTCTCTAGGTAGGTGCGTGCCACCCCAACACTTAGGGGGGGTGGCATTCCACACAACATAATTTAAAATTAATTAGATAATTTATGAGGTGAGAGAGAATTAATCTGAGCCATTCATCTATAAGATCAGCCGTCATGACATAGAATGAATATTTAGGGATTTTATCCTCTGAGATTTGATCCATATCCACTTCTAATCTATCTAGAACTTTGACCAGTTAATTCTTATCACCTAGAATTATCTAGAAATCCTTTTCTCACAAAGAGAGAATTAATATTTCAAATAAATTAAGTTTGGTCAAAGATTATATAGATCTACAAAAATAAAAAATATTCTAGGATAAATTCTAGGAATTTATTTTGAAAAACATTTTTTTAAAATTAAATCCATGTGTCCATTTAATGGGGTGTGGCCCTAGTGGGCCCCACGTGACACTCCCATGTGGACCCACACGTGGGGGCTAGGTGCTTAGCCCCCCCCCCCCCTCACATGGGGCCCACCTAAATAATTTCTACAAATCCCTTTATTAAAAAATTACAGAAATACCCTTTAGGGGTTTTCTTATTACAAATAAAGACATTTTAAAATTCTGAAAATATCCAAAAAAAACACACTTTTAGCTGAAATCAGTATTTCTGGAGTTCTTATGAAATATAAAACACACCGAAGTACCTTTTAGAAGTGGATTGGTACCAAATAGGGCAAATAACAGGTGACTGTCATGGCACTCCACCTCTGCTAGGATCCATAATCTACAACTGTCTTCTCAAACCAACCCAACGGGGCCCTAACCCCACAATCAAGTGCAGGGGCTCATGATTGGCCCCTCAAAGTTGACTAATAAAGTCCCAGTAAGTGTTTTATAAGTCCCACCTTACCCCCCCCCATCCCCCCCCAAAAGAAAGAAAAGTAAAAGAGGAAGTAAAATGTGTATATATCACAATAGGATGTACATGCCGTGTGGAAGTTTTGTTAAGGCCTTGCTCTCACAGGCCTACCTCCGCACATTGGAGACCATACAACTCTGGTAGCCTACAAACAACGTCGCTAGGCATATCTTTGACCTTAAGAAGGGATGGTCATCTATAAACCCTTGCCTATGCCTAAGGGAAAAGTTTTTGGACATGACCTAGGCCATAGACCGCCCATCCCTAGGTCAGTCAGCCACAGTACACTCCCAATGAAGTGTACAAATCAATACCAATAATTGTATTTACAAGCTGTCACAGCCTTTAAAGGCCACAAATCCCAACAATACAAATGCACAACCCATTTTTTTTACCCGGGGTGGCATATATATTATTTACCACCCATTGTACATCGTTTATCCACATAAATATAAACAGTTAATTCATAATTTTTTTTTAAGTAAAATAATACTGCCTTTGATATTGATCTTTGGTAGTATGTCTTGTGGTATTGTCCAACGAGGTTTTGTTCTACTATCTTTTATGGAGTTGGGATTGGATACATCTTGTTGTGCAGCACTGTTTGGTGTTTCAGTCTCTTGATGTGGTAGGCATACTCTCGTGCCTATATGTATATATATTACATAATCTCCTGCATGGTCTCAAGGTTTCTGAAAGTTGCTATATGTTGCGACTTCCCGTGTGTGTAGTTGGCCTTTCCCTTAAGTTCTATTCACTCCGAGTTCATCATCTTCTACATTCTGAGTTTTTCCTGGTGAGACAGTATCAAATCACATTGAAGCATTCCTTATGTCTACGTTTGGTCTGGCCACTTGAGCTACTCCCCTCTAGCTAATCCAAGGTAATATCCACTTTCCATCTGTGGAGAATGAGTTGATGAGATCTGAGACCTTTGTGACATACTGAGATAGATCATTTGGCATATTTTTTGTTGATTAGATTGGTCCAATCATGATATTCTTTTTGCTCACAAAATTCCTGGGACGCTAAAACATATGAACGTGGATTGTATGCAACTCGATTGAAAATTGTTTATGAATATAGGTCAGGAACTTATGAATATTGTGAGCAGTGGATCAATTGAGCTCCATGAACTGTTTTGGTCACTTGTTGCTCTATTTGAACATTGGCATTAGATTGATTGTTCAATTGCAAGTTATTCATAGGAATTATTCTGTCATTTGCTTCTTTATGTCATCCAGGATATCACTACCACACTTTTTAATTCTAACTTTACTTTTTTACTCCATATGAATTGCAAAAATGGAGCTCATATGCATCACTTTTGATTTTTGGATAAGTTTTTCAGGTTGCATTTTTGGCATCTGCCATAGGTCCACGAGTTGCAGCAGCCTGTGCACATGCTGCATTAGTTGAACTGTCCAAGGAAGATGACTGCACGGTTGCTAATAGTTCCCCCTTAAATATGGAAGTTTCCGCCCAAGGTGATAGGTGGGGTCTGTGTTCTTTCTATTCAAACTTTATTTCTGCAATATAGCCATGGCATAGGCATCCTCTGCTGGTACATAATACACATTTAGTGTATCTGTAATTCTGGTGACAGGCATGAATCCAGAATGACAGATCATCCCTACCCTCCATCTTGAAAATGGACTGTAGATGCCTTGCATGTTTATTATATCCGATAACAGGATGTGCACTGTATAATTTTCCTTCTTGCCATAGTACAGGAACTGGGGTAATTCTTGCTAAAACACTTTGCTGTTTCTATCTATAATTGTGTCCGGAATGCTCGTACATATTGATTATTTGTCTGATTAAATTTTGAGTTGAATCAATATAATAGGCAACTAAATTGAATTTATCTATCGTTGAAGGAAATGTTTGGAGAGTGATCGCCGGGATCCTGGATTTCGAGGGAATGATCCCAATATAATCCATCAACAAGGTTTGTTGTGGTTTTGGACTCTCGATTTTACTTTAGATTTTGTTTTCTGTTCTGTTGAATAATGGAATAGATGCAGATGACTCCAAATCAATGCAAGGCTTGTCTGGTAAAAGTGAATCAGTTGGTAGTCCGTCTTCTGAAAAGCTGAAAGTTGCTGTCAAGGTTGGCCTATCTGCTGCAGCAATGAAAGCAAAGTTATTTGCTGACCATGAAGAACGTGAAGTCCAAAGACTGACAGCATCCATTGTAAACAATCAGGTAAAAGAAGTGCCATTGCATTCTTGTGTAACTATTTTTTGGTTTATACCATAGCATATCATACAAAATATGGAATCATGAAACAGTCTTGAGGTTTATTTACTAACCAATGTCGCATGGGGAGTGCATTTAGATATTTTATTTTGCTATTATGGCCCTCCATATTTAGCAGTCGTGCTTGTATATGCTATTCTAGGCAGAGTTCTGTTGTTCTGAATCACATCTGTATTTCTTTGAAACATGATACAAGTGTGGAATAATTGCATGGTTTATTACTTTTTTCATGGCTTTTAATATTTCTTTATGTTAATCATATCTGTTTTTGTTCATTTTCTGACAATTAATGTTGCAAATGGTTGTGTTTTCTTTGCATTAATGCTATGATGCCGAATGTTGTTTAAGATATGTTATTGATAGAGAGAGGCCATCTGGTGTTATGAACAAATCCTGACCATAGTTTCCGGGTTCCACCTACCAAGGGGTTGATTCCGCTTTGGAATCCTGGTCCTGCCCTCCGGGGAAGGGGATCTTGCTCCTCCGCAATTCCTAATTTTTGGAATCTTGATCCTTAGTGTTAGTATAGCATTGGAGTTAGTATAGTAGTAAAGTATAGAATAGTAGTATAGTATAAGGAAATTTGATATAGCACAGTATATTATATACGATATAGTATGTTGGATATATCATACAGTTGTATACATTAAATTAAATAGTATAGTACAATACAGCATATAGCATAGCATTGTACTAGAGTATAGCAGTATGGTTTGTTATAATAGTATTTAATATTATAGTAATATATATTTCTGCTCCTACACTAGTTAAGTCCTATTAGGAGCTTTGACATAAAACTAGATGGATCTCAGTCGTATATAATTTATTATTTGATCCCAATTAAATTTGGATTGTGCTTCCCATCGAGATCCCTAGATTTCTTAGGTTTACAGGCCATGATCCCTATTATAGGGATTTTTCTACTGGTCACAATCCTGCAATCTGATCCAGATCCCAGATCTGATTAGATCTGGATCCTTGTAACTATGATTTACCATATGAACTCTTAATCTTTTGAATTTACCAGATGTGTTAAAGAATGTTGCCTAGGAACTCAAATGACGTTTAATTCTATACCCAAATATAAATACCAGACAATGGGATTCAACTCTGCAGTTTTCTAAAGGTAGGACAGGGATATGAATTTTAGTATCCTATGTGAACCATAAATTTGTATATTTTTGATTCACAATCTATGTTGTATATATCTAATTTAGTTATTATATGCATGTTGTTTTTGGGATACATCATCTTAAATGTTGTGTATGTTTTTAGATATTCAGATCATTCACTAGTTATATACCATACTTTATTTTTTAGTACAGAAGCATCATATGCTTAGGTATTTAATATTATAATGCATAATTTTTTTGATTAAAAAATCGGGCGAGTTCTTCCGATTTAACTATTCATGTTCACAAAACAACTTGGTTTTGGCCAGGAACAAGTCAGACTTTCTCAAATAGAAAACTTGATTTTGTCCAGGACCAAGTTGACAGATGAGTTTTGAGTTTTTGAACAATACTTCATACAACTTGGTTTGAGAAGGATGTGCCACTAGATTCATCTAGCAAGAGATAAGTTGTATCAGTTGCTTATCTTGGCTATATAGTATCTTTAGAAAGAGCTCTAGGGCCCTTCTGGAAAGGCAAATATGACTGGCTTGCTTGAAAGAAACCTGGGTCGCCCAGCAGATTTGTGCTTGAGTTGAACTTGTCATAAACCAAAGTACAAAGTTGGAGGGCTTTTTAATTTTTAGTGGGTTTTAGAAGGAGATAGCTGGTAACCTATTATTCTCGTGTTTCTCTTGACCTATTTTTCAAAATATACTGATTAGGATTTTGATTTCATGTCATATTTCAATACTATTGTACCCGCCGTGGATGCTATTTTCCTAGAACTCTTTAGCCTTGCAACGTTTTTTTGGAAACTTGAAGGTCGCTTTTTGCTAGCACATTTCTCTTTTTAGAACCATTTCACACATGCATCTGGATACATTTTGAGTTTATATTTGAGAAGGTACGGTTGCTTGAGAATTAGATTAAAAAAAATTGCTTCGAGTATATTGGAGTTTGATCTCTCTATAATTTTGCATATTGAGGTTCCAAGTTGTTGTTTTTGAAAAATGTTTTTTGGGAGAGCCGTAGTTACTTCCTGGGTCTCTTTCTGATCTATCAAACCCATTATCTCTGATAGCAACCTATGTATCAGAGCAATGAAGCTAGCAAGATCTTGGGTTTGGACAAATCATCTGCAATGTCATGGCCAGTATTCAAAACTAGTTAGGGCAGATTGGTTAATATGGGCAAGAAAGAGGATTTTCTGTTGTTTGATTTTGATCATGTACATGCCACATATGTCAGCAGCCCTTGAAGAACAAGGGGCCTGAAGGATAGTTTTAGATTCCTTACCCCCTTTGATTGTAATAAAACTTTGCAAGCATGCATACCTTGTCTGTCATAAAAATTGTTAACATACTAAGAATTTAAGGCAGATTGTCTCCTTCCTCTATTCAGCAGTAGAGCTTGAAGTGGATTCCAGGTGTTTCCAGTAGGCTATTTCTTTGGACAGCACCCTAGTCCGTCATCTGCCCCTAAGATACGGAAGGTGGGTACCCATGTCAAGTGTTTCAGAAAGGAAGACCTGCTTAGGATTTGGTTTGAGGGGTTATGTTGTTTTTTGGGGGCCCTCTTTCCAGTTGTTAGGTCTTGTATGGAAACAACTGGTCCTTTTTTTTTTTTTTTTTGAGTAAGTCAGTGGGGGAGAAGGCCCCCTACCTGTTTTTCATTAATAATAAAAAAGAAAATACTGCTCATAAATTTACGACCCTAGAGTAGGGCAGTTGTGCCATATCATGAAATAATACAAGAGAAAGAAAATCCGGCGTCTAGATCGCCAAACAGTGGCATCTGAGAAAGTTGTGGCCTTCTTGGCAAGAATATCGGCGACCATATTGGCCTCCCGAAAAATATGGACTATGGACCAAACACGACTTGAAAGCTTATAACGACAGTTAGCAGCAGCAATATTGAGCGTCCATGGGGCTATGGCCAGAGTTCTCAGGCTTCTGGCACCTGGTTGTGGCTTTGCATTTGCTTAACTCATGTTCAAAGCGGTGTTCAGAAACTTGAACTCAGTGCTCAAGTCAGCCCCTGCCAAAACCAAATTGAATTGCTGAGATGAAGTGTAGGCTCGCAAAACTCGGATGAGTTTTCAATGTATTTTTTGAAGATGCATGAAAAACTAAGGTTAGTACCAAGTCAAAATGACTTTGCTACCACTTTGGAGTGCTATTTGTGTAATAATATATCACAAAAATTCTTATGTATTCTTTAAACTTCGGCGTACCTGAGTTTTGGATTTATAAAACAGAGCAAGGAGCTTAATCAAGTTGACTTGGTGAGTTTTTTTTGGGTTTAGAACGATATTCTATTTACCGGTTCAAAGCTCCCATGCTGGGCATTCCACTTGAGTGGAAGTCCGAAGAAAGCAATATCTGTTCAGAAACTCAGGCTAAGTTATCCTCTCAACCCTGTTTGAGGCCATGTTCACCAGTAAAGGATGCATGCATGCCACAGATATCAGTAAACACTGCTAGACCTGCGCAGCCTCTTCTTCCCTATGTGACATGCTCCCTTTCCAACCAGATCTATTAGCTGTCAGCTACTTGCCTACCTCAAAACCGTCTTGTCTTATTTATCCCTTGAGGCATAAATCAAGTGGCATTGTTACCCAAGAGGACTGCTCAGGCTTCGATGTTGTGGAACCATTGTTTGGTATGACTCACTCTGGCTCAGGCTCCAGGCATCCCTCTAGTCCTAGTTGTCGATCAGTCAGCTGCAGTTTCTCTTTCTGTGGAGGCTTCCAACTTAGGTTCATTGATCTCGCTGTAGATATCCTTTATGTCAAAGGGAGGAATGAGTTGCCACGGGCATCGGGTGCTTTTGGAGGCCCACAGTATGGCGTTCTTGGGGTTCTCTTCAACGACGAGGGCCCATTATTAAAACCTTGAGTTGTGCAATGATTTCAGACATGGCCGTGTTGACTACTCCAATGAAACCTGAGGCCTTGGTTGTCTCTCAAGATCGTAGTGAAGCTAGTAGGGCCCGGGTTGCCTAGTGAGCAGCTATCAAAGTTTAGTTTGTAAGAAGCTTGGTTCAGCAGTTGCTAAATGATTGATCTTGTGATGGTTGGAAGTCGCTTTGGAAAGAGTGTAGGAGTGGGTTCCTACGTATTGCTCTTTCCATTCTGGTAGGACTAGGAATCTATTTATGTTGGTGAGGATGGAACTGAGCATGGTTTGACCATATGAAGGCTGAGCATAAGTTACTGGGATCTCTCAACAAAGGGGTCAAACCCACTCTAGAAGCTTTCTTTTGCACTCCAGGCGGGGGGGTCCTCGTTTCTCTGTAATTTTTAAATTTTGGGTTCTTATTCTCAAATTTTTTTTTTTGAGTTCCGGATCCTTCCTATTTGGCATTGAGGTCCTGTGTTAGATGGGATTCAAAATCCTCTGCATCATATTTATAGTAAACTGGACCGAGCTTCCACAAATGTGGGATCAAGATTCCCTTAGTGGCGGATTCTACTGTCCCTGTTGCCCTCTTTAATAGATTATGAGTACGAACCTTGAGCTTCAATTTAATGCTAAGTAATGGTTATTTTGCATAATTAGTTAACACTTTTAAGTATTATATAACATATTAGTTGCATGTTTTGTTCACATGTAATCTCCAATGGTGGTAGATGATATTGTCCCTTTTGGGTTCTTTAACAGGTTGTGAGTTTCCTTGGGTTTCAACTTAATACTTATCTTTATAATTGTTATTGAACGAAGAAAGATGGCCATGGTTGTTCTTACATTACAAAAAGTCATAAACTAAACTCAAAGATTGCAAAAATTAGAATATTATATAATGATTTAAATTTTCTTATTTTTTACAAAGTTTCGATTTCTTTAAAATTTTTATCATTATCATCTGAGCCGTATACTAAGTATTTGGAGTCGGCTGCATGAATCCTATTCTGCCATTCTGCTCTATTAATAGGCCATACCCTCAATCAGACCATAAGCCATCATATTTCTTCTCACTACTTCTATCCATGTCCTTTTGGATCTTTTCCTTGCCCTTTTAGCGCCTTACACTTGAACCAAATTGCCCCTCCTAACCAATGTTATATTAGGTCAAAGAAATTTTTTTATTACTTTAATTAAAATTTAAACTGCACTTAGTGTACAAAAATATAAAGTCATTATAGAATAATTGGATTTCTTCCATTTTTAAATAAAATTTTCAATTTTTTAAGAAGTTCATTGATTAGTTCTAGTATTATATGGACTGCTTCGGACCTATGGAACCCTAGTTAAGTGCACAAGAGCACCTTGATTCTTAACTAGATGGAGGCTTCCAGGCACCTAGGCACCCAAGACACCTCTGACCGCACGCCTAGACCTAGACGCCTCATTTTCGGTGGTTGTACCTGGGTGGGCGTCTAGGCGGGCTCCCAACGCTCAGTTCTGGGCAGGCGCCCAGGAACATGGGCCTTTTTTTTTATTTTAAAGATACCCAAAAGGGCCAAGGGGGTAATTTTGACCCCCAAAAAGGTTTAAATAGGTTGAGGGTTATTTCAACCCCCAAAGTTAAAAGAACACTTCTATAATCCTTCAATCTCTTACCTATACCTATTTTTGACGTTGAAAAGTATTTTTTGTGGTTCGATGAAGCTTCGTAAACTTTTCTCTTATTATGAAATGTGGAGAGTTGGAGACTATTACTAATACATAGCCTATTAGACTTGTATTTTTTAAATTTTGTATGGTTTGCATTTTGAAAATTTAACCAGTTTATTCTCAACATGCACTATTTCATATGTTTGTATATAAAAAAGTATGTTATAATATTTTTAAATGCAATAAATTACAAAATTGACACCAATATATGCACACACACACACACACACACACACACACATATATATATATATATATATATATATATATATATTATGTACGACAGGGCGCCCTGAGGTTTTGGGTGCCCATCTGGGCTCTAGTCGCCAGGCTGGTCGCCTAGCATTTTTTGAAACCTTGGATGGAGCTCAGACCTATAGAACTTACCATTTGATCCCTAGAAGCCTGCAAAACGTGTATGTAGCTACTTTTGAACATACCAAGAGAACAAAAATGAGAAATTTACATATCATATTTAACAAATCAAAGTTAAATTATGTATATCATATTTAACAAATTAAATTAAGTGTATAACCTGAAATTATAGTTTCTACGCTTAGTATTCCTTCTGTATTTAATCGACTGTTAACCACAGTTGTGAAGACTGGACTGGACTGGACTGGCCGGTTTGCCTGATTGGACCACTGGCATTGCCTTGGCCCATTTGGTACTCTGGTCCAATGAAAATACCAGATTTAAAATACCGGTCAAAGACCATTGCTTGACCTGTTATGGCTCGTCAGACAGCCTGATTTAACCAGTTGATCAGCCATACAAGGTTGTTCAAAGTTGTTTTACTTGTGTATTTCATATCTTTGGGCTATATTTCCTAGTTTTCTTTATTTTTTATGAATCTAGTCCAACCATTCTGTGAGCTGGCCAGACTAGTGTTGTCAGTTGGCATGATCCCACATCATTTCGGTGACTGGTCCAGTTCTGATAAGACTGGTTCAACGAAGTGAAATTTATCAGGTTTCTTGAAGGCTGTGGAGGACAATATGAGCCTAGCAAATGCTTATGTGTTGATTGTATGCGCGGATTGTAGCAAGAGAATTTCCATTTGATTAGATTAGAAACATTGTTCATACGACATATTCTCGCATAGTTTAACTTCCAAAGCTGATAATATGTTCTTAAACTAAACAGAGTTTGAATTTCTCCTCTCTGTGGCTCAATTCTTTGTTTATTATTTATATTGGTTGTAGTTGCGTTAATCATAAGGCATTATGTTTTTCTATGGTGGTACGTTAAAAAGTCTCAGCACAAAAAGAAAAAACAAGTCAGCTACAAAGATAGACTGTAAGTCATTTAAATTTCTCCGGTTCCTTTGCGCTGCCATACAACACTTTGGCAAATTAATAAAAAGTATTAGCTGCTACTCTAGTTTCTTTTTGGTTAATAACATGGGCTTGAGTTCTCAACCACATGGTTTCAACAATTAGTGCCTTCCAATTGATTTCTGGTCTTGAACTTGTGTACGTCTTTCATGCTTTTTTGTCTGTTTTGTAAAGGATCCCATGGCCTTCGTAACTAAATCTATCGTGCTATCAATGCAGCTAAGGAAAGTTGAGCTAAAATTGAAGCAAATTGCAGAGACAGAGGCCTTGCTCATGAGGGAGTGCGAGCAAACAGAGAGACACAGGCAAAGGATTGCATCAGAACGCGATCGCATTGTATCAAGCCGCTTCTCCACACCCGATTCAACGACCACCTCAACTAATAACAACAGGCCTATTGTGATGACAACTTCGACTTCACAACAAAATCTCATGCCTTCCTATAATCAACAAGTGAGCCATCAAACCATGTCTTTCATGCCTCGTCAGCAAATGTTTGGTTTTGGACCAGGCACCATCGGGCCCCGCATGCCTCTATCTGCAATACACCCTTCAGCCTCCCCATCATCAGCACCTACTTCCACCCCTCAGAACCCCTCTCTCTCTCATGCTATGTTGAGACCAGTTGCGGGTGCAAGCTCGAATGCTAGTTAAAGCATTAAATTATTGGCTTTAAGGCTTGGAATGGTTGCTTCACTGGTTACTCTCTTCATTGGTTTCTGTATTTTTAGGAAATTATTCTCTTAAGCTTCTCTCCTATTTGATGATGATGTTATATGCTAATTTCAAGAGAAGCTCTTGGCTTGGTGGGTCTCGGCCATGGAGTTGGGGGAGGGTATTCTAAGCTGTCGCTTTTACCTTTATATAATTTATTGTTTTTTGTTCTTAAAATATATGGTTCTTTTTCTCCTCTAGTGTTAAATTGAAAGAATGATTTTAAATCAGGTTTATACAGTTATAACAGCCCAGGGCTATTGCATTGTAACTGCTGTTAAGGGTTTTAAGATATTGCCCATTAGTAGGAGATATTCGCTGCAACAACTCATGCCAATAACCGTTAATTTTGGTCCATTTTTACCTCCATTATGCTTCTCCTATCTTTTAGATAATGTTTACTCGTTGAGAATGCAAGGTCCAGAACGTTTCCCTTTAACAAACAGCTTGCAGATCCTGTTCAGTCATGGGAAAAGAGAGATTTTTGAGAGAGAAGCAATGTATGGCATGCTATGAATAATATTGTGGGCTTCACTAAAATGTTCCTGTACCAATTATAGTGTCTGATGAATCTCCAGGGCGTGGGATAGTGGTGGATGAA